>NC_136743.1:18787500-19387500 GCF_936440315.1 Barbus barbus | reverse complement strand
ATGCTTTGTTTTCAGGGCACCGTGTCAATGCGAACACCACATGCTCATAGTCGATTGTGATCCTTCAATTCGGTAAAATAATACGACTGAATCTATTATCTTTATGTAAATGCTACTCTTATACTGTACGGAGGTAAATGACATTCGTTTGATACATTTCATTTCAAAGCTGAATAAATATGTACAGCATGCTATCATATACATAGCATTATCACAGACAGGAATGGATAAAAATGTCAGGGCACTGGGAGGTACTGTATGACTGTCAACATTGTCCAAAACCTAAACATCTGTCTCTAATTTACATTTCAGATCCATATTTCACGTAAGAGTCTATCAAGGTATACTTATACTGCAGAGTATGAAGAAACCATTTTGAGAGGTAAAGACCAGAACTGCTGAAATCTCTCGGCTACATTCACAAATAGATGTTGCTTCTACATTGTGCTCTTTGGGTTGGCTGGCCCATGGCACAAATCGTCAATCCTCTTTCATGATATCTGTAACAGCAACATGAGCAACATGCTAAATGGCTGACTAACCAATAGCATGAGCTTAAACCAAGGCAAACGAGAGATTCATACACAGCCTCAGGTAACACCTCTAAGATGTAACTGTCATGACAGTTTACTATACTTAGTATACACTGTCTTCCTAGTTTCAAGGCAAAGGGTGGAGCAAAAACCAGGTGTATGTGTATTTGCTTATTAGAGCTAATACATCTCACAAAATAATGAACCATTTAGCTAAGCTAAATAAAAACTACTATATTGGTTTGGTAAAAGCCATCAGGCTTTGTTATATATTGGAACACTAAAACTGGATCTTCTCTTACAAGACTTGTTCTTATTACTGCTTCACTAGGAAACACTGAGTAAGAGGTCTGAATACAGAAATCCAATGTATTATAACATGTAAGGCTAGGATGAGCTGAACATTGCAGTTACAAATGAGGAACGACGATGCAATTAAGCTACAGAAACTTCCTGCATAATGTCATTTCAAATATGTGATTTAACAGAATCTAATGTGCTCTGATGTATTTGCGTTCAGTGTATCAGTATCAGGTCATTTAGCATCACGGCTCTCCAATTTTGTGCGCAAAAAATGAAAAGTTGTAAATAAAGAAAGATTAAAGAAGCTGATTCTCGTAGCAGCAGAGCTCTTGTGCAAATGAACCTGGTAAATAAAGCTCATTATCAAAAGTCCAAGGTGAAAAATTTGTAGTAATTTCGTAGCACACTACAAGGACCAGCTGATCTGTAAATTTCATAGCACACTACAAATAGTGACCTCTTAATAAATTATGTTTATAAAACATACAATGCTTAATAAATAAGTAAACGTAAAGATGTAATGTAAAAAAATTACAGATGAAAATAAAAACACAAAATAAACTTCTGTATGGTAGACGTTTTGTACTTTTCCAATGCTGATTTTTGTCAAAATAACGGACATTTACCTCTTTTTTAGTCTAAAATCCATTGCAATCTTCTGTCGTCCACTGCATAAAAGGTGACCTCGAAATAAGCTCTGCATCCCTTCATAAAGCACAATGATCGTGACAGATCAAAATCAAGAGGCAACTACTGAAGCCCAGGTAAAAGCACTTGACATCTACTCTGCAGAAGCACATACACAAACAGAACGTTGAGTTGCATTTACAAATGAACTATGAGTAGGGCCGTGTCTAAGATGCTGTTTTGCCATTCTAGCTTTGTTAGCGGGAAGTGCTGAATATATTTCAATGTTGTAAATTTACACTAAATATGGCCCGACACACACACATAAACACATCTCTGTGAAGGCAGGCCCACAGTCTATGGTTGGCATGGACAGACTGAGAGGGGAATGCTGGGACGGGCAGGCAAGAGGCAGCTGTGATGACATGGGGATAGGGCACTTATGATCACATGACCTAATTACATCACAACGGCCTGTTAGCTAGTTATCTGTTTGTAGTTTCAGCCAGAGAAAAAACGCTTTCACATCCTCATCTGTCCTGATTTTCTCCTGGAAAGCTTAGACCTGTGGGTAGAGAGAGAGATTAGGAGAAATTCAGCAATATCGTTGATCATGGCCAGTTACAGCTGTGGTTCTCAACTGCTGAGCTGCAACCCAAAAACTGGTCCAGAGTCTGTCTTGACATCAAAGATGGTCTAATCTAACTACTGGTAGAATTAGGCAGATGCCAACACAAGAGTGTTATTTGAGTATTATTTAGATACTATTACATATTTATTATTTTGAATCAGCTTTTATTTTTATATTTTCACTTCAATTTTAGTTCTTTTAAAATATGTGATATAACCTAAATAAAATCTCCCTCATCCAGTGGTGAAAATGTGCTGATGTATTTGCGTTCAGTGTATCAATAAGAGGTCATTTAGCATCACTGCTCTCCAATTTATTTATTTTTTGGGGAGAGAGAAATGTTATAAACAATGAAACTTTAAGAAAGCTGATTCTCTTAGCAGTGGAGCTGTTGTGTCATGAACCAAAATGAACCTTATAGCTCAGAGCTTTTTTATTTTTCTAATATTTATATTTTATTTCAGCTTTCATTTAATTTATTTTTAATTATTTTAACAAAATATATGTTAGCTAACAATAACAAAACTAGTGTTCAACAGACAGGTTGCGTGCAATGTGATAAAATAAAATATAAAAACAAATTAAAAGAAATTGGCTAGTTTGTTGCAACTGCAGTTTTTGTGTAGTGAAATACTGCAATAATGTTTAATAATAATAATTTTATTTTAAATACCTGATAGTTCCTGCCAGAAGTGGGTTGAATGCGTACAGCCAGTCATGCATTTCTTTGTCATTGGCTGTTTGGAGGAGAATGTTGCGATGCTCAGTGCGCACTGCAAAAGTGTTAGGAACCTGGAAACCAAACATCAGATGGGTTAACGAAATCAGTGGACAACTATTGCTAGGAGAACTCTTTCCTCAGTAACCATGTGTATGTCATTGGACAAGGTATAAATAAATGGACTCACCCTCAGCATGGCCTGCTGATCTTCACTGTACTCCACCTGAGCAGAGGACAGGTTGATGACGGCTCTCTCCACGCAGTCTCTCTCACTGCGGTACAGGTAGACATATGGCCGCCGCACCACAATGTACCGCTTCACCCAGCCATTGGTGTGTGGCTCGAGAAAGTGTAGATAGCCTTTCTTTGACACAATGGGGCTGTAGTCAGGAAAATAATAGTATGTACCGTATTATTTAAAGGGTAATCAATAACAGGATACATAAGGATGTTTAATGTTTTAAAGACAGGAGATTTTCAAAAGTGGTCTTGAATGTTATACTGACACCTAGTGGTGCGGATGCAATGTTATACAAAACATTCTATCAAATACACCAAAAAGTCTGTTTTTTGCAGCCCGCCTACACAAAGCTTTAGTGTACTTTTAAAGTCAAAATTGAGTTGAGGCGGTAAATTTCCGGGACAGTTTGGGATGCTACCTAACACGAATCTCCTGGATGTTCGGGATGAAGGTGCAGTTCCTGGGTTTTCTCTCTATAGGGCTGAAGGGGTCGAAATCAGGGCTAGAGGCACCAGAGTTTGCTTCAGCACCTCTGTAAAATCACATAGAACATGAAAGTCCTGTTAGTTGTAAAGTATTTGAGGTGTTCTGAGACTGAACACACCGTATAGGCTGATTCTAGAGAACTAGTATTATATTATCATACTAACAGGAACTTTTGTGTTTTGTTGAAAATTCACTGACCTGAGGTCTGGACTGCCATAGTGACCATCCACCAGTGACGGGCAGGTGGAGGAGGGTGTTAAAGTGCTCAGAGGGGAAGAAGAACTGTCTCTTAAAAGCGATGCAGACATCTCTGACAGCTAAAAAAAAAAAGAAGACCACCACTAGATGATAAAGCTGGCAACACATTAAAGGTGTTTCAATCATTATATTCCAGAAAATGCCATGCTTACCCTTAAAGCATCTATTACACTAATCATGCTGCTCTACTCTAAATGAGTGAATGAGAGAAGTGAAGTGAATTTTTAAAATGCCTTTTTAAATGGCTAAAAGAAAAGACTGCTAAATATGACAAGAAGAAAGAGAGAGCGAGAGAGAGATATCTGGTCTGCATGGGCAAGAGAACGAGGCAAGGTCTGGATGGACACTAGGGCAGTAAAGGCTCACCTTGCTCTCACTGAGACTGCTGCTCACCTGGCTGTGCTGCCTGTTGAAGGTGTGCATGAGCAGTCGCACACACTGAAAAGAGAAAAAACAAGAAAATGGAATAAAATACATAAAGTAACAACATAAGACGCTTTAGCATTTCAGAGTGGCGGTTTTCAATTTAATACAAGAGCAGTTAACAGTAATAAAAATGTATGACAATCTCACCAGGGCCAAATTTTAAACAACATGATTTGAGAAACTGAATGTGTCTCTATTAGCTTCACACAGAATTTCAAATAATATATTGCAACGTTTCTTTTTTTCTATTGAAATGATACGGTCTTATTTTTATTTTTTATTATTGTTGGCATAGCAAACTATTCATTAAGGTATCTGAATATTTTTTCGAATGGAGTTTATTGTAAGTAAAAAATTTAATAAGAAAGCATAATAGGTCTAAATATTGAGCCTTGTGGTACTCCTTAACAAAACGGCAAATTCTTATTCATTATAACTACTTGAAAAGCAACTGTGTATAAAAAAAAAACAATAAAAATAAAAAAAAACTTAGAATATATCTTGAATTAATTTTAGTTTGCCTACCCAATTGGCTTTTCCTTTCTTTCTTTTTTTTTGAACAAAATTTGATTTATACATATTTATGCATTAAGTATAAATTAAAATTAATAAAATTATTAAAGATATCTTATCTGAAAACAAGTACATTTATCTTATTTTTACACTGTGTCTGTATCGGAAGCGACAGCGCAGCGCGCCGCAACAAGTAAAGTCTGTATACACTGGACGCGACAAAGCGACCGTTAAAAATCCTTTGAACATTTTGTCAGTACGTCATAAATAGAACGCAGCATCAGTTTACTGTCGGGGATTTGTCGTTTCGCACAGCGCTGCATCCAGTATAGACAGCATATTACGTTCTATTGTATTTTGTCACATTGCGCCACACTGCTCGTGTCCAGTGTAGACACTGTGTTACTGAAAACAATACTAATTAAGATTTTTGCAGATTTGTTTTTGAGCAATATATATATATATATATATATATATATATATATATATATATATATATATATACACATATACACACACACTCACCGGTACGAAAGTTCTAAGCGGTCATGCATTATTATAATTTGTCTGTCTTGTTTTCTCGTGATCTCGACATAACGAAAGTTGTTTTGTCGTTATCATGACTTAATTTTCTGTGTATTTGGCATGAGAAAATGCTATAGAAGCAGCATCATCGCAGCATCATGGATGATCGTATTCGCTTTTACTTTGATCAGGGACTCACTCAAACTGAAATAGCTCTGTGTCTGTCAGTGAGGCTGTCGGGTCTGCAACTTTATCGTCGAAGACAATATAGCGACCCTGATTTTCTCACGATAGCTACAATTACGTCGTGAGAAAATGGTTTTTACGTTGAGATCAACAACTTTCGTTATGTCGAGATAACGAGAAAATTAAGTCGTGATAACGACAAAACAACTTTCGTTTTTATGTCACGAGAAAACAAGACAGAAAAATTATAATAATGCATGGCCGCTTAGAACTTCCGTACACCGGACACTTTATTAGGTACACCTGTTCAATTGCTTAGTAACATAAATTGCTAATCAGCCAATCACATGGCAGCAACTCAATGCATTTATTCATCTAGATGTGGTGAAGACGACTTGCTGAATTTCAAACCGAGCATCAGAATGGGGAAGAAAGGGGATTTAAGTGACTTTGAACGTGGAATGTTTGTTGGTGCCAGACGGGCTGGTCTGAGTATTTCAAAAACTGCTGATCTACTGGGATTTTCATGCACAACCGTCTCTAGGGTTTACAAAGAATGGTCCGAAAAAGAGAAAATATCCAGTGAGCGGCAGTTGTGTGGACGAAAATACCTTGTTGATGTCAGAGGTCAGAGGAGAATGGGCAGACTGGTTAGAGATGATAGAAAGGCAACAGTAACTCAAATAACCACTCGTTACAACAAAGGTGTGCAGAATAGCATCTCTGAACGCACAACACATCGAACCCTGAAGCAGATGGACTATAGCAGCAGAAGACCACACCAGGGTGCCGCTCCTGTCAGCTAAGAACAGGAAACGGAGGCCACAATTCGCACAGGCTCACCAAAATTGGACAATAGAAGATTGGAAAAACGTTGCTTGGTCTGATGAGTCTTGATTTCTGCTGCGACATTCAGATGGTAGGGTCAGAATTTGACGTAAAGAACATGAAAGCATGGATCCATCCTGCCTTGTCTCAATGGTTCAGGCTGGTAGGGGTGGTGGTGGTGTAATGGTGTGGGGGATCATTTTAACACTTTGGGCCCCTTAGTACCAATTGAGCATCGTTTAAACGCCACAGCCTACCTGAGTTTTGTTGCTGACCATGTCCATCCCTTTATGACTACAGTGTACCCATCTTCTGATACCCATCTTTTATACTAATATATATATATATATATATATATATATATATATATAAAAAGTTTTATATGTTTTGTCAAACTGGACTTGGTGGGAATAGGCTATAGGCTATCATTGTCATGTTGTGTGGATATAAAGCGGCAACATTCACCTTGGCAGCCAGCTCCCTCTGCCTCTCGTTGGGACTGTCCAGACCCAGACTGATTACTGGGTTGATCATGGGGCTGGAGGCCTTAGGTGAGTCCATCAGGTCTTTGCCACAGAAAAAGTCCTGTCCCAGCAGCAGAGATGCTTCCAGCTTCTCTCTCAGCAGAAGGTAATGCCTCGTCTTCTCCACCTGTAAGCAAACACCTCACAATCATTTACTTGACTGAAGACAAAAATCAGATTATAGCCAAAAATAAAAGCCCTTAAACATTGAGATGGACCCTATTTTACCTCTTGTAGAAGGCTAAGTTTCTCCAGCTCCCACTGGTGGTCTAGGATGAGGCTGTCACTGCGGGGCCTCCAACCTGCAAGGTTCTCCTCTCCACGCACATACGCCACTGAGGTGTCCAGGACCCGTCTGCGCCTCCTTTGCATACCTGCGCCATCACGGCAAAACAACAAAATGATTCAATATGCATATTTATGTGATAAAGATAATTTGTACATTTGAATTTGTACATGATAACTTACCAGGACTTCCAATGTCAGCCAAATGGCAAAGGCTTAATTCATACACTCCAGTCACACGGTTACTGAGACACAGAAGACAAACCAATTACAATAATAGTCCAAGTGATATAAGATATCAAGTCCTGAGCATTAAAGATTAGAAATAGTGCATTGATTAACTCAAAATCAATTTATTCACCTCTCAGAGGGCCTAAAGCCACCAGTGCTGAAAAGGTTTCGAATGCAGCGTGACGCAGGAAGTTTAGCATCTCTTGAGTAGAACACCATGCAAAAGTCCTTAGTGATGACAGTGGGCTGAGTGCAGTTCTCCATCTAAACATTACAGCAGCAAGTTAGTGGAACATCATATAATCAAATTCAAAGCTAAACTTCTGTCGCTTGAATTTACTGTTACTTGGTTTATACTGCTTCTGATTAGTTCCAGTATCTCCCACATTATGAAAATGTCATAATCTGATCAGTTTAGTATGAAAGGGTCTTTCTCACCTCAAGATAGGCAGAGAGGGTGATGTAAATTTTCTCTCCATATGGAGTGACACGATTCAGCAAGAGGGAGTTGTGCATGGAGCTGTCCCATGCAGCCTCAAAGCGGTAAAATGTCCTGAAAAGTTGCAAACAGCTTTGAGAATTATATCACTGCTTATAGTTTTCCTTTATTTGTACAAGGTGGGTTGTAAGGTGGGTTACAACAACGACAACAACAGCAAAAAATTAATTAATTTTAAAAAAATCTGTATGCTTACGAAAAAACATACCTATGGTCAATTCCCAATGACACTCTGACAGGACACAATAAAGAAACTACCATGTTAGTGAATAAAAACTCACTAATTTTAATTATGTCATTAAATAATTAGAATATAATTATATCTATATACATCAATGTGATGTAGTTATGAGGTTTTAGTGTTGTTAGCACACATTTTAATTGATATTAAGAGTAACTGATTAATATATATTAATTAATTGACATTATATACATAACATGTGACCCTGGACCACAAAACCAGTCATAAGTGTCAATTTTTCGAAATTGAGATTTATACATAATCTGAAATCTGAATAAATAAACTTTCCATTAATGTATGGTTTGTTGGGATAGAACAATATTTGGCTGAGATACAACTATTTGAAAATCTGGAATCTGAGGGTGCAAAAAAAATCTTAATACTGAGAAAATTGCCTTTAAAGTTGTCCAAATGAAGTTCTTAGCAAGGCATATTACTAATCAAAAATTAAGTTAATATATTTACGTTAGGAAATTTACAAAATATCTTCATGGAACATGATCTTTTCTTAATATCCTAATGATTTTTGTCATAAAAGAAAAATTGATAATTTTGACCCGTACAATGTATTTTTGGCTATTGCTACAAATATACGAAGAAGATAAGAAGATGGTGTGCGTTGAAAGACGATGAACATGTATCAAAGACAACCAGAGATATTGTCAAAAGCATTAAATATTGTCATTATTAAGAGTATGGCATTTCCAATTAATGTAGGCCTGTTACATTCTGGCTATTATTATTAGGTTGCTTTTATTATTAAATAAATATTACAATTAATTTGCTCCACCAGTAATTTCATAGCGCATCACCGCATAATTGACGTGCTGTGAGGATAATATAAGATTAGGCTATTAGCTTAGGCTACCCCTCATTGAAAATGTTTTAAAAATGTCTTTTAAAACAGGTCTATTATAGCCTACAATGAATTGTAGGCCTATAGCCTAAATAAAATTGTTAACACGTCAGTCTTCAATTAAACTTGCAAACGCAGACTTTTGACCCATACAATGTATTGTTGGCTATTGCTACAAATACACCCGTGTGACTTGTAACTGGTTTTGTGGTCCAGGGTCACAAATAATCTGAATATGTAATTCATGCAAATACTTTGTTATTGCTAACATTGCTGTTTTATTATGACACAGTACTGACTGTAGTCATATTGCAAATAGCAAAAACAGCTTTTAAAAGCATTGTGTTATTGAGAGGTACTGGAGGAAGGATCAGTGGTGTACCTGTCATCATAAGATGGCCGTATGTAGCCTGAAGACAGGATGTTGAGGGACAGGATGTTGGGGTCGATGATAGTTTCATCCGCCTCGGGTGTGTTACGGATACGCCCTAAAAAAGAACAGAAGAAATGCTGAGTCATCTGAAACTCTGCCTGAGCATTTGCCATAACATCTCCATTTGTCCTCTATGCCAGTTAGCACTTAATGTGATGGAAGCCAGAGATTCTGATAAATTATTTTTGAGAGAAAAAAAAATAAAAATAGCACTAACCTATGACGAGCTCTTTAACCTCCTTCCACTCAATATCATTGCCAGTTTCATGGGCAATAGTCACTGTAATTCTTCTTTGGATGCCCTGCAGAAAATATTTCAAAAGGTGAAAATCCAAAAACCTCATTTTCAATTTCAATTACATTTTTTACACTAAAGTTTAAATTTTGGGGTTTGTAAAAACCTTTTTTTCACAGAAATTAATACCTTTATTAAGAAAGGAAATATTAAAGTAATCAAAAGTGACAGTAAAGATATTTATAATGTTACAAACTATTTTAAATAAATTTATCAAAGAATCCTGCCAAAATGTATCACGGTTTCCACAAAATATTAAGCAACACCACGTTTGTTTTTTTGCATTGATAATGACATGTTTCTTGAGCACCAAATGAGCATATTAGAATGATTTCTGAAGTATTATGTGACACAGAAGACAGGAGTAATGGCTTTTTTAAATTCAGCTTTGCCATAACAGGAAAAAATACATTTTAAAATGTACAAAAATAGAAAACAAATATTATTGTAATAATGTTCACAGTTTAAATGCTTATACTTTATACATTTTTATCAAATAAATGAGCATTAAAAGACATTTCAAAAACATTAATAAATCATAAAAATAAAGCAACCCCCAACTTTTATCATTTAATGGGTTGATAGGGACAGATGGATTCATGTTTACCTGGTGCAACAGGAATGTACCGTGGCAGGGCATTCCACCCCTGTGATCAACAACAGCTGGGATGTAGCTAAAAAAGTACACAAACAGGTACAAGGGTTACATTATATATGAATGACCTACTACCATACATACAGGCTTCAATGAGTAACTTACTAGGAACTGATATACCACAATGTGTTTATCAGATACTCACTCTCCGTTGGCCTCCAGCTCACAGATCTCAAAGAATGCCATAAGATCATATTTGCAGTGACAGGGGCCAGCGGTTGAGCGTGTCAGCATATTCAGTTTAGTGGCGGGCACTGGGGGGAGACAGAGTTCAGACACGGACAGACCACAAGCACTGTATGTACTGGTCAAGAAATGAGACAAATCATCACCTCACCTGGCTTTGACAAAGGCATAACTCTAGGGAACTGCCTTCTTGTTGGACGTAATGAACTATAGGGAAAGAATTTTATTTGACATTGTAGGCGACTAAAAAGTATGATAATTAAAAATATAAAAAAACAAGTTGCTCACCTAATTAAGTCCTTACAGCGCAGAGGGAAAGGCTGTTTCTGGTAGTGGCCAAACACCTCAAAAACAATTGGCTGACTCTTGATGTATTCCACAAAAGACTTGGTGACCTCCACAGTTATCTGCAATAGTAGCAAACCGCACAAATTATTTATGTTTGATTTAACATCTAAAACATGGTTGAATTACTTCATTAGTAAATGTCACAAAGGTTGATTACATTTTGTACATGGTAGAATCCCAGTGGAGGCCCTCGGCCGGTATTCTTTAATGGCTCAGTGGAAAATGCCTCGTCATGCCTGTGAATAAAGCTGGAAAAAGACACAGGATAACTGAGATGAGATTGCTTCAGATGTCTTATGAGCATCCTGGATGAGTGTTTGCAGAGGTGTCATTCAAACAGAGGGGGCACAATGTTTTTGAGTGGCAACTTTCAAAACATTTTGCAGCATGAAAACAATGTTCATCTAAAACACTGTAGCTGAAATATGCTTAAGTATTTGCCTTTCAACCCCTAAAATCTGTCAGATGTACAGCACAGTTTTTATGGAAAATCCATCCTGATAAATCTATGAATGAGAAGCATCTACTCACTTGAACTGGCAGAAGATATCTGCATACTCAGCAGAGATGCTAGAGGCCTGAAGCACTGTGACCCTGAAGGTGAAGTTGCTGCCGATTTTCAAATGCTGGAGTGATTTTTCCTCAGTCACATCAAGAGGACATTCCAGACCATCCTTCAGAGGACTGTTAGGTACATCAGGAGAGGCTAGACGTGCAGCAATGCATGAGAAAACAGATCAGATTAGAATACAAATACTGTAATATAAAAAATAACTCTTGTGTATGTCACTTATATTACTATTTACAACTACTTTAATAGTAAAAATATCACAGCATGATTACTAGGCAAATTATTTTATGTTGTGAAATGTATAAATTCATCATAATGTATTGTGCAAAATTTATATCAGTCACTTATGAATAAATAAATGAGGCCACCGGTAATGTTTACTCATTTATTTATTTTTCAAAAAAACATTACCTGCACAGGTGTTGTTGTTGACCTCATCAGCACTGAGGCCCATCTCTGAGTTTTGTCCTTCTCCTTCTACAATGCGCAGCTCCTCTTGAGATGTGTTTGTGTGAGACATTCCACCAGTGCATGTTTCTGTCTGGAACTGAGCAGAGAGAAAAACAATTCTTGACGGTGTCTCACCTTCTACAAAAAAATAATACCTAAAAAGTAATACCCAAACTCAACTTCTGAGATCATAACTGTGAGAATTAATTTGCCAAGACAAATCAGAATTAATTACATGAAATGAGTGACACAACAAACCTTCTCAAACTGTTGATCCTCAAATGAGATCTTGGCAGTTCCTGATTGTCTCACACCTGAGCCATAATCAGGAGCCTCTTCATCAGCTGTGACAAGAAATTAAAGATTATGTCAACAATTTAAGATTTAATCATATTTAAGCTTGCAAAAAACAATTCTAAACCAGATAAATGAAGAAAATACATACATGCATGCATACATCTAAATTGCATTCATAAAACACGAGAATTTACCAATGAAATATGAAAACATAATCGGTCTGAATACTGAGCCATGTGGTACTCCTATACTATTACAAAAAAATATCAAACAATACTTTATGTAAATTGACAATAATTAGTGTAAAGTGATGCACCATGCAGGTTAGCTCTGGAATCTGCGCAAAATAGGATTGTGAAAGCATCATGAAGATGAATTTACCTGATATGGCTTGTACTGCCACGCGGAGGAACCCCTTGACCTCGCCTTTCTCACTTACAATAGCCACACGGTGCACTAATGGCACAGGGTACAGCAGATTACTCAGATACACAAATGCCCTATGGGAGAAGAAGGAGAGGATGATGGGAAAAATGAGGAGAAACGAAGAAAGAAGAGGGATTTGAGACAGTTGATGGGGTGAGAAAAGAAGAAAAGAGGGTTAACATTAATGGAAAAAGAAGTTTAAATGGAAAAATGTCAGTGAAGATCAACTCAGCCACACTGCCACTAGACAACACAACATCAGACACAAAAAAAAGCAACCAAACAAGAAGCTGCTCCAGTGAAAGCCAAAAAGTCTGTGGTTCATCTGTGAATACTCTATTAGAGCCTCCATTCTCATAAAATGATACAGAAAGTGATGTTAGCGAGGATTTTGGTCTCTGTGGTGGTTGGTGAAAGTGTTTCAAGAACATGCATATAGAAGACAACTGCACCACAAGCTATTTTACACTATAACTTTTGACTGACTGATCTAAATTATCAAGCCATGAACATAGGTGAAGATATGGAAATGCATTGTCACACATCTGATTTTAATTGATGTTTCAGTAACTGAATGAAGGTTTAATTACAATTCCATGTCTCAGATATGTGTCTATGAAATCCCTGAACTAGACATCGAATAGATATCGAATGCAGGTAAGTTTGGTGACAGATTGGCCTACGTCTTTTCTATGTTCAGACAAATACATTCATTCAATTCAGATCTGCCCTCTTGATCCCTATGTGTTGCTGGACGAAGCTTGACAGGCAGGGTTCAAGAGTGGCAGGAGGTGTGGCCAGAGGGGAGGAGCTTTCGACAAGATTGGTGAGGCGCAAATACAGCATGCTCAGATAAACAAAATGTTTAGTGAAAAAAACCATCCAAATTTGGCTTGTTGGGCCAGATGGAAACTGGAAAGAAAAAAATTTAAATGACATACATGAGTTTGACCCCCATAAACTTAAATGATAAATCAGTCAACACACGTCACAAATCTTGTATGTTGCATGTGCGCAGGGAAGTGAGAGTGTGGGAGCCAATCCAAAACTGTGGTACAAATTTTAGTTCTGGCATGCCTGATTGAGACTGCTGTAGTCGAAACCAGCTCTTTCATCTTGAGCGCTGTAGCTTTTCAGACAAAACAATCAACCGATTTATACTGATCACAGAAACAACGGAATTCTGCAGAGGACACTAATTTAATTTAGGAGAAGAGCAGACAAAAATGTATTATGCTACAATGCTGTATCTTTCAAAACAGGGCAGAATTGACGTGATTGCCATAGGCAACACTACTAATTTTGTCCTGTAGAGCCACCCATGTTCAAATGCCTTCAAATTTCTAAACTTGCCCTTTGTTACAATAAACATGCATTAGGGATCTGTCACCAGTGATCTACTGTATTTCACAGTCAGTATTTTGACATTGCTATTCTTTTTGTTCGGTTTCCTCTCATTCAGTTACTGAAAACCTCAGACACCACTGAAATTGTGCATTTAAATACTGTATGCAACATTTATCAATGCATAAAGAAAGGTAAAAGGTTTGTTTTGTAAGTAAAATACATCTTAAACATACAGAAAGAGGCATTAAAACTGCCTTCAGATAAGGTCAAGAGTTTCACACTTTCAAAGTCAAATCTTGTAAGCCAGACTATAAAGAAATTATTATTATTATAATTTGTTTTACATTTAATTTATTATATTTACATTGACATATTAGAATGGCATCGTTGTTTGTTTGTTTATTTATTTATTATTAAAATCAAAATTTGTATTATTAGTATGAATGTACCAAATTTTATTATATGTTGACATTATACAACAGCATCAATATTGATTTATTGTTAAAAATCCAAATAATAATAATAATAATTTACCATGTATTACATAATACATACATTTCTACATTTATTATATTTATCATATTTTCATTGACATAACAGAATGACATCAACATTTAAATTTATAATTAATTTTATAAAAAATTAAATCTAAATTCTTATTATTCTTACTGATAGTAATAATAAATGTCATCCAAGAAATTTACTTTAGAATGTAGAACACTAGAAGAAAATATGGCGGTAATGTTTGTTTAGCAGAAAACTAAAGTAGATTTTTTTTGTTTATACTGATTGACATAAAGAAATGTTTTACCCGAAACCATGAGTATACATTTAGGAAATGACCAAACTGATCTTTATCTTGGCAATAGATATTCTAACCCCTACCGATGCTTTTTCTTTATTTGGTGCCCTGTTAGGAAGTTCTAGTAACAGACCCTGTTATCTGTGTCTCAGTGTGAAAGAGCTAATTTCCTCTGCCAGCATGCTCCTGAAACCTCACCAACCTTCCCACTAAACTGAACAGAGGCCAGCGGTCGTAAAAGGGGTCCTGGCCATCGCTGACACCTGGGGAGTGCTCCCCTACACCATCCTCCTCCTCCTCCTCCTCCTCCTCTCTCCCAAGCTCTGAGCCAGGGTCCTCCATAAAGATCTCATCGTCCAGGTCATCCAACTCCTCCTCCTCGACTTTCCCATAATGCCGCTCATCGGCAAGCTCGGTTATGTCAGAGTCGGGGTCAGAGAGGGTGGGGGAGAGGGTAAGGTCACTCATGCGCTTGCTCATGCACGTGTTGAGAATGGGAGTGCTGGTGCAGCCGAAAACACGGGAACTGGGTTAGTACAACACCACACGTGCACACGCTGTTGCAAACACTCGCTCACATGTACAATATGTCAGCATAAACCCAGCCATGAGCCTCCCAATTTGTGTTCGGCTAATGATCTTCTAGTGTGTTTGGTGAGGAGTGTTCAAGCTTAGCTTTAGCGTTTGAAGTGTCTGAATACTGAAAAATTACTGCAAAACTCATTGAACGAAGGTTGCACATAGCTCACCATTCAACTCAAAAAGTGAAGGAACCCTCATTAAAAGCACAATGAAAATCATAGGCAGTTTCCTGTCATGTTCAATGAGAATACCAGCATCCATTTAGCACTTTAGAGCATACAAAGTTGACTGATTGATTACCCACCGACCAACCAGACGGAACCATGGAAAGCGGTCATAGAAAGGGTCACCACCGGACATCATATGATCACAGTCCTCAACTGCAGTACTGGGCACCTCTGCTGCTCGGTCATACATTTCTCTCATCAAATCCAGTCTTTGTCTGCAGAGACAATAGTAATGCATCAGCAAAAGTAACCAACCACGCTCTGTAATGTTATCTGCAATGTTCTCTTTACATGCTTACCTTTTAAGAATAAACCAAAAAGAAAAAGGCGGCTAACATGCATTAAACCCCATTAGCTTTAGCCTGTTAGCTTTGAGATCATCAATATGCTGGTCTGGTCTGCTCCTAAAGGGTGAAATTAACTTTTACCAGCTACATGCATTTAAAATATAATATTTGTCTTCTAGGAAAACAGCAAAAATACTCATGATTCATTCTACATATGGTGTATCCAAATGTTTGTCTCTTTAGAATGAGAATAAACGTCCACCTAATACCGCCTGCCTTTCATTAGCAATGCCAAATAACGATTCATGATTATGTAAATGTATGGCTACTGGCCATCATTCAAGGGCTTAAGCATTGATAAGAGTAGAAAAAGTGATCTTGTTCATTTTACGGTACATGAATCAATACCTCTCCGGCTTGAAATTAGTGTTCGGGATGTAAACAAGCTACATGCGAATCATAATTTAAAGTAGTTTGACTACAGTCAAGCTACTCGTTTGAAATAATTAGTTTGCCACTACTACAGTAGTAACAAACAAAAAATATGTAACATTGTTAATAGAGCAATGTCTTTTTAAACAAACAGATGTACAGTTGGGCAAAAAAGTATTTAGTCAGCCACCAATTGTGCAAGTTCTCCCACTTAAAAAGATGAGAGAGGCCTGTAATTTTCATCATAGGTACACTTCAACTATGAGAGACAGAATGGGGGGAAAGAATCCAGGAAATCACATTGCCTGATTTTTAAATAATTTATTTGCAAATTATGGTGGAAAATAAGTATTTGGTCAATAACAAAAGTTAATCTCAATACTTTGTTATATACAGTTGCATGCGAAAGTTTGGGAACCCCTTGCAGAATTTGTGAAAATGTGAATAATTTTAACAAAATAAGAGAGATCATACAAAATGCATGTTATTTTTATTTAGTGCTGTCCTGAGTAAGATATTTTCCAAAAAAGATGTTAACAGTCCACAAGACAAAAAAAAAAAAAGTTTAAACTGGGTTTGTGAACCCTTGGTTCTTAATACTGTGTGTGGTTACCTGGATGATCTACAACTGTTTTTTTTGTTTTGTGATGGTTGTTCATGAGTCCCTTGTTTGTTCTGAACAGTTAAACTGAGCACTGTTCTTCAGAAAAATCCTCCAGGTCCTGCAGAATCTTCAGTTTTCCAACATCTTTTGCATATTTGAACCCTTTCCAGCAGTGAACGTATGATTTTGAGATCCACCTTTTCACACTGAGGATGATTGAGGGACTCAAACACAACAATTTAAAAAGGTTCAAACATTCACTGATGTTCCTGAAGGAAACACGATGCATTAACTTTTTGAATTTGAAGATCAAGGTAAATTGTACTTAATTTGTCTTCCAGGAAACATGCAAGTTGCTTCCGAAGGGCAGTACTAAATGGAAAAAAAATAATATTTCTACAAAATAAGAAAAATTTGGACATCTTCATTCTGTTCAAAAGTTTTCACCCCCGGCTCCTTCTGGAGCATCAGTGAATGTTTGAACCTTTTTTAATTGTTGTGTTTGAGTCCCTCAATCATCCTCAGTGTGAAAAGGTGGATCTCAAAATCATACAGTCACTGCTGGAAAGGGTTCAAATATGCAAAAGATGTTGGAAAACTGAAGATTCTGCAGGACCTGGAGGATTTTTCTGAAGAACAGTGCTCAGTTTAACTGTTCAGAACAAACAAGGGACTCATGAACAACCATCACAAAACATCGTAGATCATCCAGGTAACCACACACAGTATTAAGAACCAAGGGTTCCCAAACTTATGAATGGGGTTATTTTAATAATTTCAGCAATTTCTTTGTCTTGTGGACTACATGTAAACATCTTTTATTGAGAATATCTTACTCAGGACAGTACTAAATAAAAAACATGCATTTTGCATGATCTCTCTTATTTTGTTAAAATTATTCACATTTTCACTGATTCTGCAAGGTTTTCCCAAACTTTTGCATGCAACTGTACCCTTTGTTGGCAATGACAGAGATCAAACGTTTTCTGTAAGTCTTTACAAGGTTTTGACACACTGTTGCTGGTATTTTGGCCCATTCCTCCATGCAGATCCCCTCTAGAGCAGTGATGTCTTGGGGCTGTCGCTGGACAACACGGACTTTCAACTCCCTCCAAAGATTTTCTATGGGGTTGAGATCTGGAGAGTGACTAGGCCACTCCAGGACCTTGAAATGCTTCTTACGAAGCCACTCCTTCGTTGCCCGGGCGGTGTGTTTGGGATCATTGTCATGCTGAAAGACCCAGCCACCTTTCATCTTCATTGCCCTTGCTGATGGAAGGAGGTTTTCACTCAAAATCTCACGATACATGGCCCCATTCATTCTTTCCTTTACACGGATCAGTCGTCCTGGTCCCTTTGCAGAAAAACAGCCCCAAAGCATGATGTTTCCACCCCTATGCTTCACAGTAGGTATGGTGTTCTTTGGATGCAACTCAGCATTCTTTCTCCTCCAAACACGATGAGTTGAGTTTTTACCAAAAAGTTCTATTTTGGTTTCATCTGACCATATGACATTCTCCCAGTCCTCTTCTGGATCATCCAAATGCTCTCTAGCAAACTTCAGACGGGCCTGGACATGTACTGGCTTAAGCAGGGGGACACGTCTGGCACTGCAGGATTTGAGTCCCTGGCGGCGTAGTGTGTTACTGATGGTAGCCTTTGTTACTTTGGTCCCAGCTCTCTGCAGGTCATTCACTAGGTCCTCCCGTGTGGTTCTGGGATTTTTGCTCACCGTTCTTGTGATCATTTTGACCCCACGGGGTGAGATCTTGCGTGGAGCCCCAGATCGACGGAGATTATCAGTGGTCTTGTATGTCTTCCATTTTCTAATAATTGCTCCCACAGTTGATTTCTTCACACCAAGCTGCTTGCCTATTGCAGATTCAGTCTTCCCAGCCTGGTGCAGGTCTACAATTTTGTTTCTGGTGTCCTTCGACAGCTCTTTGGTCTTGGCCATAGTGGTGTTTGGAGTGTGACTGTTTGAGGTTGTGGACAGGTGACTTTTATACTGATAACGAGCTCAAACAGGTGCCATTAATACAGGTAACGAGTGAAGGACAGAGGAGCCTCTTAAAGAAGAAGTTACAGGTCTGTGAGAGCCAGAAATCTTGCTTGTTTGTAGGTGACCAAATACTTATTTTACCGAGGAATTTACCAATTAATTCATTAAAAATCCTACAATGTGATTTCCTGGATTCTTTCCCCCCATTCTGTCTCTCATAGTTGAAGTGTACCTATGATGACAATTACAGGCCTCTCTCATCTTTTTAAGTGGGAGAATTTGCACAATTGGTGGCTGACTAAATACTTTTTTGCCCAACTGTATCATTTGATCAGAGCAGAATTTTTCTGCTACCAAAAACAATGAGGGTTGTTGAATTGGTTAGTGAATTGTTTATTTACATGAACCGTCTGAACTAATTTACAGAAACAATTTGCTAAAATGGATCAGACTTCTCAATGCAGCATGTGAGACAGATATTCATATGATATCAAAGCAGCATTTTTTCATGTTACACCACTTGTCATAAAAAGTAGCTTATTACCACAAAAGCGCCACCATTTTGAAAATAGCTGAGCTATGATTCCTGATCCATAACTTCAGGGCTAGACTCACTTTGTGGGCACTATGTGCATATTGTGTATGTTTAGTCTCGCTGTACCTGAGTTTGTCCAGGGTCCAGTAGTGTGTGGCACCATTTTTCTGGTCCTGAACCTCTACTGCTACGATGGTGCGAGGGAACAGCCTTTTCTCCCTGTCTTTGGCTATGCTGGGGGGCAGGAGGTCAGGAGGCAGTGGGGAGTACAGTGTGTCTGTTAGTAGCACAAACTGAAACTGAACCTGCAAAGAAAAAGGGGAACAATTTATCCAACTCATTAGGCATGTCCAATCATTAGGCTGACCTAAATTATTTTAGTGTACCTTTTTCTTTAGCTCCACGCTAATGGCATTAGCCTCTTTGAGGAAAATTGCATTTCCCCAGAGCAGGTCTCTGAGAGAGGTGAACTGATAGAATCGCCATTTCCGGAAAGCCCAGAGGGCCAGTTCTGTCTCTCTCTTTGTCCATGGCACTGCAGGACCAAAATATGAACCCATTACAAATGAGATGTCTAAGGGTGTATTCACACATGTCTTGTTTGGTTCGATTAAAACGAACTCTGGTTAGTTTTCCCCTTTGATGCGGCTCTTTTGGGCAGGTGTGAATACAGCAATCGCACTCTGGTGCACACCAAACAACCGAACCGAGACCCAGCTGAAGAGGTGGTCTCGGTTCGGTTCCAAACAAACTCTGGTATGGCCTGTTTAAGGTGTGAATATGAACCGGCCTCAATCCGACCAACTGCAGAAAGCACACTCAGAAACACAGAGCTCGCGCATATAGTGCTGTTGTTTGCATTTCAATCGCTTAAATCACTTGTTTTTAAACCGCAATGCTTAAAAACGCGTGCAAATTATGAGTTTTTGTGACCATAGCTCCCATAGCAATGTGACATGAGTGCACTAAATAGGCTAAAGCTTACCGCAAAGCCCCAGCAAAAGTTACAATTAATGTGTCTGGGGAAAATAGTAAGGAGATATTTGAATTATTTATTAATAAACTAGTGTTTTCTGAGTCAGTGTCACAAAGATGAAGTTAAAAATCCTGACTCGCCATCTCCTCATTGGACACTTCTTTAGAAATAAATGCATCTTTACGGATTATAATGAAAGAGTTTTTGTTTTGTATATGAATTATTTCATTGTGTAGTAATTCAAAGCTTTCTATAGATATATTCATTATGTCTGTAAGGAAAATGTTCAACGAAGAGTTTCGGTTCATTTTTGTGAAGCGCTCCTGTTCCTGGGACGGCAAGCGCATCCTATTAGTTTTCTTTATTTTAGAAAAGCACTAGGTTTTCTTGATATTGTGAGTGCACACAAGTAAAAATAGACCCTTTACAGTTCCGAACGATGTAGTACTCTTACCTTTATGAGCAACAATTACGGAGTATTTAATTTGTTTCCACTGATGTCCTGAAGCGCGCTTCAGCTTCCACTCTCCGCATAAACGACTGGATATGCGCCTAGTGCACATTTATCTAGGTTAAATGTTTAAACTAACATTTTGATATGCTTTAAGTATTTTATATCTATAGATTTTATTTTCGGCAAGTCGTAATTACATTGTATGACATTGTCTCATTTGATGCTCATAAGTTTCTTAATATTGCGTTAGTATCTCATAACAGCAAATCAGTAAAAGAATAAAAATTGCACTACGAAAGATCTCCATGATTAGCCTGTTTTTGCACTTCCTGTTTTCCCTGCTTGATAATTTTTGTCCAATGAATGGATGACCTTGGCACACGTGTGGTTTTGTTTACAATTTCTGGTTCACTTGCAAAAAGGGCAGTGTGAAAGCGAACCGCACCAAACAAACAAAAAAAAAACATTCTATTTGGTCCGGACCAAAGCAAGTGAACTATCGGACTTTCCTGGTGTGAATAGACCCTAAGAAACAACTAAACTGCATGTTTTAAGAACATGAAGTCATGTGATAATATGATTATGTATTTGATATATGGATCAGATCATACAGTACCTATGTGGTTTAACCTGTGTTACCCACCTTCCTCTTCTGGTTCCTCCTCTTCCTCTGTGGTTTCTGGGTAATATCTGGAGTTGACCTGCCTCTGAAGAGCTTCCAGCTTACTCTCATAGTCCTAAACAAAAAATCAGTGTGAAATTTGGTTTCACTGCAAGCTTCTTTGAGTTTCTACTACTTAAAGACTAATTAAGCTCTTTCTAATCTAAAATTGTTTACCAGTCTCTGCTGTTCCAGAAGGTTGCTTGCTTCTTCTCTCTCCTTTCGGTACTGGTCCTCCAGCTCCTGTAACCTGTAAATGATGTAAGCATCAGAATGAAGGCGCAAAACCTAGATACTAAATAGTCCTGCAGTTCTGAAACCCTCCACCTCCCACGTATCTATATCTGATTTTTGCTGGTTTAGGACCACAAGAGGGCTAGTAACAGAAGTGCTACTGTACCTCTGCTCCATCTCTTGTTTCATATCAATGCCTTGTTTTTCCAGTAGTTCTCTTTGGGCAAAGGCCCAGTCCACTGGCTCAACAGGTGTGTCTGCACACGGGGTCCTCTCCCTCTCTTGCCGTGCTTGCTCAGGGTCATTGAAACGGAACACGTGGCTCTTGCCCATAATGATACGGTTACCTAAGATAGATAACAGGGTCAAAACATCTTGCAAGCACCAAAAAAAAAGGTTTTCAACAGACTGGGCTTGATTTCAGATTTTGCTTTTTTAACTGAAGAGTTACCAGATCTGAGAAGAGTGGGCTCTGTCACTCTCTTCCCATTAACGTAAGTCTCTGCTTCCTCACAGGGCTCCAGAATCACCGCACCCTCTCCCGAAGCATTTGTAGTACTTGTGAAGATACAGTGTTCGTCTTTAATGAAGTGGCCACTCAGGACAATGTCCTGCCGACTGCTGGCATCCTCGCGGCCGACCCTGCAGGAATATATGGAGGCTATATGTCAGAATGAAGGGAAACAGATAGAGATACTAAAAAAATACAAAACAAGAGTTGAAAATTCCATATATAAATTTTTGGTATAGAAAAAATAAAAAATGTAAATAAATAAATAAATTCTATGACTATAATCTATATCTATAATATTACAATTATTACAAGTTTTTGTGTATTTATTTAACAGATCATTAGTTACTGATTGGTCATATAATAAGAAATGCTAAATTGTTTAAATGTTTACAATTTATATCTTTACAAAAAGGTATGTGTTAGCATTAGCTAATTTATGAAGTAAACTAACAATGAGTTTTACAACAGTAGTTAATAAAGTTAATTCAAGTTAGTTCACAGTGTATAACTACCTTAACAGATTCAGATTTTGATCTTAAATGTTTTAGTAAATGTTGAGATTAACATCAATAAATGCTGTAGAATTATAGTTCATTGTTAGCTCATGTTAACTAACTAATGTCTTTGTGGACCATGGTTGAAAATACAGGTTGTAAATAATCAACATTCTAACTTGGTGATTCCATCTTTAATGTAGTACAACAAGCATTCGGACATCAGTGGATCTTCATTGAGGTTGACCAGGTGAGGTGTCTGAAACAGTCAAATCATAAAAAAGTGTTGATTGAAGCATATGACTTCACTAGCTTCCTTTTAGAAAGCATATTTGATCTTCTAACCTTCTTTGGTGAAAAGACTCCAACGGTTCCTCCATCTTCCCTCATCGCCACACCCATTTCAGCCAAAAGCGCCTCCCTAATGAAAACAGAAGATTTTTATTTAACAAATGAAGTACACAACTTAAATTTCAGACACATTTCAAGATAAAAGCCCTCCCAGGGGTCTCCAACCTTTCCATTCTAATGGCCTCAGTGCGACGAAGCTTCTCTTCCCAAGTTTCATTGAGTTCTGCGATTATCTTCTCAGTTTCCTAATTGGAAAAGAGGTTGATATTAAAACAATCAGCACTGGTCCATATTAATTTATCAAACCATCCATCCCATCATCCTCTCTCTCACCTTCAGCCTCTCAATGGCTTCCTCGCTTCCCGGGTTGAACATGATCCGATCATGCAGGCTGCTGATGGAGCCAGCTCGGCTGGACAGGGCGGAGAGAGAGGGCGAGGGGCTCATCTCTGTCATGGCATTGGTCACTGTGGAGAAATCACCTCTTTGATTGACAGCCTGGATGCTATTGAGATTAGTCTTGTAATCGTACAAGTCTGGGCAACACGTGGGAACGACAGGTTGGAGAGTCAAAGGAAAAATTTTGGTAAGAGAAAAGGAAAACCATGGAAACAGAAAAGAAGGGGAAGTAGGAAGAGTAGAAAGTGTCAAACAAAGCTGAAAGGCTAATTAAAAAGGTTATAAAGCTGCAGGGCGCAGGGCAGACGGCATCAATTTGAGGACACTGCTGTGTGTTTTTATTTTTAAAGCAAATTAAAATATCAAAAACAATTTTATTATTAATGGATTTTTCCCTCATGCCTCAAATTCATTGGACCATGCTTGAGATAATGAGCATGGAGATGAATTGTAATGTAATGCTGATCTGTGGCCACACAGACCGCATGGATGACCACATGCCTGTGCTTCACATAGAGGCAAAACCTCTAGAGCACCTTTGGACCATCAAAGAAGCAGTGTCCAATAATAGTGTTGCCTGTCAGACTAATTAGTTTTATTTAAACTGATTAGTTGAAACTGCACTGCATAGACTTTGGTGGTCCACTTTGGTCATCACAAGGGTCGGCAACATTAGAAAGGGTCAATATTGGCACACACATAAAAAGGACAGAGGATTTATTGTATGATTGTTATATGATTGTAATATTCTTTAACTGTTTATTTTAAAATGTTGAAGTCAGATTTCAAAATTACCACTCATCAAGCAAATATGAGTAAAATAAGCTCTGGCGAGTGAATGTTGGTATGTGATGTAAACGATTACAATAAAAGATTTTTGAAAAAATGATCGCCACCAAAGCAAAAATATAAGAAAGATCATGATGTATCAAACTGATCCACGCAATAGTGAGTCACCTAAATAAATCCTGTCCTGTGAGTTACACAGTCCTGTTTACAGTGCTGCATGAGTGACACACTTTGGCACTACTTTTGATTTTTGATTTTTTAAAACAATAAGTTTTTAGTACCAATATAAAGCTGCTATGAACAGATTTGTAATATACTGTAAATCTTTTTTTTTTTTTTTTTACTAGATTTCATGTAAAAGAAGACACAAAATTTGCCGACCCCTGAGTTATCATAAGCTGTGAAGCATTTAAGGTGCCAAAATACACACATTTGAGAGCAGATATTCCAGGAGTCTGTGCCCGATATGCTGAGAAAAACAGAGAGAGAAGACAAGTCCTTCAGACACATTCCTAGAGCTGTCTGACCCACTGGCTTCTGATAATATAAGTACAGAGAATGTTTGCTTTACTCATAGGATAACTCTCTTCACAGCATTTGAATCTGAGAGGAAATCTGTCATTTTAAGTAGAATGAAACATTGTAGCTCCTCAGTTTGAAGCGCATCACAGATGACTCACTCTCAATGATGTCTCCAAGACCCTGAGCACAGAGCAGATCCTTCAGACGGGCCACCTCTTCCTTCAGCTCACGCACCAGGCGGTTGTTGGGGTCTTCGTTGATGACGGCGTTGCAGCGGATCTGCTTGGCTCGGTCAGCATACCTGTGACATTGATATTGCTATTATTAGTATTAGAATGTTCCAAATAGTTCAGCATTCAGAACATCACCTGCTGAGGCTAATGACAGCTACTGACATGGATGAAGTCTTCATAGTAATGCATAGCCAGTAAAGGAATAGTTCACCCAACAAATTCTGTTGTTAATTACTCACCCTCATGTCATTCCAAAGCTGTATGTCTTTTGTTCGGAACACAAATTAAGATATTTTTGATGAAAACCGAAAGCTTTCTGACCCTGCATAGACAGCAATGCAACTACCATGTTCAAGGCCCAAAAAGGTAGTAAGAACATCACTGAAATAGTCCATGTGACAACAGTGGTTCAACCTTAATTTTATGAAGCTACATGAATACTTTTTGTGTGCAAAGAAACCAAAAATAACACCATGCATCATGGTACTCTCGTAAAGCCACGTCGAAGACTGATACGGAAGAGAAGAAGTTGTTGTTTTTTCTTTTCTTTTTTTTGCACACAAAACGTATTCTTGTAGCTTCATAACATTACAGTTGAACCACTGATGTCACATGGACTATTTTAACTAGCCTATGTCCTTACTTCCTTTCTGGGCCTTCAACGCGGTAGTTGCGTTTCTGTCTATGCAGGGTCAGAAAGCTCTCGGAT
Organism: Barbus barbus; assembly: GCF_936440315.1. NCBI lineage: Eukaryota > Metazoa > Chordata > Actinopteri > Cypriniformes > Cyprinidae > Barbus > Barbus barbus. The sequence goes on along the minus strand of NC_136743.1, from coordinate 19,361,771 downwards.
TTCATCAAAAATATCTTAATTTGTGTTTTGAAGATGAACGATGGTCTAGTTTGGACCGACATGAGGGTGAGTAATTAATGACTTTTCATTTTTGGGTGAAATATCCGTTTAACATAACAACATACCATTTTTAGTGTTACATGACCCCAGGTTATTAGTCTAAAGTACAATGGTGGTTCTTACCTGAGCGTGCTGAGCGTCTCATCGTAGTTAATATCAGCAGGGCTCAGAGCTGCTACCATAGCTGTGCGCGAGTTTCCTCCTGATAAATGAAAAACACTGTGACCTTCAGGAATCTGTTTAATGTTTTGGCACCATACCACAGTTAAACTGACCACATTGACTGTAATATGCAATGTTTTATGAAATGGAGAGAAATATTTATTGTTAAGAAGGTACGTGCATGGTGCATAAAAACTCATACCGAGGTTTTCCCTCAGCAGCCATGTCAGAACTGAATCTCTGTATGGAATAAAGCTCTCAACTTTCTTCTTCTTCTTGTTCTGTAGGAAGAAGCGAAGCCATGTCAATTGTCAAAGCTAAAAATGCTTGATTATTAAAGAATAGTTAAATTGATCCTCACCTTGTTTGGTGCAGAGTCCTAAAACAACAAAATATATATATTTTTTAAAATGTTTGCCATTTTTTCATTTTCTTTTAGGAACATTCATAATTAAATTGAAAGAATTCTTACCACTTCAGCCAGAGCAGAGATAACTTTGCCTAGTGTTGTTAAAGATTTGTTGATATTGGCTCCTTCCTAGAAAAGGTACAACGCACGCACGTTTACATGATGCACTCATCTGAAATGACAAATTGTCATGTAACTCTGTTGAACTCAAAGTGACCCACCTTGAGTCTAGTGCCTTTAGCTCCAGTAGAATCAGCCCTCTCACTGCCTGCCAAGTCTACCAAGCTGATTTTGCTGACCTGTTTGCAAATGGAAATGCTGTGTCTAAGAACGGTAAAGTGCTCAATACACATACCAGCAACTTCAGCAACTGTCAAACTGCCAACATCCATCAGTGAAGTTTGAGCTGCAGAGAGTCTCACCTACTTTTGCATTGTAGTCTATTTCTGAAGAAGCGGTCACTTTTTATAGAACAATACTAAACAATGCTAAACATGGAGGTCTGGTGGGAAAGGCTGCAGGAGAGAATGCGGTACCTTTTCAGACGTGTTGTCTGTGTCACTATCATGTCGTTTCTGTGTGAAGATGATGTTGAACACAGCATGGGAGCGGCTGCTGGTCTCATTCATGTTAGTGGCCGCCACAGTCCTGATAACAGGAAAGCGATGCAGTGGTGAATTATTTGATTTCAATTACATACATAAATATGTAAATCAATGCTTCATTTTAGATAAATACAATTGTCCTGCAGTTTCCATTGCTTCAAAATTATGTGCAGAGATACATACACTATTGTTAAAAAGTTTGAGGTCAGTAAAATGTTTTTTAAAGAAATTCATACGTTTTATTCAGCAAGGATGCATTCAGTTTTTTAAAAGTGACAGTTTATAATGCTACAAAAGATTTATTGAGTGCTGAAAATACTAAAATACTTATTTTATATTGTAATAATATTTCTATTTTACAGTTTTTATTCTATTTATGATCAAATAAATGTAGCATAGGTAGATTTTCTAAAACATTTTTAAAAATGTATCAACTCCAAACCTTTGAATGGTAGTGTAATTCAGAGGCTAACCTCTTCTATTTTCAGAAATTTGTTTCACCTTGCTTTGTTTCCAGAGTCCATCAGGTCCTGTATGTCATTGTAGGAAGTAACGGCCAGTTTTGATAAGTCCTCCACGTATGGTCCCATCAGAGGATGCTCTCGCACACGCAGATTCCCTTTGTTCTTTGGGTTCAGAAGGTCCCGCACACGCTCACAGTAGATCTCCATGTAACTGACCTGAAAAAACAACATTTTCATTTGCTATATTGATTCTACGGTAAGAATGCAAATTATGATGCAGGTGCTGCTCTTACCTCAACCGAGTATCCCATGCTGTTCTCATTATTGTCACTGATCTTGGTAAACAGGTCCTCACATAGCTGTCAGACAGATTCAGCATTAAAAATGTGTTACCTCAAGCTTGGCAGCATCTAAGTCATCTACAGTATTTGCTACAATATCAAAGATTATAGTGTACTACCAATGGGATGATGCCTTCTTGGTCTTTCTCTTGCTTGCCCATCATGGTATATGACTTTCCGGCCCCAGTTTGCCCATAGGCAAAGATACAGACATTGTATCCCTCAAAAGCATGCAGAAGCATTTCCTCCCCTATGTCTTTATAAACCTGCTTTTGGCATGCATAGTTCACATCTTCTGGCTGTTGAAGACAGAAATGCACAAAGCACAAAAGGAAATCATCATAAATGTCTCAATAACAGCCATCATGATCACAGGATCATTAAAAATAGCAGCAGTGAGTTGCATAAGATGCAGATTCACCAGTTAATATCAAGAAACTCACCGTTGTATGTGACCAATACGAATAGTCAAAGTTGAAGCTCTTGCTCTCCTTTGGCTGTTTTGGATTTATAATTGCTAGGAAGCAAAGAGAACATGTCTATAAGAATAAATCTATAATCTAATGAAGAAAACAACAAACTATATAAAACTATTTCCAGCCTCATTATTTCATTTCAATCATGTTCAGACCTGAAGCCTCTCATGGCAAAAGATGATACTAAAAACCTCATGATGAGAACAGAGGAACTTCACTATTCATGTATTTATACCATTCAAAACTTTTATTTAAAGAAATGGTAACACTTTAGAATACTGATCCTTTGTTAATAAATAACTACACAGGAGCAAGTCACTAATGCACTATTAACATTGTAATAACTACTATTACCTAACAAGAAACTATGATTATTGATTTAGTAAGTAATAGCGTTCAGTTGAAACTGGTAGTTCACTATTAGCTAATCAATAACTACTATTTTTTTATAATTAGTTCTAAAATGAAGATCATGGTAACCCACTAGTAATGACTCAAGAATTATCAAATTATTCTAAAGGAACTACTAACTACTTGGATCAGTATTCTAAAGTGAAAAGCATCATAACTCCCTAATATTGACTGACGTCATTTTAAGCTTTTGAGATATAAGTTAGGTTTTAGATAGTATGTGTTACTCCATCCTTCTGAAGAAACTACTGATTATTTGGATCAGTATTCTAAAGTGAAGATCACGGTAACCCACTAGTAATGATTTAAGTGTTACCAAATCTAGCAAAATTAATTACTAACCAAAACCTTAAAAGTTTACAATGACTTCAGTAATTACTAGAGAGTTATCATGATCTTCACTTTAGAATACTGATCCAAATAATTAGTAATTGCTTTAGAAGGATGTAGTAACACCTGAATAATTACTATCCAATGCTTCACAACATTCTCAAAAGTTTACAATGATTTCAGTCACTACTAGGGAGTTATCATGATCTTCACTTTAGAATACTGATCCAAATAATTAATAATTCCTTCTGAAGAATTCGGTAATACTTGAGTCATTACTAGTGGGTTACCATGACCTTTACTTTAGAATTAATTATACATTATGTATTATTCATATTAATTCTGAATCTGTATACAGTTGTTCTTAGTGGAGTTTAGGAAGGTATGATAAAATAATAGTTATTGATTAGTTAATAATGAACTACCACATTCGACTAAGCACTATTACTTTCTAGTTCCTTAATCAGAGTTTCTTGTTAGTTACTAGTAGTTACTAGAGTGCTAATATTGCGTTACTCATGTGTTCTTGTGTAGTTATTCATTAATGATGGAACAGTATTCTAAAGTGTTACCAAAGAAATTAATACTTTCATTCAGCAGGGCCATACTGAATTGATTAAAGGTGGCAGTAAAGGCATATAGTAAAATAATAGTACAAAAGATTTCCTTTAAAAATAAATGCTGTTCTTTTGAACTATATTAAAAAATCCTGAAAAAACATGTAGTACTGTTTCCACAAAAAGCAGCACAACAGTTTTCAGCAATGATGATAATAACAACAAAAGTTTCTGGAGCATCAAATCAGCATATCAGAATGATTTCTGAAGGATCATGTGACACTGAAGACTAATGGCTGCTGAAAATTCAGCTTTACCACCACAGGAATAAATTACATTTTAAAATATACTAAAATAGAAAACAGTTCAGTTACATTCTAAAAATGTTTCATAATATTACTGTTTTACTGTGTTTTTCATCAAATAAATGCAGTCTTGGTGAGCATTAGAGACAAAAAAACATTAAAAATGTTTAAATGAAGTGAAGTGACATTCAGCCAAGTATGTTGACCCATACTCGGAATTCGTGCTCTGCATTTAACCCATCCAACGTGCACACACACAGCAGTGAACACACACACACCGTGAACACACACCCAGAGCAGTGGGCAGCCATTTTATGCTGCAGCGCCTGGGGAGCAATTGGGGGTTCGGTGCCTTGCTCAAGGGCACCTCAGTCGTGGTATTGAGGGTGGAGAGAGCGCTGGACATTCACTCCCCCCACCTACAATCCCTGCCAGCCGGAGACTCGAACCCGCAACCTTTGGATTACAAGGCCGACTCTCTAACCATTAGGCCACGACTTCCCATGACAGTGTATCAGAATCAGAATGAGCTTTATTGGCCAAGTATGTTTACACATACAAGGAATTTGTTGTAGTGACAGAAGCTCCACAGTGCAACAGAAAGACAGTAACAGGACAGGACACAGGTAATAAAACAAAATAACAAGAAATAGCCAATAACCAATGTACAAAGCAGCAAAAAAAAAAAAAATACACAATATATAATATATAATATAGGCGACTATGTATGTACAGGTCAAGTATGTGCAAATTAGAAATGAGAAAAATAAAAATAAAATAAGTGAGTGTGGTGAATGGATAATGAATTAGTTGTGTGTTCCACGTTTATTTATTGAGTGTTCATGAGATGTATTGACTGAGGGAAGAAACTGTTCCTGTGTCTGGTCGTTCTGGTGCTCAGAGCTCTGTAGCGTCGACCAGACGGTAACAGTTCAAAGAGGTTGTGTGCTGGATGTGAGGGGTCCAGAGTGATTTTACCAGCCATTTTGCTCACTCTGGATAAGTACAGCTCTTGGAGAGTGGGGAGGGTTGTACCAATGATTCGCTCAGCAGTCCGGACTACCCTCCGTAGTCTTCTGAGGTCAGATTTGGTAGCTGAGCTGAACCAGACAGTTATTGAGGTGCAGAGGATGGATTCAATGATGGCAGAGTAGAACTGTTTCAGTAAGTCCTGTGGCAGGTTGAACTTCCTCAGCTGGCGAAGAAAGTACAACCTCTGCTGGCCTTCCTGACAATGGAGTCAATGTGAATATCCCACTTCAGGTCCTGAGAGATGGTGGTGCCCAGGAATCTGAATGACTCCACTGCAGTCACAGTGCTGTTCATGATGGTGAGTGGGGGGAGAGCAGGGGGGTTTCTCCTGAAGTCCACGATCATCTCCACAGTTTTGAGCGTGTTAAGCTCCAGGTTGTTGAGACTGCACCAGACAGCCAACTCCTTAACCTCCTGTCTGTAAGCAGACTCGTCACCGTCCTGGATGAGGCCGATCAGTGTGGTGTCGTCTGCGAACTTCAGGAGCTTGACAGAGGGGTCTTTAGATGTGCAGTCGTTGGTGTAGAGGGAGAAGAGCAGTGGGGAGAGAACGCAGCCCTGAGGAGCTCCAGTGCTGATGGTTTGAGTGCTGGATGTGAATTTGCCAAGCTTTACTAACTGCTGTCTGTCTGTCAGGAAGCTGTTGATCCACTGGCAGACGGAGGTATATTCTAAATAATCTAATTATGATTATAAACTATATACCATTTATATAAATTAAATGAAGACATGAATGTATGTTTATTTATTCACAAAAGTCATTAAAAAAAAAGACGAAAATGTCATCTCAGTATAGTCATCATAACAGCATTTTCTGCACTGCTAATATACCATAAGGCAATATGCATATGTAGGCACGTTTCAGGACAGATGAGTCTAAGGAAGCGTGAATCATGCCATCCCTTGGGTTCTGGGAATGAGGTCATGAACCTCCCTGCATCCTCTCAGCAGCACAAAGCCGTGCAGTGTGTCTGACCTCACACTCTGCATCAGCTGACTCTGTTTTCCCACTCACGCTGCAGGCAGAACAACGGGGCAGTTTACAGTTTTTGGAGCTGCTCTAGAAATGGGGGCTTGAAATGCCACAGAATTCTTGGCATCAAATGGACTTTGTTTCTGAACATGTCCAAAACTTTTGCTAATGGCACATGAAATGAAAATGTTGTCAGATGAACCAGTCTCCATCTCTTGGTGAAACTTTAAAAATGTGATTCGGCTCCTCATATTTTTGTTTTGACGGATTAATGCAAAACATTGCACATCATTTTATAGTTTGACATGTTTTGAGAATCAATGTACAGTAAATCTGAAGTCAACAAATGCATTAGTCAGATGGTGACAGGCTGCACACCTAATCAATTAAAAAGCCTTTTCTGAAAACTAAAGGATGACCTCTTTGACATTTTCAAACCTGTAAGCCTAGAGATGCACTAATAGTCTATCTCATGGGGGTGCTGATGAGAGACCATGGGAATAAATATTTCATTACAGTCATAAATAATTCCTACAGCACAGTGACAATACCCTCTTACTCAGATGAATTCAAATAGCCATTGACAGCAAGTGAAAATATGTATTTTGAAAGAGCACTCACTGGTAGTGTTGCCTGACATCTGGATGATACACTTGCTCTCTTTTCCCATCTCTCGTGAATTGAAGGGACGGACCCTCACGGCTACTTTCACCGAGGCACATGCCATGGTGTCTGAGTGCTGGGGCTCTGCTACTGCACAGGATCTGATGGGATGGAGCCCAGCCAGGAATCAGAGGCCACCTGCCACCTGTAGAGAGAATGCTGACATGCTACTGTATATGTTGGAATCTCAAAAGAATATATGTGCATTTTACTTCACTATAGAATGATGAGCACACTCTTAAAAGTAAAGATGCTTAAAAAGGTTCTTCACAGCGATACCATAGAAGAACCATTTTTGGTTCCAAAAAGAATCATTCAGTCAAAGGTTCTATAAAGAACCATCTCTTTCTTAACTTTTTTATAATCTGACGAACCTTCTTTCGCCACAAAGAACCTTTTGTGAAACAGATGTTAAAGGTTCTTTATGGAACCCTTTAGACAAAAAAGGTTATTCTATGGCATCGTGAAGCACCTTTATTTTTAAGAGTGTACAGTGAAGAAGGCTGTATGATGATTCATCAACAATCAGCACGTCTTCTGCAAAACAAGACTAGAAATGTGTTAAGGCCTACACTTTAGATTTAGTAACCTTAGCAATTCAGTTCACAAGAGATAATTAAAGAAAATCCCTATAAATCTGTTCAGGCGATTCTACTGGCTAAATTATGCTACTGATAATCTAATTTAGGTAATGGAGCTCTCTGAGATCCAGACCATGACTCATCAGGACTTTTATCACATTCAGTAGATTACTGTACACCAGATATGGCTATGTGAACTCATAACCTCTAAAACAGGCTTACAAACAGGTTTAGGATTCATATGTGCAGATTTACTAACAGAACAAACAAACTGCTTGTTCAAATCAGAATCCAACAGCAAGGTCAGTCAGTCAGCAAAATTCAGGCCTATTTAAGGCTCGCAGAGAGAACCTTTGGTATCAGTGGCAATACTCCTAAATATCTTGACTGATATCTATGAGATAACAAACTTTTATACTTTAAAAATATGATAATTAAAAACTACTATTGTATCAAATCTACTGTACAAATCTCTCCCTATTCTTTCTGTGCGTGGACCATGACAATCTCACAACAAAAGAATGATCTCGTAGTGAAAAGGCTGATGGTAATGTGCTTCTGTGAACCTCATACAGGACACTAATGCTCATCATATTGTAGATACCCGATCTTCATGATACCAAATTAAGAGCGCTGATAACCAATCCAAAACCAGACATCAGAAACTGTTGAAAATGCCACAACTACAAATTATGCCACAATTTACAGATTTTCTTGTTTGTATTATACTTACTGAATTTATAGCACAAAGTACCACAAAGCAATATTATTTCATTAATGAATTAATAAGTAAATGTACATTCTCCTGGCCCCTGAGATACTTTGTAATAAATAATGTTTCATTATATGGGTTTCAACCACACATTGATTGTGATTGTTTATAAATATGGTTATTGCATATGGTTATGGTTACAATGACCTGCATGCTGTAAAACATCTTAAAAATCAGTGACATTTAATTTGAACAACTCTGCACAAAAGTCTATGACATCCACCATAACCTAATAACTGTCCTACTGAGGATAGAGTAATCCATTTAAAAGACTGTCAAAAAAATGGAACTGGGTCAAGTTATATGTTTGATTCTGCAAATAATGGTTTCAAACATGATGATGGATTACAAAAACTGTCCTAGTTTCTTCTTTTCTAAGAAGAATCAACTAATTTACTTTAGGTGCCATGAGGAATAAAAATTATTTACAAATACAATGGAAAATAGACTGAAACATATATAGGCTATTTATTGCAACAATTAATATGGAAAATTCTCCTAATCATTTACAATTTGATCATTTTTCCCCTGTAAATGGGATATCCACCCATAGTGAAATATTCAGAATTAAAAATAAAATGTAGGCTAACAAGCTTGATGAATTTGGACATTTGTCTATGCATTATCTCTTTCCAGAGAAGACTGGGCTAAGTGCCATCCTACGAGCAAAAAAAAAAATATCATAGTTACGTATGTACACAAACCGGCGCATTGAGCAAATGTTATTTATCACATACAGCCCTCACAGTCTCCTGAAAATGGCTGCTCTGACCGTCAGCCTCTACAGTCATGAATCAGCTGTGATGGACGCGCGTTTGCGTCAGCTTCAGCTCAGCCGGCAAAATAAACACAATGAACGCGTTTCAGCGGTTATTAAGCAAACTCGCCATACAAAACAAGGTTATCATAGGCCTATATAAATATATATACCAACTTTTAATATTTAGAGCTGCCTCTGCGTAGAAGCTGAGATGCGGCAGCAACACCCAATATACACTGCTAGCGACGCGACATGCAGGAACGCTCCCAATATAATCAACAAAATCTACGCATCTTCATCATCTAGTTACATTGTATTACCGCGAATTCAGAACGTTTCAGTGTATCGCGTCGCGGTAGACTTGCGTTGTAAAAGAAGTGTGACGCGTCTGTTACTACGGCAATATTTTGTCAGAATCTTTAGTTCAGAGCAGAATACAAGCAAATATACAGGACTTCATTTCGAATTTCTGATATGAAGTCAATCGTTTCCTGATCCGCACTGTATTCACGCTCAGTAACGCATCTAATAAAATTAAAAAAGCTATGTATATTCATAGATTATGCCTTTCCCTCAGTAATTATCCGTTTAATCTGTCTAGCCTTTGAAACTGAAAACATCTGAAATGTGAAAAAGGCCCAGATTTCATGACACGGCCTCACCCTGCCAACATCAACAGCATCCTTCAGCACCATAGCCAGTCTCAAGTCTGTCAATGCATGTAAATAAAACCGAATAAAGCAATTTTACATTAAATGTCTATTGATATCCAATACTACTACTAATAAATATATTTATAGTATATAAATCCTAAAATAGCATGATAGTACAAGATCAGATTTAAATAATTGTATATATCTTGTGTGTGTGTGTGTAGACAGTTTTTCTTTTTTTAAAGAATAACATCTCCTTCAAGATCTTTTCCATTTTCTTCTTACTCTTTTGTATTTCAACAGCCTCTGTGAGGCTTTCCGGACAGGACAACAGTGGCATAGTGCACCACCCTCCTTATTCTCACAAGAGACGTGAAAAACAATGGTTTTAAAACACATAAATCACACAAACAACATTCAAGATCTCACATACCTGATTCCTGATGGCAATATCCTGTTGAGAATGTGGACAGCAGTGGGTTATTCCATCAAGTCTGCTTCCATCCGCCGTCTTCTTCCTCGCCCAGTTGTTTTATTTTTTCCTACAGGCTCTCAGCCTCTCCCTAGCTCAGCACCATCAATGCAGGTGGAGCCCCCCCTGCCAAGATCATCAGACTGAGGGAGTCTGGTTTTGCAGGGCCTGGTACGCAGTGGTGCGTCAGGAAGCCGAGGGAGGGGTTAATGGATGTGGGGATGCGCTGAGAGACAGCGTTTCTTCAGCCTAACACAAAATGGCTCTATGGTGGAGCCGAGGATGCTGATGACATCATCAGTGTAGGAGCTAGAGGCATGGATGCAGCACAGGGAGTGGGAGGGAGGAATGGAAGAACGGAGGGACAGAGAGGGGGAAAGAGAGCCTGAGAACCACACACTGATAACAGCATCACAGGACACGCTTAAAAAAGACCACGGTTCATGGATTTGCTTCCGTGTCCACGAATGCAAACCACAGTGATAAAAGCACAAAGAGCTCAATTGAAATTCTAAGATCAGCCGGTAGGGTTTGTGTCCCAGCATGCACAGCACAGACCCTCTCAATGGACTAATTGTGAAGGCTGAGGATGCAGGCTAAGTTTATGCAAGGAGACAAACAAGTCAGGTTCACTAAAAAAAAGACTTGAAATGTACACTACAGTTCAAAAGTTGGGGTCAGTATTTTTTTTTTAAAGAAATTAATACTTTTATTCAGATTAGATGTGTTAAATTGGTCAAAAGTGATGGTAAAGATATTCACAAAAGATTTACATTTTAAATAAATGCTGTTCTTTTCAGCTTTCGGTCTGACACTGAAGACTGGAATATATTACATTTTAGATTCGATTAGATTAGATTCAACTTTATTGTCATTATGCAGAGTACAAGTACAGAGCTAATGAAATGCAGTTAGCATCTAACCAGAAGTGCAAGAATATAGTATTTTATATACAGATAAGTGCAGAGTAAGTGAAGTTATAACTTAAAATATGTACATGGAGTTGCTATATACAATATTAAGCAGAGTCCAGTCAAGTCAATTCACCTTTATTTATATAGCGGTTTTAACAATACAGATTGTGTCAAAGCAACTTTCCAATATCAAAATAGGAAAATAGTGTGTCAATGATGTAAAATTAATTACAAGATTAAACACTCAATTTTCAGTTAAAGGCGTTTCATTATTGAATTCAATGATGACATTGTCCAGCTCAGTTCAGTTCAAATAGTGTCTACAATATCGCTGGAAATGAAGTCTCCCCAACTAAGCAAGCCAGAGGCAACAGCAGCAAGGAACCAAAACTCCATCGGTGAGAGAATGGAGAAAAAAACCTTTGGAGAAACCAGGCTCAGTCGGGGGGCCAGTTCTCCTCTGGCCAGACGAACCAGCAGTTTGTGCTGAGGACTCATCTGGTTCCCGAGGTCTTATCCCGATGGCCGTCTAGGTGACAAGGTCTTCACTGGGGATCTGTCTCTGGGGCTCATCTAGGTGTCCTGGTCTCCGCTGACATTCAGGGCTGTAGAGGTCATCTCTAGGTGCTGATCCACCGTTTGATCTGGATATGCACTGGATCGTGTGGCTACGGTGATCTCAGAATAAGAAAGAAACAGACTAATATTAGCGTAGATACCATTCTTCTTACGATGTAACAAGTACATCAGGTGTTTTGGGAAGTGTTCCTGGTTCTGGTTGACCTAATTAATGCAGCCTAACAATCCTTTAACGGATTTGAATAGTAAAAGCGTATTAGTGTTTTATGTGTACGCCAGGTAAAGAGATGGGTCTTTAATCTACATTTAAACTGACAGAGTGTGTCTTCTTCCTGAACAGTGTTAGGTAGATTGTTCCAGAGTTTGGGTGCTAAATAGAAAAAGAAAAATAGAAAAAACAACGTTAGACTGTACAGTGTAAAAGTTTGAACAATGTACAGTCTGTGCAAAATATGCATAGTGCAAATACATGTTTGTAAAGTAACCAATGCAGTAAGAGAGCAGGTGCAATTTAGGTTGGTTGGTGTGGAGTTTAGAAGGGTCTCAGCCTCGGGGAAGAAGCTCTTCCTAAGCCTACTAGTGTGAGAGCGGAGGCTCCTGTAACGCCTGCTGGATGGAAGGAGGGTAAAAAGTCCATGGTTGGGGTGTGAGGCATCGTTGATGATGTTCCTTGCCCTGCCCAGGCAGCACTTGTGATAAATGTTCTCAATGGTAGTTAACTGGGTGCCGTGATACGTTGAGCAGTTTTCACCACCCGCTGGAGTGCTTTGCGGTCTGATGTGGAGCAATTGCCGTACCACACTGAGATGCAGTTTGTGAGTATGCTCTTGAATATGCTTGTGAGAAGTCCACAAGGATCCTGGGACTCAGGTGAATTTAAGGCTCCGTAAGAAGTAAAGGCACTGCTGCGCCTTTTAGACCAGGGTGGTGGTGTTTAGGGACCAGGTGAGGTCAACACAGATGTAGATGCCAAGGAACTTGAAACTCGACACACGCTCCACGTACAGCCCCATTGATGTAGATGGGGGGGTGGGGGGTGCATGCCTCCTAGTCCACAATAATCTCCTTTGTCTTCTAGGTGTTTAGTTCCAGATTGTTGGTGGCACACCACATAGCCAGGTGCTGTACCTCATCCCTGTAGGCTGACTCATCATCATCTTTGATCAGACCTACTATACCGTGGTGTCATCTGCGAATTTGATTATGGTGTTGGAGCCATTAACAGGAATGCAGTCATGGGTGAATAAGGAGTACAGAAGAGGGCTCAGTAAGCTCAGGCCTGATGGAGGAGGAGAGGTTATCTAACTTAACAGATTGGGGTCTGTTAGTCAGAAAATCTAGAGTCCAGTTGCAGAGGGATGTGCTGATTCTAAGATGGCTGAGCTTGGAGATCAGTTTGGAGGGGATTACAGTGTTAAATGCAGAACTGAAATCAATGAACAGCATTTTCGCATGTGTATTTTGACTGTCCAGGTGGGTGTGGTGTTACATCCCTAGGATGTATGTTGTATTAAAATGCATTGATTCAAGATTCAAGATTCAAGATTCAAGAGTTTTATTTGTCACATACACAATTATACAGAGTATAACCAGCAGTGAAATGTAGGTCAGGTCCGCTCCAAGGACAGTGCAATTATAAAGTATACAAATATTAAGAAGTACAAACATAAAATAAAAGATAAGATAAAATAAGATAAGATAGGATAAAAAATATAAATATAAATGTGCAGGTCAGTATGTTGTTGACAAATAGTAATGAGAGGAATGTGCAAAAAATAATGTGCAAAAAGTTGTACAGGGTATTTGAATAGCAGCAATATGAGGTAGAGAAAAATTATGAAGCTTATTGATATATGATATTTACATGGAGAAAAAATTATGAATGAATAACTTGTTGATATGGTGATATTACATGGAGTCAAGTGAGATTATGACACACAGTTAGAGTTTAGGAGCCTGATGGCCTGGGGGAAGAAGCTCCTCCTAAGTCTCTCAGTTTTCGCCATCAGGCTACGGAAGCGCTTACCAGATGGAAGCAAAGTGAATAGACAGTTACCAGGGTGATTAGAGTCCTTGAAGATTTTAACAGCTCTACTTTTGCAGCGTTTGAGGTAGATGTCCTGCAGAGAGGGGAGAGCAGACCCTGAGATGCGCTCAGCTAAGCGTACAACTCTCTGTAGTGCTTTGCAGTCCTGATTGGAGCTGTTTCCATACCACACTGAGATGCACTGAGTCAATACAAAGGGGAAGGGGGAAAGGGACGTTCTCTGCATTTAACCCATCCAGGTACACCTGGAGCAGCAGGCAGCCATCAATGCGGCGCCCGGGGAGCAGTTGAGGGGTTCGGTGCCTTGCTCAAGGGTCTCACCTCAGTCGTGGTTGCCTGAGACTCGAACCCACGACCTTCGGGTTACAAGTCCAACTCTCTATCCATCAGGCCACGACTGCCCCCTGATGGATAGAGAGAACAAACACATTGTTCGTGTGTTTTCCTGCCCTTTGGGGTGTGGTTATGTTTCCCTTGTGTATGTGTGTGTGCTCACTCTCTGCTTGCTTGGCAATTGCAAATTGCCCACAGGTGGTGCTGATCAGAGAGTGTGCTGCAGACGGTGTGCTACAAAAGAGCAGAGTGAACACTGCTTGGAGAGGTTCACTTCTCTCCTGCACCAGACTTGTTGGGTGTGTCTTCTGAGGTTATCTGTTGAATGATAACTTCTGAGTGTAAGGTGTATTCATTTTTTTATTCCTGTTGACCAGCAGTGTGTGCTGAATACAAGTGACCACTTTAATTTACTTTGTTAAAGGTATTAAAAGGTGTTGTAACTTGTTTTGTTTATCTGCTTTATTGTTAGATTGGAAGCCGTAGGGAGAGGGTGTCATTTTATTTTGTACTCCTGTTTATTCCTATTTTTGGCTAGTGAGGGAGTTGAGGAAAGCTTTTGTTTTCTTTTACCTGGATGGGTTATTTAGTACTCCTCCTGTTAGTTAACTGCCATTTTTTGTTTGTTTTGGCCAGGCCCTCTCCTGAAGACATCTAATGCTTCCATGATTCTTGCTTTTCTAAATAAACTTAGTTTGTCAAGTTAAATGGTTGTTGCATTTCTGGGGCAGAGGACTGGGGTGATTCCTCCTCGTTTTATTAATTTCTTCTCTTATAAATTTGTTAACCTGTTACTCCCACTCCCAACCCTAGTCTGGAGAAGGGGAACGTACCAGAAGGCAGAGTGAAGTGCCGTAGAGATGACATCCTCTGACCTATTGTGGCAATGGGCAAACTGGTATGGGTCTAGTGTAGCGGAGACAGGATTTTAGATGGGATACAACCAGCCTCTTAAAGCACTTTGCAATGATGTCAATGTGTGACAGGACGGAAGTCATTTAAAAAAATTAATATAGAAAAGGATATTTATTTTATTTTGATCAAATAAATGCAGCCTTGGTGACTTCTTTCAAAATCATTTACCAACCCCAAACTTTTAAACCGTACATGAAAAATATTTTTGTACATCCAGGTCAACTTCACTGATATCTGTACAAAGGAATATTGACTGTACTAGGAAGGGTGTCAGACAGGGAAGGCTGAAACGGGTTGTAAGACAAGGAGGGTCTATTAAGGACCTTTATGGTATATCCTGCTTAGTGGGTGACAACTGAACTGTAGCAGATTAATAATAAAAGGAAAAAAGAATCACAGTTGCTTGATTTATGGAACCTTAATAAAATTTAAAAGCAAATTTAAAAAGGTAAATACATATTTTTTTTTCCCTCTTTCTTCAGTCTGATGCATAACCAGGCTTCCATAAGCAAGAAAAAGACAATGTTCTTAAGTTTCTTTTGAAAATAAATTTATATTGTACTAAAGTCAAATTAGAAACTTTATAATTTCAATGGATTTTGCAGAACAGCCCCATCTACTGGGCAGCTGACGTTCTGCTCGCATGACACAAGGACGTCAATTTAAATGGTACCTGACACACACACTTTTTTAAATTTAGTTTTTGAGTTTGTTTAATGGGGTCAAGGTTATCCATGTCTGCCTGAACATCTCCATTGTTCCATGGGTGTTACGTCAGGGTGCATGTCCCGTCTTTCACAAAAGCATGGCAAGAGTTGAACCGCTTCTGTCTCTTACTCTGGCCTGTGAAGTGGGTGTTTGAGCCCCACCACAGTGCAAAGGGCACACAAGGGTAAACATTGCATTTCCACCTATTTACTGTGCAGACTAATTATTTACTGCAGGATAAGTGATGGTGACCAGTGCTCTGGTCAAAGTCCCTGCTCTGACAACAGCATCTGCTTCCTATGACACAACTAGTGTGTTTTTAGAGAATCACTATGTTCTGATCAGATACTTTCATACAGGGTAAGCATTTTTTTACTGAATGGGAACAGTACAATCTATTCATGTTGAAGACTTAGTTATATAAATATGGTAAGATTAAAGTCAAATATCAAAAAAGTCGAATATCAAAATGTTTTCTTTTTCACAAATTAAATGTCTCTCTCAGGCCATCCAAAATTTAGATGAGTTTGGTTCTTCATGGTAACAAATTGGGGAAATGTAGCATTACATCACTTGATATGGGTGCCATCAGAACAGCTGATAAGAACATCACAATAATCCACAAGTAAACCACTCGACTCCAGTCCATCAGTTAATAACTTGTGAAGAAACAAATCCATCATCAATACGTAATTTGCTTCCAGCTAAAATACGAGTCCTCCATTCAATAATATTTCTTTCTCTAGTGAAAAAGTTGTTATTGTCTGAATCAGGAGAGAAAAAAGCACAGATCAAGCACCGTTCATAAACCAAGATAGTCCAGAACAGTTTTAAACAAATATGTTGGTTGGACTTTTTTTTAACTGAAGAAAGTGTTATTTTGGATAGAGGACAGAAGTTTAGAGTTAAAAATCCTTAATGACAGTTTCTTACAAACAGTAAGAAACTTACGCAGCTTTTTGCTTCAAGACATTGATTGATGGACTGGAAAGTGGTGTGGATTTGAAAAATATTGTGGTGTTTTTATCAGCTGTTTGGACTCTCATTCTGACGGCACCCATTCACTGCAGATGATCTATTAGTGAGCAAGTGATGTAATGCTAAAGTTCTCCAAATTCGCTCTGATAAAGAAACAAACTCATCTACTTGGATGGCCTGAATTCAGTGTATTTCAATTTTGGGTGCAATTTTCCTTCAAACAAATCACACAAAAATACAAACTTACTATCAGACACGCACTTTCTTAGAAATTAATGATTCAAATGCAAATAATGTGAACAACTTCCTGTTTGCCTTATTAGATATTACCTAAATTACTTCTTAAGCAGTATAAAAATGAGTTTTAATTTAGCCGTTTATAAACACACACAAAAATCAAATGACCTTAAAATAACAAAGCTGCTTAAAGATTGTAAACTGAAAGAATTAAAAAATAAAGTGTGCAATAGTCATGCCTTCACTAACATGCTCACATTTAATACCATGTGCTGCACTGACCATGCAAGGGACAAATGAAATGCGAGTTGATCTTATCAGTGTGTGTGTGTGTGTGCATGTGTTTCTTCACATCAGCCAATCAACTGTATTGAGAAAGGTACACTCCTTCTCTGAACTGGTAAACAAGTGGAGAATGAATGAATCAATAGAGCACCTCACCGGGATGTAAACAAAACTCACTTTTTGTCTGTTTATTTATTTGTTTTTTCAAATGCAGTCCTTGTGTTTCTAGATTTTTTTTTTTATATGACATTACTATAAGGTTTTTAAGCTAACGAACAGTAGGCTATGAAAATTATTTACAGCATCTCCAAATCTAAAATAAATATGGATATTAAAATATACAATACTCGATTGAAATCCCTTGATAATCAAAGGCACAGGGCAATTCAACTTTGTGAAAAAGTTCAGATAAACACGTGTTCTGTGTGAGTATTTTTGTGATGTGTCAGGAAACTAAGGATTAAAATATTGATTTAAAGAGAAAACAAAAACATACAGCCTTACATAATAATACAGGACACCCTCTCTATCTCTAGGCTACCACCTTTTTCTATTTTGTTATCCCGTTCATAATATCTCTCATATCCACATCTGGACCGTTATACCTTGTTTGGAAGATGAAGGGCGGGGGCATTTTGTGCCAAAAGCATGACGCATGTTGCTCTGTGTTCCAGGGGTCAAAGACCCGTTTGTTTAAAATGTTGGACAAATGCAAAGCTTCGTATTTCTAACGAACAGCAGGGAGAGAAAACATGATGCCGAGGAGCGTCCTATCCAGGTGTGCGCGTTTGACGCAGCAGGTGCCTTTGGAAAGCACGCGGTCCACCAAACACGGCGTCCATCGCGGGATGTCCTCTGTCACCATCCCGCCACCAGCGTGCATGCTCCGGCCGCTCGAGGCTCCATTCCGGTATCTGTTTGGACCAGGACCCTCCAATGTGCCGCCTCGCGTTTTAGCAGCAGGAGGGAGACCTATAATAGGTCACATGCACTCGGAAATGTTCGGGGTAAATCTCACGCTACATTTTAACGCACAAATGCATTTTACAACTTTAATATGGATCGAAGGCAAACAACGTTTTCTAAGAAAATCTATCTTAAAACACACACGTACCATGTTGTTATGAATCCAATATTTGTATTCTTGTTGGTTTCATTAAAATAGCGTTAATAATTTCATGATCAAAATACATTTAAAGATCTGTAGTTTAGCCAAGCAAAAAGTTAGGCTACAAAACAACTTAAACATTATTAGTTTTTTCTCTCTCAAAAACATCCTCTTTAAACGCTTAGGCATATGTAGACTATTCTTCAAATATTTATATTCAAAACGTGCCTTTCTATAAAAAGCTATATTTAGTAAAGTTTAAGTATTCAACACTATTTTAGAAATAATTTAAATAGGCCTACTTTACATTTTAATGCTATAAGATCTTAAAACAAAGTGCTTCACTGCTTTTTTAAGAAATAAATCTAATCATGTCAAACTACTCATAACAGCAGCAGAATCTCCAAATAGATTCATTTTTTATTTTTATTTTTTTTCAATCAAATGTTGGAATAATTGATTAATAGATCTAGGCCAAAAAGCATAATATATTGACGGTGTACTTTTGGTATCAGAACTGCATTTGTGGATGCTTGGAACAGTCACTGCAAATATTTCATATTTTGTCATAGATTATGAATGATATCAAGAAGGGAATCCAGTACGCTTTTCAGACCAGTAACAACATGACACTGGCCATGAGTGGCTCTGGACACACAGCGATGGAGTGTGCAGTCTTCAACATTGTGGAGCCTGGAGAAAGCGTTCTCGTTGCCATCAATGGAATCTGGGGAGAACGAGTTGCAGAAATTGCTGAGCGTATGGGTATGAAACTAATAATAAAAAAATAATGCCAGCCCACTGGCATTCTCTAGAAATTCACCCTTATTTGTAGAGAGTATGAGAGCATGCTATACTCTTTAACATCTTTCTGTTTCCCCAGGTGCAAAGGTTCACACCTTGGTTAAAACACCTGGAGGACATTTTACAAATGCAGAAATTGAACAGGTGAAACTCCATGATAACTTAACTATTAGTGATATAGACATTTCAATTCCATATGCCACTGTAAGTTGGTATGACTAGGACAGCAAACCCTTGCTCTATAACCAACATTTTACATTCTACAGGCTCTGGCTAAACATAAGCCAGTTCTCTTCTTTCTCACACATGGAGAGTCATCAGCTGGCCTGGTGCACCCAGTGGACGGTGTTGGTGATATTTGTCACAAGTAAGAATATTCTACAATCACTCTCGCACAAGTTACTATGCGACTTCTATAGTGCATTTTTGTAAAAATATTTTTTTCCATGCAAGAATTTCTGATTAGTGCACACTGTACAGATACACTTGACAATTGATTATTTGTTAAAAATAAGTAAATACATCAAACAGAAAGAGAGAAATATTCATGAAAAATGTTAAGAATGTAAAGGTAAAATAAAAGGTTAATTTCTACATTACAAGTACACAGTATTACTATTATTTTACATGACATTTGTCATTCATTTGTCATTACTAGTGCTCTAGTATTTTACACATATACAACATTGGAAAGAAACTGTGCTCTAAGAATTTTTAAATTAAAAATCTGTATTGTCTGCTGCTCCCCCAAATCCTCTTTTCAGGCTTTCCTTAACTTCATATAACCCTCCTGCATGGTTTTGTCTCTACAGACACAACTGTTTGCTCTTAGTGGATTCAGTGGCATCACTGGGAGCTGCACCGCTTTTAATGGACCAACAAAGTGAGTGGATCAAAATATGAAGTTATTTAAATATGAAATTGTATGAGCATGAAACCACACTGTTAGTACATATTCTAAATCTCCGTGCAAAAGCTTGTGGAATAATTCAACTGTTCAAACCTTTTTCCTTCATAGATATTGATATTCTCTATACTGGTTCCCAAAAAGCCTTGAATGCTCCACCTGGCACAGCACCAGTTTCATTCAGTGAAAGAGCATGGTGAGAAGTAATATTTGTGAATAAATACGAGTATGTGCTTGCATACATTGAATCATTCAAACAGTTAGGGAAATCCACTAACATTATCAATTTCTTCTCAAATGTGATATAGCCACAAGATGTTTAACAGGAAAACAAAGCCAGTATCCTACCTCCTTGATATGAACCACTTATCCAATTACTGGGGCAATGACGGCAAGCCGGAAAGAATGTAAGTATTGTAAAAGCAAACTGTTGCTCTTGTGAGATCTCGTAGAGCATGGTTACAAAACTCAATTGCTGCAGGGCCACAGTCCTGGAGAATTTAGTTCCAACCCTGCTCCAACACACTTACCATACTGTAGTTTTCAAATAAACCTGATGGTCTTGATTACCTGGATCAGGTGCATTTAATTAGGGTAGACGCTAAACTGCAGGACCATGAGTTTTGCACCCCTGATGTAGAGGATTGTATTAAGGCTTGTCTAAAGTTAACTAAACGGTGTTTCAGATACCATCACACAGGACCTGTGTCTGGTTTCTTTGCTCTGAGGGAAAGTCTAGCCATCCTTGCTGAAACGGTAGGGACTAAATATGTACATTTTTACTCCAAGTAAACATTTAAGCTCATCATTATAATTCACTCTTTGATGGTTAACGTTTTGGTCCCAAAGTCTACTATTATAGCTTGCTGCTTGCAACTGCTTGTTTTCTCAACCATGTATTTTTGTTTGAACTATCAGTCGTGGTATTGAGGGTGGAGAGAGCATTGGTTATTCACTCCCCCCCACCCACAATCCCTGCCGGACCTGAGACTCAAACTCACGACCTTTGTGTTACGAGTCCGACTCTCTAACCATTAGGTCACGATTTCCCTTTTCTTTTCTGTGTGAAATATTGCAATTTAAAATAACTTTTCTATTTCAACAATTTTAAATGTAATTTATTCCTGTGATGGCAAAGCTGAATTTTCAGCAGCCATTACTCCATTCACAGTGTCACAAAACATTCTAATATGCTGATTTACTTATACATTTCTTTAGTAACATCTGAAATTAAAATCTTTTGTAATTATATAACTGTCTTTAAGGTCACTCTTGATCAATATAAAGCATTCTTGCTCAATATGTATGTATGAAGTCTTGCCCCAAACTTTTGAATGATAGTGTTATACTGTTTTTTTTTATTTTTTATGACTGTCTAATAATTCTAAAATGTCCGCTCAAGGGTCTTGAGAACTCATGGAGGCATCACACAGAAGTTGCAGAGTATCTCTGGAAGGGCTTGGAAGACCTGGGCTTGAAGCTGTTTATCAAGGACAAGGTAACTGTTGGTGACTTCACTTTATTAATTCTCAGAACAATAATATAACCTAAAAGAGAAAGCAATTAAAATACATATCCATTCCCGAAGGATCTGAGATTACCCTCCGTCACCACCATTGCCATCCCTGAAGGGTATAACTGGAAAGAATTGCTGGCTTACATAATGAAGTATCACCAAATCGAGTTTACAGGAGGTCTTGGGCCCTCTGTTGGCATGGTGTGTAAAAGCTTGTTAACAAAATATGATAATGCATTCAACTACATGACTGAATAATCATCAACTCAACTGTTTTCTAGGTATTGCGGATTGGGCTCATGGGATACAACTGCAACAAGGCCAATGCTGCAATGGCTCTTGGCGCTCTGGAAGACGCTTTAAAGCAGTGTCGAAAGTCCAAAGCCTGAAGGCTACTGTTGACCTGTATATTTTGTGGTGATGTTTGTAGTGCGAAAATTACACACTAAGAGTTTTTTATATATATATATATATATATATATATATGAGGTTTCATAATGGTTGGTATAATGAGGACACATTATGCCTCCCATTGAACCAAAACCAGCTGATTTGAACGCATTTCTCAACGTTCTTTTTAAAGCTTTGACAAGCATCCCTCCAGCACTTGAATGACCTTTATAAAAACATTACCGAGAAATAAATCATTAATATAATTTCAGCATTTGGGTTTACAATGTGAGTTCAGTTACACAGTACACAGGATGTTCAAACCACTGTGTTATTTATTCTCCTTTTGGAAATTATTTGACTAAATATGAAAAACAATGCCAAAAAATAAACTTTAACAACATTTACCAAATTTAAATTGGTATTGAAATAAAAATAGGCCTAGTGCTTTGGCATTTCCAGAAAAAAAGAAGTCAATGCCTCTGAAACTCGACAAAACATTTCAGACATCTACATTATCAAACTGCCAAAAAGCTCATTTACATGAACAAGAAACAAATAAGCTTGAAAAATGAAAAAAATATTTCAAAGTCATCTTTGAATATATACAACTCAAAGCACTGCCAGAAACATTTCAACTTTTCTAAACATTACCCAGCTAGGCATTGCAACAGTTTCAACATTCTCCCCTAAAGTGCCTTTTCACTTTGGCTTCTGGGAACATAGTAACTAACTGCACCAAAAGGTAGTGCTTAAACTCCTCCATCAACACAAAGGTCATTTTGACCTTCCCCTCGGCATCCTCGTAAAGGACGATGAACTGCTCACCTACGTGCTCCAAGTCCAGCACTCTTTGTCTTTTGTACATTTTTACAGTAGAACTCGCACACCAGAAGGGACACTGCGCCTCATCCAGCACCGTCAGAGTCATCATGCAGCAACGCTGGAGATGTGGAACAAGTAAACATTGCTGTTTTAATCATTCCTTGATAAAGGAAGCAAGTTAAGGACATGCATATATACATTCTCAGGTTGTAAATCCAGTTATAAACTCAAAGCAGCACAAAGTGCATTTAACTTCAGACTTTCAGTATTTGGCCTTGTTTATGTTCCCCAGTTGCACACATCGTGATACCTACCAATCTATTTATATATATCTTAGTATCCTAAGAATAGCATGCCAGCACTGACTAACCAGTCATTGCCAGGGAGAAATTAAGTCTAAATAAAGTGGCCAATGAGCATAAGAATCAGGAATGAATCATAGGTACCTCAACTTCTCCCTGAAATCCCTCTGCTTGCCACGGAAGACTGATTTTCGCCACAGGCACATGCTCGGATACATTAGCGAAATCAATGGCGATTAACTGCACAAATTCCACTGGTGACATCACTGTGAAGCCCAAGAACATTCATATTATTCACATTGTATAATACAAACATCAAGAAGTTTGTTCATAATTTGGTGAAAATCACTACGGAGGGGAATAAATGTAAAAATGGGTTTACAGAAATGTTATACATTTACCTCTGCGGGTGTACAGTGGGGAAAAACGCTGACACAAGATTTGCCGAACTGGATTGTGAAGCACAATGTGCACAGTGTATCCATGGCGGCTACAGTCAGGGTCCACAGCACTGTCATCTGCAGGTATGTAGGGACTATTGATGTGAACAAACATACTTTGTGTTAAGAGACTGTTTGACAAGTTATCAACTTCAAAGAAATAAATATACATTAAGTGTTTTGTACCAAAATCTTGACCCGAGAAGACTTCTTTCAATCAGTTTGTGGAAGTGCAGGTTGATCATGATGAAGGCAATTCTCCAATTGCCCTACAAACACCACAGATGAACATTAAAATGTTCATCATGTTTTCAAAATCTATATAAAGTTAATGTTTTAAAACATCTGAATGTATTATATTGTGGATACACCAATCAAGTAATTTAGATTATTTCCATGTTATGGCTGAATATGTGAATTTAGGCACCATAACATTAAAAGGTAGGGTATTAATATACACAATACAGACAGATAACCAATATAGTACTGAAATACTGTTTTGTGCATCCCTAATACACCTAGGATAAATCTCAACATACCCGCCAGAGTCCGATGATGACCCCTTTATCAAACTGCAGCACCTTCACAAGCCTATCAGCACCTAAGAACGACCAAGGTCCTGATCTTTGCAAAGCTGTCTTGCGAATCAGAGAGCGCCACCTTGGCCTGCACATGAGAGGCATTAGTCAGACGAGTATTAGGCTTCAGATTATTCAGATGTGTTTCTTACTTGTCTCCTGGAGCTGGTGAAGCTGGACACATTATTCCATGAAGCTGCAGGCTATTAAGAGTGAACATGAATGGCCAGAAACTTTGGCTCCAGCACACTGTAACTGATGAATCTTCAAAGAAAGTGTGCGTTTGCTTATAGACACTTTCCCGTCCATGCTTATTTGTGAGTGTGATCTCCCACTGAATGTGTAACCTCCTGTAAAACAGCAAGCACAGGTGTATTTCCTCAATTTCACTATGGACATGTTACAAAAACATTTGACAGCCAGAAAGCAACCAGACGCTTTAAAGCAGGGCTGTCCAAACTCGGTCCTGGAGGCCCGGTGTCCTGCAGAGTTTAGCTCCAACCCTAATTAAACACACCTGAAGCGGCTAATCAAGCTCTTACTAGGCATACTAGAAGTTTCCATGCAGGTGTGTTGAGGCAAGTTGGAGCTAAACTCTGCAGGACACCGGCCCTCCAGGACCGAGTTTGGACAGCCCTGCTTTAAAGGGATAGTTCACCCATGAATGAACATTTTCTGAAAATGTATTCACCCTCATGAGAGGAATGTGCATAGATTATGCACCATTCTAAACAAATATGTTGGTGGATTTTGATGTGGGAGGATGGATTTTTTCAATGGATGAAGCATTATAAATCTCACTGATGTATTTGATTTTTACAAACACGCAGCTTTTCACTTCACAAGACGTTAACTGGTGGACTGGAGTTGTGTGTTTTTATCAGCCGTTTGGACTGCAGAAGATCCATTGGTGAGCAAGTGATGTAATGCTAAATTCTCAAAATCTGCTCTTATAAAGAAACAAACATCTACATCTTTGATGGAGTGAGGGTGAGCAAGTTTTTACATTTTGGTTTAACTCTTCATTTAAATTTTAAAGATAGGCTCATAGTTGGTTAGACTAATCTCATTTTTTTAACTTGTATTCACGCACCTATTTTGCAAAACCTGTAAGTGTAAAAATGTCTCGTATCATAGCAAGAGTAATATAGCATAGCAAGACATTCTAAACAATGTCTTGCTATGCTGTATAAGACATTCAATTAATTTAGGGAATTAATGAAATGATTGACCACACACAAAAATGTTTTTTTTATATAAAATTATAACATCTCACAATATGTTTTTATATGTTTCAAGGATAAAATAATGATTTTTTTAATATAAATATTGAAATACAAAATAATTCACAAATATTTTGGAAATTGGTTCTTTATATTTGTTATCAGACAAACAAAACAAATATAAAAATCATCTGTATCGGACAATTTTTTTTATATATTAATCTCTACTCAATTTTGAATAATGTAAATTGTTTCATAAATGCTCTGATTGAAATGCAGTGTGACATTTTTGGTTTTGGGGTTCAATTACTTATATGGTCTACTGCAGTTCTCGGTAAGATTAAAATACACATTACGCAAGTAATGAAAAATGCTTTTGTGTAGAACTAATCATAAGCATAACTGGAAAAGATATCTTTCTGCCCTGTTGAAAAGCGGCGAGTACTGATGTTCTACCTGAGAACATGCTCTGTCAGAGTTGGCATGCCCGTGTGCGGGTTCTTGTGTTTTAACTCGGTTTTCCACATGGTGTCCTTGTGGCCAGCCATCTCCTTGAGCAGCAGCTTCTTCCAGTATCCAGCAGGCTTCTCCTCCACAATTGTGCTGCTCACAACTTCTTTAATCATGCTTACTTGGGGTCTCCACACTTTCTTTTCTATCTCAGAAGCATACAACACAGACCACAGAGCACTGGACATCCATGTTAATATATAATATTCCTTATTCAAAATATTTATATCATGAACTCACTTGCTGTTAGCCAGATCATGAAACCGCTTGTTGACAAAGCTGATGTTGAACAGAGAGGAGGCATCCAGAAAGGAAAGGATCTTCAAGATGATCTCTGAAGGCAATCTAAGATAGACAGATAACATGCAGTACAGCTTTGCTGTATGATCTGCAACAATATACATATTATGTAAACTTAAATATTTACACGTGGATTAACTTGCCTCTCCATATAATTGCCATGGCCCTTTGCGCAAAGTTCAAACACAGGCCGAGTTTTACAAGGTTCACGTTGCAAAGGCGTCGGCATGGAGGTGTCATGATCTCTCTGCCTATGACAAATGAAAAAAAAACTTTCAGTCTAGCTATATGAAGCGTGTCATTATCGAGTAGGTATCACAAAATGTTTTTTAAATTTCCATCGCGACTCGACAGCCCACCTTCTCGCACGAGCAAATCTCCCAACCTGAGCATCTCCTCGTGCAGGTGAATTTTGTTCACCTTTCTCAAGGCCTCGTTTTAAACCACGGAGAAACTCGCCAAGACCAGTAGCCATGATGAGTTTAAGGCGTTTGAACTCACTCTCATTACTGATTGATTACCCTGCTGACCTATGACCTCACAAGATAACTGAGCTAGAGGAAATTTAGATTTAAGGTTTTATTTTTAGTTAGAAAGTAACTAACTGATGATTTTAGAGTTAAGTTAAAATAAAGATATCAAATAAAAATGTAAATATAATATATCAAATTGAAATCAGGTTAATGAATTTAAATGTAATATTGGATTCTCACAGTTTGACAATAAAAAATCACAATGAATAGCCGACTATATACAGTGCCTATAAAAAGTATTCATACTTCATTTTTTTCACATTTAGTTTTGTTGCTGCCTTATGTTAAACTGCTTTAAATTACTTTTTTTCACACATCATTGTACACTCCATACACCATAATGACCCAAAACAACAACAACAACAAAACAACAAGTTTTTAACATCTTTGCAATTTTTTTAAAAATAAAAATCTTAAATGATTCCATTGCATAATTATTCATACCCTTATCAGGGTTGGAATTTAGCTCAAGAGCATTCATATAGCTTGTAGATGTTACTACACTTCGAGAGAGGTTAACCTGTGGCCAATTCAGTTGAATTGGTTTGATTTGGAAAGGCCCTTAAAAGGATCTTAATAAAAGGTCTAATAGTTGAAAATGCATATCAGAGCAAAAACCAAGCCCTGAGGTCAAAAAACTACCTGTAGATCTCAGAAACAGGATTGCATCAAGCCACGCATCTGCGGAAGAGTTCAGAAAAAATTCTGCCGCATTGAAGGTTCACAGAAGCATGCAGTCTCTGTTACCCTTAATGGAAGAAGTATGAAACAACCAGGACTCTTCCTAGAGCTGGCCTCCTGGCCAAACTGAGCAACTGATGGAGAAAGGCTTTGGTTAGACTGGTGACCAAGAAGCTCATAGTCACTCTAGTTGAGCTCCATGATCATATATGCAGATGAGAGAAACCTACAGAAGGACAAACACCACTGTAACACTCCACCAATCTGGGCTTTATGGCAGTGTGGCCAAACTCAATCCTCTCCTCATTGAAGACACATGAAAACACACTCGGAATTTGCAAAAAAAAAAAAAAAGCACCTAAAGGACCCTCATACTCTGAGAAACAAGATTATGTGGTGTGATGAACATCAATTCTAAGCATCATGTTTGAAGGGAACGAGCTGTGCTCATCACCTGCAGAGTACAACTTTTTTTTAAATTTGAATAAAATGAAAACTAAAAGAATTTCAAATCACATGAGCCAATATTTTATTCACAAAAGAGTATGTTATGCACTGTAGATGATGAGATTTGCAAAGCCTTTGACATTGAGGAACGTTGTTTTGAAAGTATTCCACAATCTTTTTACGCACTCTTTCACAGATTGGAAAGCCTCTGCCCATCTTTACTTCTGAGAGACTCTACCTCTCTAAGACATCAGACCTGATGTCAATTAACTTAATTAGTTGCTAGATGTTCTCCCAGCTGAATCTTTTCAAAATGTCTTGCTTTTTCAGCCCTTTCAGCCCTATACACATAAGAAACATTTCTTGGAGAAACGCACAAAACGCAAGTTTTTCCATGTCTCTGAGGAGGTGTTGTCATCTGCTGAAGTCTATTTTTAAAGGCACAGTTCATCCAAAAATTCAAATTCTGTAACCATTTACTCACCATCATTGTATGGAACACTAAAAGATATTTTAAAAAATGTTAGTGACCAAACTCCCATTGACTTCCATTATATTTTTTAACCACATAATCAAAGTCAATGGGAACCAAAACTTCAAAATATATTAAGAAAGTCATGCAGGTTTGTAATGACATGAGAGTGAATAAATGACATCATTTTCATTTGTGGGTGAATTATCACTTTAATAAGTTTAGGACTAAATAAAACAAAGCATTGATTCAAAAGCATTAATATTCTATATCCCTGTATTTTTTCAGGAATCCTTCAGGCTATAAGAGCTCTGATGATAGTGGCAATTTTAGTAAAATAGTGCCTAGTTTCATGATGCAATACCCAACCCAATACAATCAAAAGCAAGGAGAGAAGGGAGGAAAACATTGTGGGAATGGCATGGGCATGGGCACAGGCATGGGGGGCATGGGCATGGGCACAGGCATGGGTATGGGGGGCATGGGAGGATTTCATTCATTTGCTTCCAGGTAAGAGGAAAAAAAAGATTTTTCACTCGCATATGATTCACAGGTGTCTGATAAGTGCTGAATCCTGTTATCTCTATCTTTGTTTTGAATGGTCAGGTACACATTTGGTCCTGCCCTCTATGTAGCCTGGGTAGGTGGAGCTTTGTTACTTTTGGGAGGAATTTTGAAATGCATGGCATTCATTACAATGCAAAAGTAAGTTTCACTCCAACACAGACCTCTATCTATCTATCTATCTATCTATCTATCTATCTATCTATCTAAATAGATGTTCTATGACACATATTAGGTTGATGGGTTGTAAGCTAACTAGCATGTTCTATTTTAGCAACACTGATACGAGAGATGGCTATATTTACAAAACCACAACCCAGCGCAGTGGGGCAGATGAAGACTGTCACCTCCAGAGAATGAGAGGAGAACAACAACAAATTTAATCAATGAATTTTTTTTTTCTTGTCAGTTATGTCAGACCTATGTAATGCCTTGCACTGATGAACTGAAGAAATCTTTTTGAATGCTGAAGATATTTGCAGTTAAAATGTGTTAAGTGATTTATAATGTTGAAAAGTCTTGATTTTATATGGGTGAATTGGCCAGATAAGGTGCTTAAGATTCAATAGCTAATCAATGTAAATAATTTGCTGTTTAAAATTATAATAAACTTTTGCCACAACTATAATTGACATGATGCAGCTGATTTGTTTGGTCAAGCACAAAACAATTTCTTCAATTAACCGAGAGTGGAGAAGAGAGGAGAGAGGGGAAAAGAGTCAAACTACTTGCTGATTTTCTGTAAGGTTGATATATTTCTAAGACAGAAGTAAACATCTTGAAGTGTATTACAGCTATGTAAATATCATATCATAGACTTGTATTTTTACATAAAGCTAATTAAAATTAATAACCCTAACCCAACCGCTAAAAGAACACTGTGGGGTAAAAAAAACTTAATAAATGACTTCTAAACATTTTGGCAGTCTTAAAAATCTAATTTCATGTGATATTTACAGAGCAATTTTCCAATATTTCTAAAATATTAAATCTCAAAATATAGTTCAGCCTTTCCAACAGTGTTGGGGAGTAGTTAACTACAAGTAGCGACGCTACTAACTTAACTACATTTTTCAGTAGCTTGGCAGTAGCTCAGTTGCTTTTTAAAGAGTGTAGCTTTTCCAGTAGCTAACTACTTTTTGCAGCAAGTAGCGGTGTAGCGCGAGCAAAAGCTACATTGCGTTTTGTCGAGCCTGCGCGAATCAGCGCGATGCAAGGATATTCTTCTTGTTAGATTACAAACTCATTTTTTGCCATTACCGCCACCTGTTGTTTAATCACGCATCTTGCGGCTAACGGTTCACTGACGTACAGAAGTGGGTTGACACACCCATATTATCCATGATGGAGCAAGACGTGGCGGCAGATTTGGAGGATGGAGAAACAACTAACGTTAATTACCCATGGCCTTATTTGTCCAAGTTCATGTCTCTCAAAGAAACGACAAGTAAAGGTTACACTTTTTGTAACAGTCTGAGATATTTGAGTGTTGTGTGTAATAAAACAATACTCTTTGAAATCATAATTGTATTGCATTGTTTTAAACACTAAATATTTTACTTAAAACATTCCTCAGACACTTATTCAGTTATTTATAATATACGTTGTTCAAAAAAAATCAAAAGTAGTTTCAATGTAGCTAGCTACTTTTTGATAGTAACTTGTAGTGTAGCTAACTACTTTTCCAAAAGGGTAGCTTGACTGTAGTTTAACTACTTTAACTTACGAGTAGCTTGTAGCTTGTCAAACTACAGTTTCAGAGTAGCTTCCCCAACACTGCTTTCCAATATTGATAGAAAGGTCTTTGCAAACATGTCATTCACATTCAGTGTTAAACCAAGAAGATCCTAACACGACTAGTGTTAAATGTGTCAGGAATCCTTTACAGCAGTGGATCTCAAAGTGTGGTACGTGAGCTTCCTCTAGTGGTACGCAGAGGAATCTCTGAATTAAATATAAATAAGGCCGCGTGTCCACCAAAGCGGTTTTTTTTTCCTGAGGCTAGCAAATTTTTCATTTTCACTGTTTTTTCTCGGCGCCGAGTGTTGAAGAATATTCATCTTTGGGTAAAACTAAGGGCTCATCACCGTCACCTTTTAGTCAGCTAACCAATCACAGTGGAGGACGGACTAATACGTCTCCTGCTTGTACTACGACTGAACAACAATGGAGAAGTTAATATTGCTTGTCTCCGAGTATTTATGTCTTTATCACATGGAATTGCCGAAGACGGATATAATATTGTTATGAAAAATAATGCTTGGAGAAACATTAACATCTAACAATGGACAAAAATGCCCCCCCTCCCCTTTTTTTTTCTATTATAAACACTTCGACAGCTTTAATGAAATTAAATGTTTAACTATATGGATCATAAAACCATTCTGCAGAAATAAAATGGCATGTACATGTATAAAAATGTCATGACTGAGTAGCTCTATTCATTTGGGTTTTATTAGTCTTTTCATTCATAAAGTCATTATTGTTTACCATTTCAGCTATTTGCAGACGAACCTGTATTAATTTTTGTGTTAACTTGATATAATACCTAAATACATTTATATATATATGAATATAAAATAAAATGAGCTATAGCCTACAGTAAAAGGCGTAGTGGAGCAAAAGTGTTCTTCAGTAGTGTAGAAGTAATCTTCGTTCTTCAGTTTTTTTCCGCGTGTATCGTTAGAGCGCCTAATAACTACATTTCCCAGAATTCCTAGTATCTAATCAGGAAGTAGACACACGCTCTATGATGGCAAACAGATAGTAGTTCAACCGCAGTGCGAAATAAATTTAGTGTCACCTAAATTGATAAAATTCGTGGTTACTTGAAAATATTCAAGCGGAATGTCATGCCCTTTCAATCTCTCTGGTAGGAAAATATGATTATTCTGTTTAAATTCATAAACACCTTTGTTTTATTTCTAATGGCTTATTATTTCCGAGCTGCTTAGTCTGTAGGTCAAACGTCAAATGTATTACCATTAAAATGAAACATGCATTTAATAAACAGCAGGTGCATCAGAATGTGATCGTGAAGATATTTTGCATCACGAACAAGCGTGCTTCGACCTTATTTCCCCTGCTGTCCGTGTTTCCACAGCGGAGCTGAACCCCGCAGTGCTGCCGCTGGACTGGCTCCTGGGAACCTGGCAGTCCGATGAGCCAGGAGAGGGATCCTTCCCCTCCATCACGCCTTTTCGCTACACAGAGGGTCTTCATTTCTCACATGTAGGGCAACCCGTGATCAATTTTATGTAAGTAACAAAACAACACAGAGGCGTTTTTTGTTTTTTTACTTTAGGCCATGTTCTGACCCACAGGCAGACAGTCAGAAATTATTTAATTTATTTCAGGTTTAATGCATTCCATGCTGAGAGCAAAAAGCCACTTCACAGGGAGTGTGGATTCATCAGGATTCAGCCAGGCACCAACAGGGTAGCCTTCATCATCGCACAGAACTCAGGTGTTTGATTTTTTTTTTTTTTTTTATCATTTCTTATGTAATCAGATTACAAAAAATGAAGTGCTTGTAATTGGATTGTTACTTAAAATACTCATAATCAGACTACAGCTACTTTTATTGATTAAATGATTACATATTATTTACACAATACGATTCATAATCGATTCTCTGTTAATGCTCACTTGACATGCATGCAGAAAAATAAAATATTTCATTTTAGTGTTCGTGTTTTTATTTATTTATTCACATTTTATGAATATATTTCATCTATTAATTTATATTAATGATTAGCTTTTCATCAACTCATGAACCCTCTTCTTTTGCTGCACAACATCCAGTTTAGGGTCCTTCATGTTGATAAAAATGCAATATATTTTCTTTCTTTATAATTTTATTATACTGAATGATCACGTGACTGGAGCAATGATGCTAAAAATTCAGCTTTGAAATCACAGGAATCAATTACATTTTAACATGTATTCAAATAGAAATCTGTTATTTTAAATAGTAACAATATTTCACAATAGTACTGTTTTTGCTGTATTTTGGATCAAATAAATGCAGGCTTGGTGAGCAGAAGAGAATTCTTAAAAAAATATTAAAATTCTTAACGTCCAAATTAATCTTTTGACTGGTAGAGTATATAACTATCATTTTATATGATTAGTTTCTCGTTTTTTATATATACATTATAATACAATTTTCTGATATGAATAATCCTATTCGAAATGATTCTTAAAGTAATCAAAAAGTAGTCAAGAGTACATTACCTAAAATGTGTAATCTAATAGATTACGTTACTAACTACAATTGTTGCAGTGTCATTTGTAATCATTAACTACAAATTTGAAAGTAATCTACCCTCACTGTCTATAGTACCATGCATTTTTTAAATCAGCTGTTTCTACCTCTTCCAGGTCTTGTGGAGATTGAGGAGGGGGAACTCACTGGACAGCAGCTGACTCTGCGCAGTACTGCCCTGGCTAGAACATCTTTTGCCAAGCAGCCTTATGTTCAACAGGTCTCATAACACAAAATGTGCACCTTGTCAGATTAATGAAACAAGCTCTTATGTAGTGATATTTTTATAAAGAAAATATATCTTGAATATTGCTGGACTGGCATACAATTTAGAATAAATGTTCCACTAATAATTTAGATTTGTGTTCAGATCTCCAGGCACATCCAGTTGAAGCCGGATGGAAGGCTGGAACAGACGATCTCAATGGCACTGGAAGGACAGCCTCTGACGCAGCATTTGCACATCACTTACCGCAGGACTGATTAACTGGCTGTCATGTGGGAGGAAGATGTGTTTGTGAAAAGCACTTGTACCAATGTACTCATCTGACACAAAATATTGATGGTTTATATATAGCAACCTGTGGGTGATGGTAATATATCTGTGAGTAAGAATGTTATCTTATCTGTGAGTAAGAATGTTATCTAAAGTAATAGATGTGATTTGACCCGTCTTCCCAACAAAACAAGCTTTGCAAATATTGTTACAATATATAAAGGGGTCATTTTGTATGATGTAGAACAACTACAATAAAAATATGAAATTGTCTTTTCAAATTTCAATTGTGTGAAGTTTGTTCATGGCAAACTCTTGTCTTTGAACAAAATTTTGCAAATACATGCTGTTCTTTTGAACTTTCTTTTTATCAAGACGTCCTGAAAAAATGAATTGCTGCTTCCCGAAAGATATTACACAGCACAATTTGTTTCAACATTCATAATAATAGGAAATGTTTCTTCAGCACCAAATCAGCATATTAGAATGATTTCTAAAGGATCATGTGACACTGAAGATTGGAGTTAACATTAAAGTACAAAGTATTTTAATTTGTAATAATTTAACATTTGTTTTTTTACTGTATTTCTGATCAAATAAATTCAGCATAAGAAGCTTTTTTTATATATATATAAATTATAAATTAGAATTTCCGTGATATTTCTAGGTTTTCCATGACCACTGGAACTCTTTCTGTTTATAAACGTTTAACTTCTCTCTCAGTTCACACATTAAAATCTTTATTTTTAAGATGTATACAGCTGGTGACAACAGTGTTTCACACACCACAAAAACTGTACAACTGAAAGTGCAAAGTGACACTCCAAACATCATTTTAAGCAACTTTGTAAAAAAAATCTGAAGATTGAACTCATCACCACAGATATTCAGTATAAAATCTCAGTGGAATTAATCCACGCGATGTATCATCACAAAAGGAGCTCCGATACCTGCATACCATATTTCTGGGTCAGTTTAAACTAAGACAGATATTGTGTAGCTCCAGCAATGAATATACCACACATTCCTTCACAGTGCCGCCACCCCCTATTTTAAAGAAATAATGAAAGGTAAAAGAGGATTAAGGTGCGCTTGAACCAGGGTGACGTGCTATGACCTTTGTGAGGGGCCGTTTGCTCCACAAACAGTACAATGGACCATTCAAATAGTTCTGGGAGGGAAAGATTCAGTTATCAGTCAAAAGGATGATTTCCTGCACAAGACTACTTCGTCAGGTAGACGTACATGGCCTTTAAGAACCGCCTCCATGTGAACACAACTGTTGATAACCAGTGGGCACGAGCTCTAGAGTCCATGTTCACCACACATTTTAAAATGTCCCCCTGGAAAGACAGATGAAAAGGAAACATTTGATATGCTATCACAGATCACATAGTTTGGGGTCAATAATATTAAAAAATATATATAATCTTCTCACCAGTGCTGCATTTCTTTGATCAGAAAATACAGTACAAACTATAAAATTCTAAAACATTACTACAATTTAAAATTGCTGTTTTGTAAGTTAATATTTTAAATTGCAATTTATTCCTGTGATGCAAAGCTGAATTTTCAGCATCATTACTCCAGTCTTCAGAGTCACATGATCCTTCAGGAATTATTCCAATATGCTGATTTGCTGCTCAAGAAACATTTCGTATTATCATCATTATTGCTGAAAACAGTTGTGCTGCTTAATATTTTTGTGTAACCCATGATACAATCCAAGAACATTTATTTGAAACAGAAATATTTTGTAACATTATAAATGTCTTTACTGTCACTTTGGATCAATTTAGTCCTCGCTGAATAAAAGTAATAATTTCTAAAAAAAAATAAAAAAAAAAAGTACAGTATGGAATTTCAGTAGCACAAAGAAAATAATTAAATGCACTAACACAGCATCACTACAGGTGGATAAAGGTCATTGCAAATCGAGTCTGAAATTTCAAATGCGTTTTTCCGTATTCCCCATCCTTTCCTATCAAAATGCTTGCTACGGATGCGAAAATGCATAAAATCGAACCTGATCCGAATTTGATTTTTTGACGGACGAAAGTTTATGGCCTCTAGCGGTTAGTACCAGTCTTGGTTCATTCAAGGTGGTAATAAAGAGAAAGAACACTTACCCATCCTCCTCTCTTTTTGAGCCATGAGACCAGGTTCCTACGCACAAATTCTCCCAGACTGTCCACTATGGTGTGCACCATGACTGGATGGCCCTGACGCACACAGTCCACCGCCAGCCCGGCTGCTACAGCGTAGATGGCCACCACTTTGCCCCATGTGATCCCTTGAAAGTAAAAGCAATTCCACAAGAAGAACTAGAAAACCGAGCCATCCATTTTTAGCAGCTCGAACACTTTTGCATTAATCATAATCATATAGTGTTTCAGATAACAGGTTATAAAGAGAATTCCATGAGGTTGCAAGTCCTAAATTGGCCATGTCTTCTTTTGCACCTTTAAATCTGACATGACACACTGCCATGCTTCACTAATGCATGAGTCAGGGACTGTTCCAATTGTTTATGTTCCTTCATATTCAGCATTCATTTAGAATACCTCCTCACAAACCTTACAGCTTTCTATCCTCTGTAGTAAGGTCTATGAGAAGCTCATCAGGCAGAGTGGAATGATACTGCCATGGTTTAAGACTCCACTGCAACCACCATGTACATCAATAGAAGCAGAACCCATATAAAATATGTGAGCAAATATGTACAAAGGAAAGAATGTGGGTATGTCCTTTTTAGGGTTTTTTCCATGTTCCGAAAAAAGACCACTGAAGAACTTGTCATTAAACTGATGATCAAAGTGCCCCTCTCAAACACACCACTGAAATCCAATAATAGGCTAAAGTCAATAGCTCTTCCAGTTTTAGATTTTAATTTGACTGTAATTTAATAAAAACATCATGAAATGTCTTGAAATGTTTTTTTTAAACCTCAAACCCTGCTCAGGCTAATATCACTTCGTTTACATTTGGAACAAATCCCACATCTCCAAATTCACTCCATTTATAGTAGTGATGTCCTCATTTGCAGTGTTTTTGGCTCTCTAAATAGCCAATTAGGTACTGAATTAGCAATAATAGCAACAACAAGATACCTAGCGAAAATAAAAATAATAAAATACTTAAATGTTCTTTTTTTTAAAACACCTTTTAAACACTTCAATGCAGGGACAGTGAGGTCATGCCCACAAACACTGCCTATAAAACACGTTTTATATTATCTTTCAGATCACTTACCCATGACTAGGATCTCAGTTGCTACAGAGAGAAATGCATCTGACACCACAGCATCCACTGCTACACTGATGTTCAGCTGCTTTGCGATATTACGATACACATACGGGCGCATACACTCCAGTTCATCGCCTGTAAAACAGTCTTTTGAGTATATATGTTTCCCCAACCTTCCTATATTTAGACCAGTGGTCAACCAAAATGGGTTTTGCTATAAATCACAGTATACGTTCATGAAAGACCATTCAAAAGAAAGAAATACAAATCTGAATGCTAACTTTTGATTTTGAGTTGTGTTATGAAATAGTCCTAATTTCTCTGGATGATATATTCTGAAATAGCATCACAGCTTTTAAGAGCATCAATTCACACTTACTCCTGGTTTTCTTACCCAGTTTTAGCAGCACCACAGATATATCTACAAGAGCTCCGTGTGGCTCGGGCAGATCAAACTCGACTTTTGACCAACTCAGTCCTTCCCTTACGATTCTGGAGTGAATGAAGTCCCTACAGAGTTCCTTGGACTGAGAGACGAGCTCTTTTTCCGTGGGAGTCCGATCAAACACCTCCATCATCGCTCAAACACATAATGTCCCGCATGTTTGTTTGACCCGACACAAAACGCTGCAACTTCACTAGTTGAAGTTGCCTACATAAACACCCCACAAACTCCACTAACATTCCGCAGCTCATTTCTCCGACGAAAGTCCAGATAAATTAAATTAGAAACAGGTTCGCCGAAACGTAAATAGCCAATCAGAGAAACAACAACAATTGAACAGCCCACATTAAATTCCTCGGCTAGCAAATAGT
Source organism: Barbus barbus (assembly GCF_936440315.1). Classification (NCBI taxonomy): domain Eukaryota; kingdom Metazoa; phylum Chordata; class Actinopteri; order Cypriniformes; family Cyprinidae; genus Barbus; species Barbus barbus. The sequence goes on along the minus strand of NC_136743.1, from coordinate 19,324,324 downwards.
TTTACGCTACTCTGATCGATCGACCAGACCACTTCCGCTGCCCGATTTTATGATTTGTCATCTTCATGTCTCTTCCATCAGCCTGGTTTCGCAAGAGAAGAACACACGATGTTAAAAATCTACTTTCTGTCGTATTTCCATCGTGCTGTTCGCCTGTGCCCTGAATCAGACACTTGGAAGCGTTTTTTCTCGCTACCTGGAGCGCTTAGGTAACCACTAATCAACCAAGTGAACGGCTTATAGTCCAAATATAAACAGTCTGTGGCATCCTGGCAATGCTTGTAGTCTAGTCATATCAAATTTATTAAATTAATTCTAATCATCTCTTTCAAATCTATCAAATTCATACAACAGGATATGCGGGCAACATTAATATTAATTTCTTACAAATCACACTCTCATGTTAAAAGATGAGGGTTTTCTAACAGACCTTATAATTATATGTGTGAGGGCTCCACATAAAATGTTTATTTCATATTATGATTCTTCCCTAAGGATCAGTGGAAGTTCATTCATGCTTTGCTCTAGTGGTTGACCGGGTAAGTTATTATCTGTCTATGTTTAGCGAGCTAATCCTCTCACTACAAACCAACACAACCCTTTAAAGTCCTGTGTTTGACTCATGAACACCTCAGTGTGAGTATGTGCATTGACACTGAGATTCTTACAGACATGCCACTGCCAGTTTATTTCAATGCATCCACAAAGGAGGACTGTTTTAAGCCTATTCATTGCATTAAAATAACTAAAAGAATGTAATCTGACCCAAACAGTACTTGTGTGGATCCAGTGGGTAGCAAAAATGTTCTGACCCATATACCTTTTTATATGAATTTATCACAAATTGCTCTTACTAGACTATATTTGGTGTATCCTCATGCACCAAGCAGGCTATGCGGTCTATTTGTACTGTATTTGTCAAACATTTCATTTTTATGCAATCGCATTATGCTGTTATGAATGTATTTAGTGTAGATTTGAGTGCACAGATTATAGAGGCAACAGACTTTTATATAAAGAAAGTCACTATGAAATCAGAAACAACCATTCTTAGTTTTAGATATTGCAGTGATTATTATAAATGATTTATTAAAGCCCATCTTTTATTTCCATGTGCCCTCATTGGGTGCTTCTCAAACACGATGCTGCATCCTTCAGTCCAGTCTTTCTGAGGTTTCAAGGCTAGAGTCCTGCTCAACATTAAACACTAGAAGGAAACTAGAAATGGCTATGTTACGAAAATACTACAAAACTAACAATCTGAAGAATACTTAAAATCTTTTAGTATTAATGGTTGGTTTTATTGCTTCTGTCCTCATTTGTAAGTCGCTTTGGATCAAAGCGTCTACTAAATTATGAAATTTAAATTAATGCATTTCTACTGCAATAACATTATTAATGCAATTGTCTGTGGTCTCCCATTATGCACCGTTTAGTATTATGTGATTTATTTAGCCTACAACAAAACAACAGAAAACAATGGCTTTATCTTGCATTACGTTGGAAAAGCTCAGTGGCGTTTAATTTAACAAATTCTTTTTCAAGGATCTGAATGTGCAAAGGTTTGTGGGTATTTGAAGGATACACCTGATGCATCCTTCAAAACAGACGAAACGAAGGACAAAAAATGAAGACTGCCCACTAAAGATCCTTCAAATTGAGACATCCTTCAACAGCACTTGATGACGTGGGAGCTGAGAAATGCACCTTTCTGATTGAGGAGCACTCATAATCTTTAATTAACCATGTTAACTCCTCCCCCGATGCCATCTCTTCTCTGATGATGTGTGTGGGACAATAATCCCTCCCCCAGCAACCTGTCAGTCACTCACATAATATCACAGCAATTAGTAAACAACAATGATCCAATCCAAGATGGACAAAATCAAGTCCCACACAATACTTTTCTTAATTTGAGGAGCTGTTTCACTCAGATATACATCACAGGAAAGAAAATGCTTCCATTTAATGCTGACCCACCACATCACCCCCTACAAAAGTAGCCTACTGCTTTTAGGCCAATTGATAATCGTTACACACAAAACATTGAACAATACATGATATTTTTTATATTATTTGAAGATAAAGTCAACTGGAATTGGGTCAAGTGGTGGTGTTTTTGCCCACAAGACTTGAGCTGCATCTGAAATTGTAGTAGCTATTTTGTTTGAAATGGTTACCATGTTCACACAGGTACCCAACGTTTTGCTCCGGTTTCAGGGTTGAACGACATGTTTGCTGGAAACGGTGTGCCACTGGGTTTGAGATAAGATTTCTCTTGTTTGGTGGGTGTCAAAAAAGTCTACGCAGTATTAAAGAGACAGATCGCACAATGGGTCCAAGTGAAGTAATTTAATATGTGAAGATATTAGAAGACATGTTTGTCGTAAGAGTTTTATAGTAGCATATCAACATGATGATGATGCATTTGTAAATAAATGTAATTTACATCTAAATAAATTCACAAGAGCAAGTGTATTGTTTGCACATGTTTATTTACATTAAATGCAAAATAACTGAAATAATAAGAGCACAAGTATAGATCTGGAACTTCTTTAAGTCTGTCTAAATATAATGTAATTGCAATGTCATCTGGTCCATATCCTTTCCTCTATGTGCTAGACGCTGATTAATGTAACAAAAATACTGTACATATTTATATATTTTGCTATTGTATTGTGCTTTCATAAACTTTTCTATCCTCCTCTGATTATATAATGGTAAATATTGCAATATCATAGCACAACAACAGTGATCAGCAATAATGATAAGCCTAATACTCACAATAAAAATAATAAGGCCATAGATCATAACACAGTCTCGGAGGTAAGAAGTGGATTATCCTTCACCTGAAATTTCTTTTCATCCTGAAATGCGAGTCAAATGTTGGATCACAATAAAATAAAACACAATCTAACAAGTAGAAAATTAAATTTCATTGTTAGTTTCCGGTCGGAGCTGTATCCCTTAGCCACAACCATGCATCTCAAAAGTGGAGGCAAATAGAGCAAAGCTTGCTAGGGCAGGGTATGAGCAAACTAAATGATTGGAGAAGTCTGTCGTTTTAACCTGAAGGTCCAGTTATATCACTTATTGAACATTAGGCTAATATGAGGTGAAAATAAATAAATAAATAAATACAAAACGCATACACGGATGAATGGTTCACAATGATGCATTACTAAACAGATTGGGTGAATTTCCATTTCATGTCGATTTTAATCTTGCTCCCTTCTACCAGTATGACTACAACTCCCACAATCCCCCGTTCCTTGAATCAGAAGCTGCGCATGCGCTGTTGCTCCTATTATTTTGTTCTCCCTCAAGCAGTAAATGAGCCGCCCGAACGTGAGCTGTTCAATAAAAAACAATTAGACGCGGAAAGCGACAAGCTCGTACGCAGATGCTCTCATAAATGGAGCCACACGACACCTAACTGTGATTCTCGCCAGGCTGCGGGGTCCGCCATCAGGGGATTGGAGGCCGAAAACACGGCAGACGAACAGGACATGCAGAGGTGTTTTTGTATGTAAAAGCTAGCTAGCTAAAGCAGGGGATCGGAGGAGGAAGAGCAAACCGTTGAAGAGTTTCCCAGCACCCCTCCTTTGGCAGAAAGGGCCACATCTGCTCCCATCCACAGCGACCTGCCGTCAGGATGGCGCACCTCCGCGACATGCAGAACCAGGTAAATCCGCAGCCCAGCCGAGTCTGGTCCTTCAGCATCCGGGGGTATTTATCTCATCATCACTCAAACCACAATAATGTTTATTAAGTCTGGCATGACATTTCTCTGTTTAGAGTAATTGAGGGCTGTCTTAACGTTATATTGTGTCTGAGTAATCAGTTTTAATGCAGATAATTGGAAAGCAACATCTGGTTTTTGTTCCATTTCATGTCATGTCTGTTTCATTTAATTTAAATTGTATATATCATTATATTTATATATACATATGTAATAGGCTTCTCAAACATGTATATTAGATCATCCCGATGGATGTGATGTAATCTATAAGGGTCCATAGTAAGTAACTGATCATTGAAGTACATCTGTCATTGTATCTCATAACATTCCTCTGCTGTCTCTCTCTCTAACAGAATTCCCGGCTTGACCCGGAGGAGTATTTCACGAAACAGGAGCGCATTGGGAAGGGGTCTTTCGGTGAGGTCTACAAGGGCATCAACAATCACACTAAAGAGGTGGTGGCCATCAAGATCATCGACCTGGAGGAGGCAGAAGATGAGATCGAGGACATTCAGCAGGAGATCACGGTGCTCAGCCAGTGTGACAGCCCCTATGTCACCAAATACTATGGCTCATATCTGAAGGTACGCTCTCCCATTGTTTGGGCGCAGAGGCGTATACAGACAAACAATAGTAAGAGTTTTTGAACGTCAATACAGCAAGTCAACATGAAGTCGCTTTCTTAAAGGGTTAGTTCAAGCAAAACTGAAAATTCATTGATTACTCACCTTCATGTCGTTCCAAACCTGTAAGACATTCGTTCATCTTCGATATTTTAAGATATTTTTGATCAAATTTGAGAGCTTTCTGACCTTGCATAGAACCGATCGCAAGTCAAATGTTGCAAGTTCCAGAAACACAGTAAGGACATCGATAAAACAGTCCATGTGACATCAGTGGTTCAACTTCAATTTTGCGACGCTACGAAAATCATTTTTGTGCACGAAGAAAATAAAAATAATTTATTTAACAATTATTTTCTCCGAGTTAGTCTTTCGCCGTCTTGGAGAGTACCATGATGCATTTGTGTGCGCTTTGCCCATAATGTAATCAGCGCTGTTTACGTTCAGGAGAAATTGCGCACATGCTGTCATTGTGCAACCAATTTTTAAAAGAGCACAATGCTGTTTGCACCTGAGTGGTGTGGTTACTGCATCTACTAGTAAGGGTCAGTTAAGCTATGCTAACTAGCCAAATAATGTCCCCTTGACAAACTCTTATTTGGTTTGTAACGTCCACCATTCAATCAAATTCTTATGGATAGAATCATATTTTCTCTCATTGAATATCCTGTTTCAGTCAGGTTTAAAAAAAAAAAAAAAAAGCTTTTTATGTTTACATAATGCAAAATACCAGATCTGTTATGATTTCTTCCAGAAAGTAAAGTCTGCACCTTCACTCTTTAAAATAAATATAGAAAAAGGGGGTTTTTGAGGTGCCATTTTGGGTTCCCCAAAGGTCTGTTCTTTTTCATAAATCTGAAGAAAATTTTAATAACTTTTTCAACTATAAAGATCTTTTGTTGGATTTGAAAGGTTGCATGGATGATACAGGTTCTTCATAGAACCATAGATGCCAATAAAGAACATTTATTTTAAGCCACATGATAAAATATCTACTTGATATCTAACATAAATATTTAACATGAATGCTAAAAACATGAATGTCAAGTGGCATTTAAAGAAATGGCACTTGTGTTATTTTTGCTATTGTCTGTAGGGAACTAAGCTGTGGATCATCATGGAGTATTTAGGAGGCGGCTCTGCTTTAGATCTTGTAAGTAGAACAACAGTGGCTCTTAAGTTATGGGAATATTTTTATGTGTGTAGTCATGAATTCTTAAAGAGCTTTCAGCTTTTGAAATTAAATTTGTCTTCTGCTTTCCTCCACATGACTCAGTTGAAACCAGGACCGCTAGAGGAGACGTACATTGCCACTATATTGAGGGAGATTCTGAAGGGACTGGAATACTTGCATTCGGAAAGGAAGATTCACCGTGATATCAAAGGTGTGATAACCTACACGTCTGCCTACTCAATTAGGCCGGCTAGGAAATGCTTCATATTTAATCATCTGCTTTCTGTGAAATCTGAGTTCTGTGCTAATGATTCATGTTTGTATCTTGTGGCAGCTGCCAACGTGCTGCTGTCTGAGCAGGGAGATGTAAAGCTGGCAGACTTCGGGGTGGCGGGACAGCTCACAGACACCCAGATCAAGAGAAACACTTTTGTGGGAACTCCTTTCTGGATGGCTCCTGAGGTCATCAAACAGTCAGCGTATGATTTTAAGGTGCAGAGATCCAGATGAATGGGCCTTTCTCAGCATGCAAATGAACAATCGGAATATTAATGTGCAAATGTGGCTGCAGAGCTGTGAAAATACTGGGGTGGTAAAACTGTTCAAGTTTTTTTTAAAGTGGTAGGCATGGAAACTGGTAACTAGCGTAGTTTCCGTTTTAGGATAGTAGCAGCTAATCATATTATTTCACAAATATTTGTATAATAACCAGTTGAAATATGAAATGAGACTTAGGTTTGCTTTTCTGGCTGCAGGCAGACATTTGGTCCTTGGGAATTACAGCTATTGAACTGGCGAAGGGGGAACCCCCAAATTCTGACCTGCATCCGATGCGAGTGCTGTTTCTCATTCCCAAGAACACTCCCCCGACGCTGGAGGGCTCCTACAGCAAACCCTTCAAAGAGTTTGTGGAGGCATGCCTCAATAAAGACCCTCGCTTTGTGAGTATTCAGCTTTTCCACTGATTATATGACAATGCTTCAGGTTAAGCCCAATATCCACAACGGTCTAACATTTAGAATAATTACAATTTAAAAAAATAAAAATCTCTTATGATCTCTAAGGCTGTTATTTAATGATGAAATACAAAAAAGTAATAATGTGAAACGTTACAATTTAAAAGAACTGGTTTCTGTCATTCTAATATGCTGATTTGGTGCTCAGTTTTTATTGCTCCATTGGTAATTATTGTTCTTAAGTTAAAGCTGCAGTCCGTAACTTTTACCTCTTTGTCGCCCTCTATGTTTGAAAACCTGGAATTGCAGTTTCTTGCAGAATTATCTTCTGTGCGTGGGGTTGTGATCCGGTGTTCCGGCACGCCTCCAGCGCGGATGAATCTAATGTTTTGAGGTGAATGTGTAGCTGTCAGTCATTGCACCGGTGTGGATATTTACTGTACTTCGCAATCACAGATTCTAGCCTATGTCTTGGAATATATTACCCAAATCTGAATTTTCACCGGATATTGCCATCTGAACAAGTAACAAGTCTGCCACGTTTGTTCTGCCCAACTGAGGAAAAAAGCATTACAATAAATCACGATACCAACGGTGATTAAATCTAAAGATCAGTTTGCTCATATCACATCTAACTGTACAAAATATTATCATTTTTATACTTTGTTCTCAAATTATTATTGTTAACAACATCAGCATTGCGTGACTATGAGCATAGTATTATATATATGGAATATAATTTAATTTCACATGTGTTTCATAAACTCATAATCCTTTCTGAATTACAATCCGCCATCAAAATGCTAAATTTAATTATTCTAGCTGCTGTGAGAAAAAGCTATAAATGAGCCGGCACCAGCAGGATCCTCACGTGTGATCGCCTACTAGCTTCTTTATGTTTACAGACGTGACGTAATGACGCAGTGCCATGCTCGAATTTCCCACGGAAAACTACCCGTATCACTCAAATTAGAAAACATTATTATAAACTAACCGTTGTGAATCGGGCTAAAGTAAGGTGATCGTTTGGAACAAAAAAGTTACGTACTGCAGCTTTAATATCAATGTTGAAAGCAGTTTTTGTCGGGTAATATTTTTAAGGTAACGAATACTTTTTTGGGGGATTTTCTTTTTTATTTATATATATATTTTATCATGTATGATCACTTTAATGCATTGTTGTTGTTGAATAAAAGTATTAAAGGATTAATTAATTTTTTTTTATAAATGTTTTGAATGTTAGTCTATCAAAGTTTCCACAAAAATATTAAGCCGCACAACATTCATAATAATAAGAAATGATTTTGAGCAGCAACTCGGCATATTAGGATGATTTCTGAAGGATAATATGACACTGGAGTAATGAATTCAGAATGAAAATTCAGCTTTATCATCAGAAAATAAATTCCATTTTAAAATATATTAAAATAGGCAACAGTTCATTTAAATTGTAGTAATATTTCACAATATTACTGCTTTTTACTGTATTTTTCATCAAATAAATAGACTTGGTGAGCATAAGAGACGTAAACATTAAAAACAATCTTAATTATTCCAAAATTTTGACTGGTAGCTTAGCTGTAATAATAGTGTCCATCAAGAACCGGTTGTAGTCAGACATCTCAAGCTTTTTGAAACAAGTCATTAAAAACCTCAAGAATGACTCCCTATTCTGGTTTTGTGCAGCGGCCCACCGCCAAAGAGTTACTGAAGCACAAATTCATCACGCGCTACACCAAGAAAACGTCCTACCTGACAGAGCTGATTGATCGATACCGCCGCTGGAAGTCTGAAGGCCACGGAGACGAGTCTAGCTCTGATGATTCTGATATGTATGTCATCCATCCATTATGAGGCACATACTGTACAATCAATAACCGCCCTCTAATTCATCATTATACATTATTAATTTCTTATTACTTGAGTCCTGTCCTTTTAATTATATATCTGGTGAATTGATCCTCATGATTTATAGCCTTGAAAGGAACAATGTTCTCCATTCCTCCTTGTATTCAAACAGGGATGGAGATAGTGATGACAGAGACCAGTGTCCCATGTGGACGTTCCCCACAGTCCGGCCCAGCTCCATGAACAAGCTCCAGAAGGGCTACACAAACACAGACTCAGAGGTCAGTATTCAAACATCTACTTCATGTTTGCTTTAAAAACTAAACAGCATTGGCTGGGGTTGTGTCCTGTCATTGTCGATCATAAAAAAAGGAAAACAAATTTTAGTAGTGTAATTTCATTATTTATGATACCAGTTATTTTTTTTCCCCCTCACTTTATTTTGATCTTTTCCACCTCGGCAGGTTACACCATACAATTACAGTAGTGCTGTCAAATGATTAATTGATGATATATGTGAGTGTTCTGTGTATATTTATTATGTGTATATATAAATGCACACACATACAGTATATATTTTGAAAATATTTACATGTCTATTTATATTCATATAACTTATATTTATAAATAAATTTAATAAACAATGTTGCTCTGAAATATACACGTGTGTGTATTTGTATATACATAGCACACATACATATATTATGCAAACAAAAACTTTTATTTTGGATGCGATTAATCATTTGACAGCACTAAATTACAGATATAAAATGACTGAAGAATGATAAAATGATTGATAACATGTATATGTGCTTATTCTACACATTTAAATAGCAACTCTGAAAAAGTGTAATGAATAATAATATGACAAGATGATGGTAGTAAAATAATCTGTTAAATATATAAATACAAGGCCATAAAAAGTTTGGTCAAAAACGTGCACCTATTTCGTGTTCAGAAGAAATTGTTTGTCGGTTGTGGTTCCCCAATTTAGTTATTTTTAACTAAAACTAAAGCCATAAAAACATTTTCATTTCTTGAAATTAAATAAACTATCTGAAATAAAATAAAGTTTTTCTGCTACTTGCTAAGGCAATATTTCTCAATTTCTTTTTAGTTTTTATGTAATAAAATAACTAAAACTGAAACTACAGCTTAATAAAAACTATACAGACATACATTCAAAAGTTAAATAAACTCAAAATATCAACAAAAACTATCAGTGATAGTAAAATAACAGTGCTGTGGACCATTTACACAATTTTATTTTGCCATAGGCTTTGTACTAAAGCATCAGTACTTTTAACATCCATACATGAAAGGTAAAGTTTTGCTTTGAATTTGTTTTACAGGCAGCAGAAACGGTAAAGAGGCAGCCCAAGTCACAATGTCTGTCAGCGCTGGTCTCTCCCATCTTCAGAGAGGTAAAAACCCCCAACACTCTCATCTTAAACTCTCACCTCGTGTGTATATATAATCAAACATCTCCCTGACTGGAGATTCTCACTTCTCACTGTAACTCTAACATTATCAGTTTTGATCACGGTAGCAGTAGATAAGGCAGCAGTAAAGTGCAATAAACTGTGATAAGCTCTATATGTTGTAGAGTTAAGTGTAAGTCTGTTTGCTCTCCAGCTGAAGGAGAAGAGAAGGGCATGTGGAGGAGGAATGGGTGCCATAGAGGAGCTGGAGAATGCCTTCAACCTGGCAGAAGAGTCCTGCCCTGGCATCTCTGACCTCCTGGTCACACACATGATGGAGAGAGTGTGCAGGTGAGCAGGTCTTAATGAAAAAAAAGAAAAGACAATGGTATAGAAAATATACCACTATACAAGTAAAAAGTGCATTTGAATGTAATATTTAGATTTAAATAATCTTTTGTATCAGGTTTGCTCTAAATGGCAACACCACGCCATCATCACGGTGAAGCCCCGCCTCTGCTGCTGCTCCTCCCTCTTCCCACCCCCAAAATCATCATCATCGCCCCGTCAGGACCACAATACGACTGCCCATCATTCACCCTCTCTTACCCCCAGAGATCTTTTAATTAGTTATGATTAAATATTTTTACAGTTTTCTTTATAGAATGGAAAGTATTTAAGAGAGAAAGCCATGTCATTGAGCGAACTGTGTTTACCTGTTAGATCCAAATCCTATTATAAAGTGTTTATGGAAACATGGTGTTTGTGTGGTTATTTGTGGTATGTTTAGAGCTCTTCAAATATTTGCTCACACTTTATTTTGGGGTGTTGTCGTTACAGTGTAATTGTACATTGAAGTACTGATCACAACATTAGCAATGCATTCTTACTGTAGGGTTGAAAAAGTACCTTTTATGAGATGGTCATTGGCTCTGTTTTGCAAAACCACTCATGTTTTATGATCTCATCTAAAATGTGCATCTTGAAAACATTGGGCAGGCACCAATTTCAAATATGCCAGCACTGGTCTGTTCTTTATGGCCGTCTGACACAAAGTGATGTTGACAGCTTCTAAAATATGTATTTTTTTGGCAAAATCCATGTGCCATTCAGTCTGTTTTTGGTATGTTGACATCAGTGTATGAATGACTGCCCTCTGTGTAGGGCTATTGTCCTGCCTCTGTATACACCAGGGTGAAATCTTGGAAAAGAATGCTTGAAGGCAGAGGGCAAATATCAGTTTTAACTATGAATGCCAGCAGATGCCCAGACCCCAAATACATGATCACACCATGTTGGTATGGGCCCTATGCGAAACCCACACTTCGATCATGCTTCTGTATGCAAGAGGTTTTTAGGTTTGAAAATTAATAATTCAAAATTAAGTTTTGATGTCACTACTTGGGATTCCACATTCTTGTACTAACTTTGGGCTTACTGTGATTTGTTCACTGTGGCCGACCTTCAATGCAAAAGATCTTTTCTTAATCAGTATTTTTGTGGTTTAATAGTAGAGAGATTTAAACATCTCTAAAATGAGAAGCAAAACGGCATACTTTTTCTCTATACTTGTAAATATTTGAAAGCCTTGATCGTTGTTGATTTCTAGTTATGATTTACGACGTCTAGCGGCCATCCGAAAGATACTGTTTTGTACTTAGTCAACCAGCCCCCCCCCCCCCCAAAAAAAAGTAAAAGGGCAAACCCCAAAACTGTTTCAATACAAAATTTTATTACAAGATGATAGACAATAATGGTTTAATAGAAAGTTCAAGTGAAACATTAAAACTGGAATGTTAACTGCAGTTTTCATGACCAAATATGAAAAGCAAATTCAACTAAATAAAAGTTATATTTGCTTTTGCGTAACAGATTTAAACATAATTATTCATTTATTACATGGAAATTTGATTCAACCACAGGAATAAGAAAATATTTTAACCATAGATCCCAAAAGGAAGTGGTAAAAACTTGGCATGCACAACAGCATATTTCAATGTATCCGAATTTCACTCCACTGAGTAAATTTCACATTGCACTCATACCAGAACAATGTCTGATAGTAAATACATGATGGTATGCACTCAAGTACATATAAAAATCAGCAAAACGAGATTTAACATTAGAGAACAATGTATTCTTCTTCATTAGATGGCATTGGGAATGAATCATGGGTCACAGTATAATAATAAAAATAAATAATGTTTTGCATCCGTTTAGGAACCATTCAACCGAACAGCACATATTTCAAGACTTCATACAGGGAAGAGAGAAGTACCTCAGAAAACTCCCGTTCAGGAGGATAGCAATCTCTCTGGCAACACTTAGGAAAAGTATAAAATGGTTCCACCAAAAACTGCCACCGTGACACTCAAATTCAACAGCTGCTTGTATATTCACAGTGTTTGTTTAGCTAGATGGGATAGAAATGACTTTGAGAGGTCATGGAGCTACACTACTATTAAAGATGCTCTACAGTAGAAGATTCCTTCCCAGCAGCATTTGGCTTTTGTAACAGAACAGGAAAAAAAAAAAAAAGTTATTTTAATTACTGATGGTTGTTCTTCATTTTTGATTACTGGAACAAGGGAAAACAAAATTAATGAATATTAGCAACAGCATTTGAATAAAATGCAAAAAAAAAAAAAAAAAAAAATTATATATATATATATATATATATATATATATATATATAAAAATATAATACTGCAAAAAAAAAAAAAAAAAAACAACACCTTGACAAAAAAAAAAAAAAATTTAATCATACAAGAGTGAAAGAAACTCTCCAGTCTCTCCTCTTTTTCCACATTTAGCAACACTTCCTCTTCTTGTTTTGTGTCTGACTGGGTCAAGCTCGAATGACAGGTAAGCATCTATAAGAAACACATACAAAAACCAGCCCCACCGCCTATAATTGCATATTTAATAACAAAAATAAAGAGTTTTTAAGTAATATATGTTGATTTGTGTACATGAACAAAATATTACTTTTTTTTTTTTTTTACAAAGTAAAAGAGAGTGTTTTGTGCCACCATATTAAAAATGCCCTTGGCATTTTTGCTTTTATTAATTCTTAAATCCCTGCAATTCATAAATTTTTGGTGGGCAGAAAATAAAATGAAAAGTTGAAAACTGAAAATATTGTTCCTTCTTTATTGGCATATCATTGTCACGGAGTCGATCCCACTACAAAACTGTGGCAATATTATGTTAACAAAACATCAAATGCTGAAGAGTCGGTTTGGTTGTGTTGATCTGGGGTTAATGTTTGTGTTTGTAATGCGCTCTTACCGAGTTTTTCACTGGTGTGGGCTGTCTCCATCTCCATCACCCTGTTTCTGCATCTGCGCCTGCATCTTAGCGATCATCTCCTGCATTCGCCTCAGCTGAGAAACACACAAACAGTGTCACACACTGACCTTCACACTCAAACTTTTGTTTTTATTAGCATTCAGCGTGTGTTTAGTTTGAGAGATCATACCTCAGCCTCCTTCTCCTGCAAGATTATATCCTTGTCCATTTCCTCTGGCTCCGGATCCTTCCTGCACGACAAATCAGGTATATTATTTGCTAAATTATGAAAACTGTGATTTAACAAACAACAGGACAAAAACTGTATTAGTAAACCACCAGCAGAGTGCTTTGCGTTGCAGAGTTTAGACAAGACAAGAAAGACGAATCATGTTAATAGTGAAAGCGTGTGATAAGCGGAGCAGAAAGTTGCGGAGGAGGTTGTATTTGAGTATTTGCAGGAGTGAGACTGAAACAGAGTCTGTGTGCAGTAAGAGGAGCAGAGCCAGTGCTAGCATCAGGCTGAAGAATAGGTAGAGCTGTGACTGAGCTCCCAGCAGTACCTCCCCCTCCTTTCCTCTGATGAACACAGATCCGACCGCTCACTGCAGATCAACACAGCTCACCTTACAATTGAAGCTTTAGTCTCTAGATTGTATAGAACAGTTTATCAACTGATTCAGCTTAAACCAGACAAAGCAATGCTGCTGTTCTCCTTTCATTTCTGCTATCAAATGACTATTTATATTTGTCTTTAGCAAAAAAGAGAAGTGACTATGTAAAAATTTGCTATTTTAATACATCCACTTAGTCTTGCCAGGTTTGGGATCTTCAAATATCCTGGCTACACTCACAAAGCTGTTTTTTTTTTCATGGAGGTTGAGGGAGGAGGTGAAGACAGACAAGCAGAGCAGTACGTACACAGGCGACAGAGGCAGAATATAACCATGGGAGGACAACCTGCCGCCCCGCTTGAGGCGCTCTGAGCGGAAGTTCTCGTAGTGAAGGTCCTGAGTAACTTCCTGCAGGTCCTGCATGTGGGTGCTGGACGGATGACAATAACCATCAATAGACAATAATGACAGAGACCGAGGAAATGGTACATTATCTTAGAATGAAAATGAGGCTGGGAGGGACAGAAGTACAGTCCATTTAATATATTTGACTGTTTAAAGGTACAATTCATGTTTTGTAGACTAAACAATCAACTCATATTTTCTTGACAGCCTAATTTTTTTTTGTGTGTAGAATCAACAATTTTAGAACATTGAACAACAGTTAACTAAAAAAAGGCTTACATTAGCATGGTGCGAAGTTTGAGGAAGTCATTGTGTTCTGGGTTTTCTACCTCCACCACACCCCATGGGTACAAACGCCCTCTCACTTTCTTCCCCTTAGCCTCAATCTGCTGGTTGGATCCCACCACGGCGAACGGTATGCTGGCCTACAACAGAAAGATAAAGAGGAACTTGAAAAAGAAAGCGGCCTAGCTTGGATGCTTGGTACTATCTCCTAAAGATCAGGAAAAAGTAAGCATCAAGTGATCACAAAAAAATTACAATAGACATCTTTCACCATCATGTTGTTCCAAACCTGTCTGACTTGTGTTTCCCAATTCAGTTTCAATTACAATTCCCAAAACCAGTCTCAATTTTCACTAAATGCTTAAAAAGAAGGCATTTATTTGATCACAAATGAAGTAAAAACAGTGTAAATAAAATAAAAACAGACTATTTAAAACAACTGTTAACTTTTTTAAAATGTATTTTATTCCTGTGATGGCAAAGCTGTTCAAAATTATTCTTTGATTACCAAAAGGTACTTTTATGACATTAAAATGTTTTAATGTTTGCACGCCTCTGGAGGAACTAGGGGTTAAGTGTCTTGCTCAGGGACACATTGGTGTCTCACAGTGGATTCGAACCCGGGTCTCTCACACCAAAGGCATGTGTCTTATCCACTGCGCCATCACCACCCATTTTAATGCTTAATTATTTCAGTACTTTTTTCTTTAAAAAAACTGGTTTACTGACCCTAACCTTTGAACAGAAATGTATGTTTATGGTGCTTTTGTGTTTTTTGGGAAGTGTTTGAAACACATGGGTTTAGAACAACATGAAGTTGAGTAAATGGTGATATTTTTTACTTTGGCTGAACGGTCTCTTTAAATTCTATAAGGAAAAAAACACATACCTTGAGAATCCGGGTCTGCTCTTTGAAATCTTCATCCTCATCAGACTCGGCATCAGGGAGGTGATAAATCTTGATGCCATGCTCATCGATTTCATCCAGAATCTAGAGCCCGTTAAAAAATGCATATAGCCAACAAACCAAACACAAGATCAATCCATCTTTGGAAAGAAATCTGAATGGCTTACTCTGCGCTTGAGTCTCTCTCTCTCCCTCAGCGTCAGCGTATCTGCTTTAGCAATAACAGGAACGACATTCACTTTGTTGTGAATGGCCTTCATGAATTGGACATCTAGAGGTTTCAGCCTACAAAATTGAAGCATAGGAAAATCAGCCATTTAAATCCAGAATAGAACTGTGTGAAGACTTAAACTCACACATATGACAGTGGAAGGTGTCAGAAAATGTCTCTGTTGAGTAAAAAAAAAAAAAAAAGAGCTCACCCATGACCCAGAGGCGAAATGAAGTAGAAGCAGCAGTGCACACGGTTGTCCACAATGTGTCTGCGGTTGAGTCCACTCTCATCATGAAGGTAGCGCTCAAACTGGTCATCGATGTAGGAGATAATGGTGTTAAAACTGTACAAGAAAAGACAGAGCACATCATGAAACACTTGAGGGATACAACAACAACTGAAACTTTCAAGGAGTTTTAACTGCCCCATTCCCTGTATAGGTCAGACTGAATTGATCAGATAAACTAGTATCTCTTGTCACTCGTTTGTAACGCTGGTATCCTTCTGAAAGAATTATAGCAATGTTCTCCTTATCCGAGTCAGTCTCCCTATACTCTCAGAGCATTAACTTATATGTTCATGTTTATATATGCATATTTTGCTAAATAACTACCATATGTATGTCTCTAAATGAAGACTTTTTTTTTTAATTAATGCAAAAAATATTCAGAAACTAACACGTTATATTTTAACACACATGCTAGTGATATATAATGTTAACTCTGGTATAAAACTGAGGCATTAAAATGTCAAGTTTCACTTGTATAAAATTTATGTGACAGAATACATTTCCTTTTTCAGATGCGAGTGCTTCGATATTCTCTTTCTGCTGTTTTAGCGCTCAAGTGGGTCAGGGAGCAGTCAGGAAGAAGTCACACATGTTTCCTGTCTCACCACTTCCACTAGCAGAGCAGCATTCCCAGAACTCAAACAAGAAAAAAGAAACCCGCTTCCTTCATTCCTCCATTGCACTCTCTATTCTTCATGTCTCCAGTTACACCATTAAGTGTCTCTCTCTTTTCATAAATAAAAGCCAACCAAAGCTCTCTTAAAGAGAATTATGGGAAAACCAAACCTCATTAATATTCATGAACTCATTACCATGTACTCACTCTTCTGCCATCACAGGTACATATAATGTTTTTTTAATTAACACAAATTAAGATTTCTAAAAAATCTTCTCAAAAGATTGCAGTCAGTAAAATAATAAAAATCGACCTCTGTGAATACACTACTGCTCAAAAGATTGCGGTCAATAAGATTTTTATTTTTTAATCTGACACTTCTATTCAGCAAGGATGCATTAAATTAATCAAAAGTGAAAGTGAAGACATTTACAATGTCACAAAAGGTTTCTATTTTATATAAATGCCGTTCTTTTGTATTTTCGGTAACACTTTAGTATAGGGACCATTTCTAACGATTAACTAGTTGCTTATTAGATGCCTATTAATAACATATTGGCAGTTTATTAGTACTTCTAAAGCACATATTTTGCATGACCATATTCTACATCCCTAATCCTACCCAATACCTAAACATAACAACAGCCTTATTAACTATAAATAAGCAGCAAATTAGGAGTTTGAGGCAAAAGTCATAGTTAATGGTTTGTTAATGATGAGAATTGGACCTCAAAATAAAGTGACCATAATTTCGATCCAAAGAATTCAAAAAAATAAAAAATGCATTACAGTTTCCACAAAAAACCCCACAAAAAACCCATTAAGTAGCAAAAACTGTCAACATAAGAAGAGTTTCGTGATCACCCAATCAGCATAATGATTTCTGAAGGGTCATGCGTCTCTAAAGACTGGAGTAATGATGTTATAAATTCAGTTTTCCATTACAGGAATAAATAGTTTTTTAATATGTCACAATAGAAAACAGTTATTATTAACTGTAATAATATTTCACAATATTACTGTTTTTACTATATTTTTGATCAAATAAATACAACTTCGGAAGAGCCTAATAAACTTCGTTCAGAAACAAAAAAGACTTCTCAACCCCAAACTAGTGGTAATGTACATATAAATGCAAATGAATATATGCTAAATTGTTGAAGGTCTAAAGAGCACATCATGACTGTAATCAGTACAAAACCAATGGATGAATTAATGTCTTCTACAGCAAAACAATGTATGACAATAAGTGTGCTGAGCATTGTTAACATTTATAATGGCCATCAAAGTAATCCTCACCAGTCCTGGCTGTTGATGGCATCACCGTATCCAGGCGTATCGACCACAGTGAGACGCAGCTTCACTCCACGCTCCTCGATCTCCACCGTCGAGGCCTCGATCTGCACCGTGCGTTCAATCTTCTCTGTATGACAAGACCACATATAAAAGCCACATCAACCAAGACTCAAAAAACAAGGCTGATATCCAACCTTCTGTGCAAAACTGCCTCATAAACATCAAGCCACTTTTTGATAAGAATGTGTTTAGATGGATATCTGAACAGTAACTTCCTCAGTGTTGAAACTCTCACCTGCAGCACCAGGAATGATCCTCTCTGGGTAGAGATCAGTGAGGAACAAACTGTTGATCAGCGTGGACTTCCCCAAACCAGACTCACCTGAAAACAGCAGAAGTGCTAATGAGGAAACACTAAATCATTATATCAACTACAAAAACACTGACTGCATTTCCCTTCGCAAAAATAAACAGCATAATGTCAAAGCAAACATCGTAGACTTTATCGTTTTGTTTCTGTCTCAGTCGAGCTGCCTTCCATCATTAACTGAAGCTGTGCAGCAGTGAAAGGGCTCGCAGTCAGAGGTTCTGCATTCCTCTGTGATTTATTTTAAGACGATGGGAAGACTGTACAATGGGCTCTGCTGAGCGGGCAGCTCCCGGTCACCCTCCCCCACAGCAGATCTCATGTGTGTGTCAACAGCTGTACACACACACACAGAGATGAGGGGAGAGTCCCAGCCGCCTTCAAAAAAAAAAAAAAACTAGGATTCATCGTCACTGCGGAGCAGCCAAAGACTCTTGTTCCCACATTAATTTTAACGACGCAATAACCATTTAAACATGAACTACTATGTTTTCTACTACTAAAATGTGTTTTCCCTCCAAATATGGAAGCTGCTGTCCATGATGTTTCTAGGATGTGACATTTCTCCTTATGTTCACAAAGAGTTACGCTGCACACTTTACTATAATACTGCAGAAAAAAAAGAAAAAAGACAGACCTGAAAACAGCTTATCATAGTTATAATATAAATTACATGGGAAAACGAATGGTGTATTGTTAGTCTTCGGAATAAACATAGCAAAGAAACATTAGAAATTCAATTATAATTGCATAGACTGTTTATATGCACAGGACAACTTAATTTAAAACATGTGAATTTGTTCTTAACCTGATTCTAATGTTAAAGTTGCGATGAAACAAAAGTAGCGACAGATATTTCTTCTGTATTGTGACATACACCCGAGAGTAACTATTATTAAAAAAAGTTTAAAAACAATAAAAAAAAATTGTATGGGTCTTGGTTCTATGCATCGGTTGTTAAATGGATTTTGAGACGTAGGTGATGGACACAAAAATGGAGGGAGATAAATGTGAGCTGGATTAATTATTTACAATAAGGAGTGAATTTTCATTTAATGTCGACTTTAATGAGATTACACAGCTGTATGTTTTTATGCAGAGGAAACCAGCAGCTTGAAATATAACACCTCTTTTTACTCTGATAAAATACACGTAAAATTAAATAACAGTATTAAAGTATGTATATTTGTGATTTTAGTGGTTCCTATGCTTTCTCTTAATTTAGAATAAATTTAAGCACAAAAGTTATTGGCGAATCATGATTTGTTTGTTCATACACAATTTTGTACATACACATGGTTAGTGAATGAGACCCATTGTGTTATGGTTGACATAATGGGAATAATTTGAAATGATAGGAATGATAGATGGCAGTTCAGATTATACAAACAACAATTGAGTTCACATTTGAACTCACATCAAATTGAATTGACATCACATCAATACTACTTACCCACCACCATGAGAGTGAACTCAAAGCCCTTTTTCACTGATTTCCGATGTACCTGATTTGGCAAATTTGCAAATCCCACATACCCAGGAGTCTCTGGGTTTGTAAACTGTCCCTGCTGAACATAAGAGAGCAGAATACGCACATTTAATAAGTTTTAGTACACTGCTCTCTGAAATATTTGATTCTCTCAAATGCAATTCAATTCAGAACTTAGAACATATTTTGAAACATCCCCAGTTTCCTTGCACATCAGTCTCTACATAAGACTAAAACCGTGCGCAACATCCACCCGTCTCATTTCCTTACCTTCAGTTTATCGGCTTGAGACATTTTGAGCTCGAACCAAACCTGTAAACATATAAAGATTTTTTTTAAAAAGGACTTATTTACAATATATATGTTACCACTTTACATTGAAGATCAACTATAGGTATTTAAAAAATGGACCATCTTGATGTCGCAAAAAGAGCTGAACTTTCACGCACGAGAAAACAGTCGATAAAAAGGTTTCACAGCTCTACAGGAACAGGAAGTCAGTTCCTGTCTGCCAGCATCAGTCTCACCACAAACCTGCACCAGCCATTCTACATTAAGAGAACTAAAATCTAGTTTGTGTTTACTCATTTTATTCCAGAAAAAGTACTTATTTAGATTCCATATGAATATTTATTTAATTAGAGCTGAGACTTTCTACCGGGGGCCTCAATAAAACTGAAATACAAGAGAAAACAAAAATGACAATAATCTTAAAATATCTTTTAACAAACCCCTCAAGACAAGAACTGTTTTTTTTGCTTTCTCCCAGGGTTCCTACTGGAAAAGTGAGGTATAGCCCAATATTAAAATTATGATTTATAGACCTGAAAAAAATTATGTTAATTAATTAAATCTTATAATTTCATATTCTATTCTAGTTATAACATATTGTATCAGGTAGAAATACAGTGAAATGTAGCACACACACATTCACTAATAACCATAAGTTAGGTTTTGAGACACAATTTGAGACTCAAACATGACGAAATGCCTAAAGATAAGAACTCAGGGACAGACAAAGACCGAATAAATCAATATTAATCAAATGAGCAGAGACTGAAGAAACGAGATGAGGTTGGAGTGAACATTTACATTTAGTCATTAACTAATTATTAATAGTCATTATTATCCTTATCATGAACATAGAAAGAATACATTTTGTACAATCCGCAGTAAAAACAGTATGACAGTATTAAATAATAAAATGGTTAGTTAGTGCGGATATGATGAGTTTGCGTTTTATTCAAACAGAGCAATGATTTTAATAATATTGTTTAAAGTAAACAGCAGCTTCGTTCCCCCAGTACGTAAACAGAAACCGACTTTAGCAAAGGAAAAACACATATTTTAGGCTTGTCGCGTGAAAAGTGAGAATCTGTAATGTGAATATTGTTGTTGGTTGATGTAGGATTTGATTTCTCTCACTGTGACACGCCTCTGTTAACGGAGCTCATTCACAGAGGTTACGAAAGACACGCTAATCTTCAGACAAGCAGGAGTCGCGCATTAGATTAAACCTGACCTGTGACCTGAAGCACACAAATAAATTGGATTAATTGTTTCGATCTACCTTTCAGTCGCAGAAAATCTTGAGTTCGGTGCCGCAGGAGGTGGAGGAGACGACCAGCCCAAATTCCTGAGATTCCGGAAAACTCTCATTAAACGCCGACAGCAAACACACGTGTGAAGTAAGAAAAAGTCTCGTAGTTTCAAAATAAAAGTCCCGTCGTAGCTCCATATCGAAGATATTTATAAATGTTGTTTGCAGACTTAAATTATGCACAAAACTATACTTATTAAAACATAAAACCTACATTTAAAATTGGGTTATTACAATTTCTAGGTATCTACTTTATTCCTTTCTTTTTCAGATTTCATTACATGGAGATAAAAACAGAAAAAAAGTGTGTGTTATTTTCTTTAATATTTTAGGATTTCAGCTCTAAATAGCATATAATAACATTTAAGACATAATACAGCCAAATAATTTCTACTGGTTTAAATCACATCATAATATTGCCATAGGTCCTATATTCAGAATCTCACAGATATAACATGTATGATTGGCAGTGACCTCTAGTGGTGATATACAGTAGACAGTTGCACAATTTTATAGAAAAACAAAAGTATTAAACGTCACAGGATGTTACTGGAAATACTTGAAAAAATACTCTCGTTGCATTAAAATGTTTTATTCATAATGAATGGTGATTACGTTTTTTCCTGTTAAGAGTAAATACTAAGTTTTCTCAAACAACGGTCTTAACAGACATTAGAATATGACAAATGCTAAAGATTATCAGACATTTTTCTGTATTTCTCTCTCATGCGCACACAAAAATATCTTGTGAGACAGAAAACTGCATCCAAGAACTCGAAACATTTTATTTTCTTAACAAAAAGGTCATTCACATCAAAGTAAGTTTAACATGCCATGATAAACAGCAACAAAGATTCGTTTAGAGGTATTGAAAATAAATAAGACCTTCTGGATTGAATATTTAACTGTAATGACATATGACACTGATATGTGACACCAAAAAAAAAAAAAAACCTGCATCTCTGCATTCTGTACATCCCCCATCAACTCACACTGAGTAAGTATTGCAGTGCTTACAGGGCAACTTTCACGTAAAAGCTCCGTTTAATTTGCTGTGGCACATTCGAAGTCTTCAGCCTGCATTTAGTGCTTTTGCAGAAATGCCTTATTGCAAATGTCTCTAACTGACTGCTGACTGCTGTGATTTGGGGGTTGCAGATAGGCAGGCTATAATGTCCCTCGGCTTTATCGCCAGTATTAAATTCACAGGGACAAGAGTGGCTAGGGATAGATCATGACACCTCTCAGGATTTGAGCTGTCTCCGTCAGTCCTCCAACACATTTTTACCACCAATATTTCCATGAAAGGCTATTAAAGCAAAGCTTGAATTCTCTCAAATATGATTAAAATAAGCACAAGATTTATCCCCCAGAGCAGAGGAAATCTGGAGGATTGCTCTGGAAGAGGTTTTCAAAATACCGCTTTAAGGTGTCACTTGCTCTTTACTACACCGAAGAAAGTCCGAGAGTAATCAGAGTTTTATTTCATGCTTAAATGCCTGTATTTACAGATTCATGCAACATGCAAGAGAAAACATAGTGTAGAAATTGCTTGAAATTATTTTTGAGTGGCCAAAGTTTTTTTGGGGGTTATGTGAAACTGTGTATATGTGTGCATGTATTTATTTATAGGTATATGTGTGTGCATTTATATAGTTTTTGCATGATACAAATGTTATATGCACATAAATGCACGCTTTACCATTTACATTTAAGTACAATTTATTACAGTGTATTTTGTTACTTTTCCCTTTTTAATCTATTATATACCTTTTATTGGTTATTATTTTCATTATTATTGTTATTATTATTATAGATATTGCAATTATGTAGATATTTGTCGATCCTCCTGGGTGGTAGTAATTTAATAAATTTAAAAAAAAGTATTTTCTTTCCACCCTCATTTAGTTAATTGCGGAGAAAATAATGCAACAAAAAAAAAAAGAAAAAAAGAAGAAAGTTCCTTTCATAAGCATCATTCTCTCTCCTGGACACTCTCTTTTTTCTCAAGCACTGCATTTTCCATCTTCCTTCTAAATTTGAAAATATACTTCTGACGTGATATATAAAGGAACTGATATTCTGCTATTTTGCTTGGAGGAAAAACAGATTATGCTGGTCAATTTGTGCTGTTGGCAACTATAGTCTTGCTAATCACTCTCCACAGGGAGCATATAGTCATATGCATTCAATTTCTCTTTCTCTCTTTCTGAGAGTGTAGAATGCATGCAGAACACAGCTATATAAACTATATGATAATAAAATTGCATGTTAAATTTGAACCTGGTGCAATGACCAAATATTTGACATCTAAACATATAAAGTTAACATATTATACTTATGATTACTTATTATAACAAAAACCAGCTGTTAATAGAGGAAATTGTTGTTTTTGAGAGTTTAACACATCTTTATATTTCTACATTCCTATGCCATATTGCATTTGTAACAGCTGTGCAGATAAAGGGAGGGGGGGCTTTAAAATGGTATAGCTAGTGGCAAAGCATTGTGTGATGAACGTATAAACATAATTAATTGTCAAAGCAACCAGGAGACAATACTTTTTAAATGTTTTTTTAAAGAAGTCTCTTGCTCACAAAGGCTGCATTTATTTGATGAAAAATACATGAAAAACAGTAACATAGTGAAATATTACAATTTAAACTTTTTTCCCTTTATTTTAAAATGTAGGCCTAATTTATTCTTTTGATTCAAAGCTACATTTTTAGCATCAGCATCTTCAGTGTCAAATGATCCTTCACTCTAATATGCTGATTTGCTGCTCAAGAAAAATGATCAGTATTGAAATATTTTGATATTGATGCATTTTTTCCAGGGTACTTTGATACATGGATCGTTTAAAAGAAATTATTTATTTGAAAGTTAAATATTTTGTATAACATTATGAATGTTGCAAATGCTTCAGTATTCTTGGGTGTAAATGAGTGTTTTTACATTAAATACTTGACATCATTTTATATAAGTGTAATGTTTGCACCTGATTCTCAAAAACTGATTCATTCTGCAGGAGCATGTGAAATTCACTGGCCAAAGCAAGAAGGTGATTCAAAGAAAAATGGTCGCAAAGGAAATGGTTGTGGCTTCTAAAATACACATTTCCCCTTATGCATTCATATAACTTTTAAGCTAGATTGTTGATCACAAATAAAATGCATGGACATGTTTTGCTTATGACAGCTTTTGTTGTAAATAATCTGTCGCACCAAGGACAGAGTTCACTTAATAGTGTCCTCCTCGCACTGTAAATTCAAGTGTGTGTGTGTGTGTGTGTGTTTGTTTGAAAGAGCGGCTTACCTAAACTTTTATAGGCAGCTTTAAAGTCATTTTAACTTCATTGAGTCTCTCTTTTCGCAGAAATCACTTTTTCTGGTATCACTGTAACTGTATTATGTCGCTCACGCGCTGATTGGGCACGAGAGGTGACGATGTTTCAGAGCGCGCGCTCCTCGCTGCAAAGCTTTCTTTGGAAGAGATTTGAAACAAACGTCTCACAAACCTTCTCACACACTTCAGTTTCAGTGGCAAAAAAATTAAATAAAAATAATTCTGCCTTTTAAACACCGCTGCATATCTCACCTCACCTCATCAGAGGAGGAACCCTCTCTTTCCACAAATGACTTCAATATACTTTCAGGTGTTATAGAAACTTTTTTTTTAAATTCCGTGACGCAAAGCAACAAATGAATTCGAGGAACATGATGAAGCAGCCCACTGAGCACATCAAGAGACCAATGAACGCGTTCATGGTCTGGTCGCGAGGTCAGAGAAGACAGATGGCACTGGAGAACCCAAAGATGCACAACTCTGAGATCAGCAAGAGACTCGGCGCCGACTGGAAGCTGCTCTCTGAGTCTGAAAAGAGACCTTACATCGACGAGGCCAAAAGACTACGCGCCCAACACATGAGCGAGCATCCCGACTACAAATACCGACCGAGACGCAAACCTAAAGGACTGCTGAGGAAGGACACGCTGTTGACTTTACCGCGTCACGGCGAGCGAGAACTTCAAGCGCTCTCAAATTTGGACAAACCTAGACCCCTTAATTCAGCTGCGTCCATGCAACATCCTTTCATGGAGCCGAGCCGGTCAACTGTTAGCACTGCTACCACGGCTTTTCAACACGAAAAACTTGCTTTAGCCCCGGGCTCGTTGGCTTTCTCTTCTGCTTTTGGCTATCAGAGTGGACACCGGTCCTTCGGGAGTCTGGGATGCTCGGGTCAGTACGCGCACACTCACCTGTCACCTGCAAACCCCGGATACCTGCTGCCCTGTAACTGTTCGCCCTGGTCTTCTTCCAGTCTCACACCTCCACTTGCCTATATAGTGTTTCCAGGTATGAGCAAGACTGCGATCCGCTCTACAGCGCTGTGACTCAGTCATTAAAATGTCAATAGCATCGAGGAAAGTTTTTTTAAATAGAGAAACTTTTATCTTTTTTGGTCTTTTCTCAGTTCAAGTTCAAGTGCAGCTTGAATAAATGTTGATTAAAATACGTTTAACTATTATTATTAATAATCATTTTATTTATTTGTTTGTTTGTATGTACGGGATAGCCTATTTGTTTTCACATTGATTAATAGGCTAAAGCTTATTTGCTATTATTGTAATAATGATAAATGTTACTGCACAGAGCCAAAGATGAATTTTAACACAATCAAATACCAGACACAGTGGTGATTTGAATAGGCTAGTCTTTATGGCATTTTCTCTTTACTTGAAAATTTCTATGTAAATGAATGGAGCGAATAACTTGTTCAAAGACATTTTCTACATGCTAAACTGCCAAAACAACAACAACAACAACACACACACGCATATATATATATATATATATATATATATATATATATATATATATATATATATATATATATATATATATATATATAAATAAAACATTATGATGTTACATGACCTGTTGATTTGTAAAAGTGTCTCTGTAGGTATTTTAGCAGTAGCATGCACATTTCAAATAAAACACTTGTTTATTCAAAATAAACGGTCAACTTACTGTATACACAATATTTTAATATTATACATCACAACCGACATTTTTACTTACATTTAATTTTACCTACTAAAAGGTTGCAGTATTTGACCTTTGATTATTTGCTAGTTATAGTCTTATGATTTATCCACAGGCTGTTGAAACATATTTTGACCGCATTCAAAAGCTGTGACTGAAAGCCTTAAGGCAAAAAAACATTGTATCATTAACTTTTCAATTGTAAACAAATTGTCTAAATGCTTGTCTGTTCTGTTTTGCATAATAAAGGCAGATTTTCGCATTCCCTTGTTTCATGCATTACCTGTGTGCTTTTGCCATTGTTTTTTTCCCCCCATATCCTGAAATATTTTTCATGTTTTTGTCATTTATCTGTCCTCTGCCCCGTCCAATGTAATATATTTATATTGATGTTCTAATTACAAATATAGGGTTGCAAAGCAGGGTTGAATATTTAGCCTAATTAAAGCGATGTGGCTTTTTTGGGATCAACCTTTTATTGTTTTTCCAAAATTCCAATTATTTTCTCTAATTCAGTTTAATTTAACAGTCTATATTGAAGATGTATGAATATGTGAATTAATAGAAGGACAAGAGGTGGGGGAGATGGAAATCATTTGAGGCATCGAGTTGACAAATGTCATTATCTATTCATATATAATTTTAAATAATTAATCTAACATTATATATAATATATAGTTCATCTAACATTTGTAATTTCTATATAAAGCACTATATATACAAACACACACACATTTTCTACAGAAACTGCTGATTATGTCTGGAACATATTCATATCATTAACTACAATAAACAAGCTGCAACTGCATGATATCATGCACAACCATAAAGGTGATCACTGCTTTTTTTTTCTAATAATTTATTGGATGATGTACAGTATACATCTTATCACATGCACCTTAATGGAACTAAATGCAATAACGTTTTAGAATCCTTGCTCATTCCACAAGGGCTCACGTTTTCTTGGCTGTCCTACAACTGTCATTAATTACTCGTTGTTAGCACTCTTTTCACCTTCTGCTGATTCTTCATGCATCAGTAATTGTCAAGTATTAAGCAGAGGAACAATCAGAGATAAAGAAAAGGCAAAGACAAGACTTTGTCTCGAGTGAAATGCTTACTCACCAAGTCAAAATGATCCAATAATTAGGTGTGCATTGTAAGGCCAGTCTTAACTGTTCTTAGATATTACACATCAGGTGAGTATCAGAGAGATGTTGCTTATGGATGACTCCTTTTATTACTCTTTTTATAATTTTGCTGAAAGTAGGTGGAACTATGACAACTCAGTGCTTATCAAGTATCATTTTTATGAGTGTGCATGTGAGCCTTCACATTATAAAAAGCAGTGTCACCCTGTCCAGCCTCAGTCAACCTCAACACTTCTCACCACCAACTTCACCAGATCCTAGACGAGAAACGAAGACAAACAGAATGAGTGCCACAGCACTACAGACCACAGGCTTTGTATCAGGCGTCATCGGTACGGTTGGAGTTCTTGCTGCCACGGTCATGGATGTCTGGTGCACCGAAGACCAGCAGGAGCACGAGGCAACCTCCATCCACCATTATAAGGGTCTGTGGAAGGACTGCGAGATGTCCCAGACTGGACTCGCCGTGTGCCAACCTCTCTACAGCTACCTGAGCTACTCAAGTAGGTTAACATAATGCGATTTTCTGTGTTCAAACCCAATAATGACAACCAAGTCTATTCCGGAACCTAAAATTAGAAATTTGTGCTGGAAATTATTTTTCTCACTATAACATGTCTAGTCTAAAAAAAAGGTAGCTATATAAAAAGTTTTTCCATGTCTCTGAGGAGGTGTTGTCATCTGCTCAAGTCCAAAAATGTAACTTCTGTCATTATTTACTCACCATCATTGTATGGAACACAAAATATATTTTTTAAAATGTTAATGACCAAACTCCCATTGACTTCCATTATATTTTTTAACCACATAATCAAAGTCAATGGGAACCAAAACTTCAAAATATATTAAGAAAGTCATGCAGGTTTGTAATGACATGAGAGTGAATAAATGACAGATTTTTAATTTGTGGGTGAACTATCACTTTTAAATAAAACAAAAAGCATTGATTCAAAAGCATTAATATTCTATATCCCTGTATTTTTTCAGGAATCCTTCAGGCTATAAGAGCTCTGATGATAGTGGCAGTTTTAGTAGGTGTGATTGCAGTGTTCATCGGATTCTTCTGCCTAAAGTGCCTCAATATGAGAAGCATGGATCTACTGACCAAAGGCAAACTGGTGCTAAGCGCAGGGATTTTGTTTATCATTGCTGGTAAAAAAAAAGCTTATTATCACCCAGTATCTAACTGAACCCCACTGATCTTTCAATTTGTTTCTATTATGTTAACAAACTGTTATTGTTACAATAATTCTCAATATGGTCCACATCATCTTTGTTCTTTTCAGGTATTTTTGATATTTCTGGATCATCAGTGTATGCTGATCAAATAGTGCCTAGTTTCATGATGCAATACCCAACCCAATACAATCAAAAGCAAGGAGAGAAGGGAGGAAAACATTGTGGGAATGGCATGGGCATGGGTATGGGGGGCATGGGCACAGGCATGGGTATGGGGGGCATGGGAGGATTTAATTCATTTGCTTCCAGGTAAGAGGAAAAAAAAGATTTTTCACTCGCATATGATTCACAGGTGTCTGATAAGTGCTGAATCCTGTTATCTCTATCTTTGTTTTGAATGGTCAGGTACACATTTGGTCCTGCCCTCTATGTAGCCTGGGTAGGTGGAGCTTTGTTACTTTTGGGAGGAATTTTGAAATGCATGGCATTCATTACAATGCAAAAGTAAGTTTCACTCCAACACAGACCTCTATCTATCTATCTATCTATCTAAATAGATGTTCTATGACACATATTAGGTTGATGGGTTGTAAGCTAACTAGCATGTTCTATTTTAGCAACACTGATACGAGAGATGGCTATATTTACAAAACCACAACCCAGCGCAGTGGGGCAGATGAAGACTGTCACCTCCAGAGAATGAGAGGAGAACAACAACAAATTTAATCAATGAATCTTTTTTTTCTTGTCAGTTATGTCAGACCTATGTAATGCCTTGCACTGATGAACTGAAGAAATCTTTTTGAATGCTGAAGATATTTCGATAATTGCAGTTAAAATGTGTTAAGTGATTAGTAATGACTCTATTGAAAAGTCTTGATTTTATATGGGTGAATTGGCCAGATAAGGTGCTTAAGATTCAATAGCTAATCAATGTAAATAATTTGCTGTTTAAAATTATAATAAACTTTTGCCACAACTATAATTGACATGATGCAGCTGATTTGTTTGGTCAAGCACAAAACAATTTCTTCAATTAACCGAGAGTGGAGAAGAGAGGAGAGGGGAAAAGAGTCAAACTACTTGCTGATTTTCTGTAAGGTTGATATATTTCTAAGACAGAAGTAAACATCTTGAAGTGTATTACAGCTATGTAAATATCATATCATAGACTTGTATTTTTACATAAAGCTAATTCAAATTAATAACCCTAACCCAACCGCTAAAAGAACACTGTGGGGTAAAAAAAACTTAATAAATCACTTCTAAACATTTTGGCAGTCTTAAAAATCTAATTTCATGTGATATTTACAGAGCAATTTTCCAATATTTCTAAAATATTAAATCTCAAAAGTCAAAATATAATTCAACCTGTTCAAAATTGATAGAAAGCTCTTTGTCAACATATAACAACTTTTCTTTTTGTCGTTCACATTCAGTGTTAAACCAAGAACATCCTAACACGACGTAAATATGTCAGGAATCCTTTACAGCAACTCTAAAAAAGGCCATCGAACATCCCCAGAAAAACACTGGTCTCATTGCAGATGTCCTTCGTGTGATCCCTGTAATTATTAAAAAATGTTAACACACAGTAAATCTGTAATATAATATGATAATTAAAGTTAATTATTTCTTAAAATACCTGCTAACAGGTGTGTTTTCCTTCAAAGCTGCATCTGTCCATGTGATAAAATCAAATCTTCTTTGGACTGAAGGTGTTTGGGACTTCATAATAATTTCTGAGCACACTGCCTGTGAGATGATTAATAAAACCTGATGTGACTAAAACACAATCACAGCGATCTTTTCTTCTAGTACATACAAAAGACTTGGTTACCATATTCTTCTTGAACAATTTGAGGGAAATACAGTTATACTTACAGTTTGAGAGGTAACAGCCATTGGTTGGATCCTGAAAAAAAAAATAAAAAATGAATAAATAAAATTATATATATATTAGGGCCGGGACTCGATTAAAAAAATTAATCTAATTAATTAGAGGCTTTGTAATTAATTAATCGAAATTAATCGCATTTTAATCGCATATAAATATTTGACCTGAGAACAGTGAGAAGTAAGTTTTTTTATATGGATTTTTAAATTTCCCATCCACAGGGCCAACCAAAGCGGTCTCATCAGCTTCTTTGTCCATGTTCACTGTGGTTTGTTTTTGGCTGTTTCTCAATATGCGTTCTTCAGCGATCTTTCGTCCTTGTGTTCTCCTTCTACGTCATCATTAACCGTCGAAGTTCAGTTCCAATTCTCAAGAACGCAAGTACAGAGGATGCATGAAAGTGCCCGGATATGTTCTTGAAACTGAGGATGCATCGAGTGCAGACTTGAGAGAATCGAGCCGTTAGAAATCCCAGAAAACGCTGTGGGTGGCCGGTGTACGGAAGCCTGTAAGCGTTAAAGTCGCTCTCACAAATACTTAACGGCTCTTCAAGTTGAAAGTAAACATTTATCGTTTTGTTTTGGTTAATTTTAATAAAGTTATAAGACCCGGAGAAAGTCTGCATTTTTATTGGCATGTTAAAATGAATCTTAACAGTAAAACATATAACGCTGTAAAATAAAACAATACAATTATATGAAAGTAATATCTATAATAGTATGAAATGTTTTAATAAGTTATGACATTTTGTAATATTTATTGTTCATTGGTCGCTGCTTATGCTGAGACTATGCGGTCAGTTAAGCAGGAATGCAGTACATCTCAGTTCTCATAAGTGTGCGTTCTGTGTTCTCGCGTCCTTCCGAGTTCGTTCTTCCAAGGAAGCTTGGCAAGACCGGTCTCCACGAGAACGCAAGTCTGAACGCTAGTTGGTGCTCCAGTATAATCGGTCCGCCGAAACTCATCCAGTGAGAAACGTTCCGCGGTGCAAAAATAAGTGCGATTAAAATGCGTTATAAAAAAATTTAACGCGTTATTTTTGTGTAATTAATTAATCTAAATTAACGCGTTAAAGTCCCGGCCCTAATATATATATATATATATATGTGTGTGTGTGTGTGTGTATTTTTCTAAGGCATTTGGCCAAAAGCAAAGGATAGCTCAAAAGATATTATATATTTATATATGTATTACACCCACGGGGCCCTAGCATAACTGCTCTTATATTCCTATTAAACATGCTATTAATCAGTAGCGGTAACTTTGCGATGATTTGATTTGAAAAATACCCCACACATCAATGCAAGTTATACTGAAACACATTTGAATGAAGAGGGGTTACCTTTGTGGCAAGACAGGACTTGCAGTTCCTTGTATGGTTTGGGCTGTACATTGTGAGGCTGAAGCCAAACCTCCTAATGCACAAAAAAAAACCCACAAACTTTTAGTATTTAAAATTCAACTATTTGACCAAGACCGAATATCCAAAGATACATCATAAATTTAAAAGAGAAGACTATAAAATGATCCTAACAAACCAGCATTTGAAGGTTGACCATGGTCTGTCATCGAGTTGCATAGTTCGGAATCACAGCACACCTCACTAGCTTCAACCAGGTTACCATCATCAAAATCATCCCAATCATTTACTCTCAGGTCAAAGGTCACATCAAGAGAACCAGACCAGAGGTGATCAGAGTCAGCACTGTGCTCTGGGTTTGCATGGGCGGTATAAACACTGGCTTTATTAGCACTTATTCTGTTCATCTGTCCATCGTTGCTTGGCTTGAGCTGACTGTGAATCAAAACCCCTGAAAAGATATGTCACAGATTATTTCAGTTTTATGTTTTATTTATTGCTATAATATGAACAATATATAGCAAACATCAGATGCTCTAAAAAACATACTTTGAGTTAAAGCCAAAGGTTGAGAATGTTCTGGGTCTCCAATTTCAGAATAAAAGTCTCCCAGCTCATCATTGTAACCTGTAGATAGTTTGACAATTGATACATCAGACTTACTAAACTAGATGGAGGAGAAAGAGGAAAATTTCTCATTTAAACTTGATGTACTAAAATGAGTAAAATAATCTATAAGAACCTCATAGACATTCAAAAAACTAACAAAAAAATGACAAAAACATTCTACAAAAATTTAAAAAGTAAAATGAAACGAGAAAATCTAAAATTAAAAAAATTCTAACTATTAATAAAAATTATAATATTATCTCAATGATAAAATATGACCTGTGCTGGCAAAATGAGTCAAAATTTCAAAAATGAGTTATTTTTATTTTCTATATTCTCCAATAAAAGACCTTCAAAATGATGTACGATTTCATCAAAGTCGATAGAGTCAGCAAAGTCAGTTTTGTGAAAAATAGAGTTAAAGTTTTCTGAAGATTTCAAAGTAAAATCACCTAGCAACGCTGATTCTTTTCCTTCAGTTCTTTTCTAAATAATAATAACTATATTAGTAAGCACAATATAGCATTTGTTTTATTTTATCTTCGTTATTATAAAAACCCATGCAAAAAATAAAAACAGTACAACAAATATAAGAAAGAAATAATGCATTACCTTTTTCATTTCACATTTAAACAAAAACATTAAAGAAAACAATGTAAAAATATCTTTAGTGTATTCATTACAAATAAATTGATTATTAAAACTACAAAAGCAGTTCAATCAAGAGCAGCAAATGATTCCCTCTTTTATTTTCATTTTAACATTAATGAGACAGACGGCCTATATATTATGACCTACTGTATGCACAGATCTAATATAATGTTACACATCAGATGTTTTTCCCCAACAGTTCCCCAAATGTTCACTTAAGACATAACAAATAATGTTTGCATGAATACTTCAATATTGTAATTCTGCGCACGCTTCAGGTGAGAGTCAGCGTACTCCTCTCAGAAAATGTACAATTATAGATAATTTTAGATGTTTAATTACTATTTGAAGTGTTGGGATTACTAAACGAGGACTTAATGAACAAATTTTTGAGAAAACCCCAAATTTGACTAAAATTGATATTTGACTTTTTTTACCTGTAGCTCAAAATTAAACGGTGCACATTCCTACTCATTTTGCCAGCACGTTTTTAATAAAACAACACTGATTCACTGATTTAACCTAACATTGAGTGCATGTGATAAGTATGTGATGAGCAAACATACCATCATAGTATGACTCAAATGATGAATTCTCATGTTGAGTGTCAAAACTGGCCTCTAGCTCCTTGATTTCATATGTACTTTGAGTGTAACACTGACTTCCCTCAAACCTTAAGAATAAATGTCAATATCATGAATGTCAAAATAATACAATCTCACCAATGTCAGCTTCATTAACATTATTAAGTTAACTTCTGTTGCCAACAGGAAACCCATGTACTTCTTGGCAGCATGTAGTGTGTCTTTGGGTTTGTATGAGAACTGCTGCATGCTTACAGCTGCTGTCCCATTATTCATCCTCATCTACAGGAAAAGTCAAGAAAACAGGACTTAGGCTACGACACATACACAATACAGCATATCTTGCAAAAAATTAATTCTAGCCATTCAAATGAACGATTCCTTGACTATAATGGATCATATTTTGACGGTTATGTACATACATCCCTTGACAGTCAGAATTCTGACCTTTAAACGTTTCACAGGAGTCTCGCAGAGCCTCTCATTCCTCATTTTTAGATTGTCGAGGTACGAGGTGAAATTTGACTGACATACAGACCTTTTCATCACTCCAATTTTGCCTATAAGAGAAACTAGATGACTCAAACAGCAAAGATAATGACAGCACGGTGTAGGACAGGGTTCCTCAATTAGTTTTCACCAAGGGCCAAAAATTCTGCCAACAATACCAAGCCAAGGGCCACCGACCATGTTAGGACTAAAACGTTCGCTATTATTATTGTTGTTGTTGCTGCTGTTTACAAAGTTTCCAGTCCAAATATCAAAAAATTCTTAAATCAAATCTTCTTTTTTTTTCAGAAAAAAATAAGTCAAAAGTCAAAATAATCGTGTTTTCGGTTTGAAATAAGATTATTTTGCTTACCCCATTTGCCGATTATTTTGCTTGTTTTAAGGAAAAACTCACTTTTGACTTTTTTTAAGACAATCATTTTTACTTGTCTAGAAAATGCTTCTTGATTTAAAATTCTTTAGATATATTTGGACTAGAAACAAGACAAACTCTCGCATGCTCTTTAAAACATTTTCCTCCCTCCTTTGTCCTCCTCCTCCCCCTCCTTCATCATCTCTATCAGCTGACGAATTTGCCACATTCTTCATTAATAAAATTACAAACCTCACTGCACAAATTTCCACACCACAATCTATCAAACACATCTTACCAGCAAACATACACTCATTCACATCCTTCTCTCCACTCTCTGAGGCAGAAGTCTCTAAAATTATCCTTTCCAGTCATCCTACTACCTGTCCGCTTAATCCCATTCCATCTCATCTCCTTCAAGCCATTTCTCCTGCAGTTGTACCTGCACTCACTCACATCGTTAACACATCCCTTCACACTGGAATTTTTGCCTCAGCATTTAAATAGGCTCATATAACTCCACTTCTTAAAAAAAACACTCTTAACCAAACTCTTTTAGGGAACTATAGACCGGTTTCCCTTCTTCCTTTCATTGCAAAAACACTTGAACGAGTTGTGTTCAACCAAGTCTCTGTCTTTCTCACACAGAACAACCTCCTGGACAGTAATCAATCTGGCTTCAGAAGTGGACATTCGACCGAAACTGCCTTGCTTTCTGTTTGGAAGAGCAGCTTCCAAATCTTCATTACTTATCTTGCTGGATCTGTCTGCTGCTTTTGATACGGTCAACCATCAGATCCTCTTGTCAACCCTATTGAGAAAGGGCATCTCAGGAACTGCACTCCAGTGGTTTGAGTCTTACCTCTCAGACAGGTTCTTCAAAGTATCTTGGAGAGGTGAGGTATCCAAGTCGCAACATCTAGCTACTGGGGTGCCTCAGGGCTCAGTTCTTGGACCACTTCTCTTTTCTGTCTACATGGCATCACTAGGTTCTGTCACTCAGAAACATGTCCAGACTGTCCAGACTTGACTATTACAATGCTCTCTTGGCAGGTCTTCCAGCCAATTCTATTAAACCTCTACAATTAATCCAAAATGCCGCTGCAAGATTAATCTTTAATGAGCCGAAAAGAACGCACGTCATGCCTCTGTTCATCAATTTGCACTGGCTACCAATAGCTGCTCGCATTAAATTCAATGCATTAATGTTTGCCTACAGAACCACCACTGGCTCGGCACTAGGGTTGTGACGGTGAGGAAATTTTCCCACTGGTTAATCGACGTGTGACAACACCGGTAATACCGGTATTACCGTGGTGGTGGTGGGGTCGTTTGAGTTTTCACTCTTTTCCTCGAATTTGCGGCAATTCGGCATCAAACAGTTGTTTGTTTTTAGTTTGTTTGAGTTTTCCCACTTTCCTTTGCTTGTAAAAGCACCGTGCGCATTTTACTTTCACTTGGGGGGAAAATCACACAGTTTAAATAAAATAAAAACTAGCAAATACTGTGGAACCAAATAAATGAGAAACGAATGTTAAAAAAAACCTTCCAATATCACCTTAGATAAATGGCAGGTCAACAGGCTTTTCAAAATCCAAAGTAATTTTTTAAACAGGCACTTTTACATTTTGTTTTGAACTTCTTCTGCCATCGTCTTGTCTGTCTTACCTCACTCTTCTGTCAGTCACCTCGGCTCACTCTCCTCACATGTTCAATGAAATCTGATCTGTGATGTGCGACTGTCGTTCGCACGATGTGTTCCATTGAGCAGCCGTGTTCAGTTTTAATTGTAGTGTCTGTTCTCTAACTGAACTAAATGATTTTTATTACTATTAAAAAAAATCTAAATTACGGTGAGGGACGGTGCCGCGGTGGGCAAGTGAAGTAACCGGTGTTGCGGCTTAACACCGGTATCACCGCCAACACCGTCTATCACAGCAAGCCTACTCGGCACCCCTTTACCTAAATTCATTACTTCAGACTTATGTGCCCTCTAGAAGCTTGCGTTCTTCAAGTGATCGACGCATTATTGTGCCATCCCAAAGACGCACAAAAACACTTTCACTGACTTTTTCATTAACTGTTCCCATCTGATGGAATGACCTGCCCAACTCAATCCGAGCAGCTGAATCCTTACCCATCTTCAAGAAACGGCTAAAAACTCTTCTGTTCCATCTTTACTTGACCCTCTAACTCTAGCACTCTCTATTCTAATTTTATTTGATCTATATGTCTTTTTATTAAAAAATAAATAAAATAAATAACAATAATTATCTGTACTGCGTTAGGCTAATCAAGACTTGTAATAGCACTTGCATGTTGTTGCTCTTTTGTTGGTTTTGATTGTTTCTTATGTCCTCATTTGTAAGTCGTTTTGGATAATATATAAAATAAATAAATAAATAAAGACAAAAACTCTAAGTAGGAAAGCATTTTTTGCAGTGCACCATTCAAGGAAAAACACCTTTATTCGATTAAAAGACATTTGAGCGACAACTACGGTCTACAATCAACAAGGATTGTTGTTAAGATGTTATTTTATGTTAGATTTTAGCACTCAAATTTTTGAAGCAGCTGACGGGCTAAACGCCATGTGTTTCTCCGTCTTGAAACAGGCTGTTACTTAGCTATGGCTTAGCGCTGCCTGACTTGAGCTGAGTGATACTAATATTACTGTACATTAAACGGTATGCTTTACTTGTAGGTCGAACAGTTCTCAAATTGACTTCATGTCAGAGTAATAGCTTACTGATATGTGAGACAAATGTTAAGGTTGAGACTGAGGAGCATTTTTGCAAAGGGTAGCGAACTAATGTAGTGTTAACGAAACTTACAATCTTCATAGCTATCGCAACAGCAGCCTCACACAAAACAAAACAACAAACAAACAAAAAAAACAGCAGCCTCACGCAGTAATCACCATTTAAACTGGAACACCATAATTTACAGCAGATACAAATGCATTCCATCCGAAATATGGACAGTTGCAGTGTCTAAACGTTAGGCTTCAGGAGTGAGATTGGTTGGATGAGTGAAAGAACATTAAGGTAAGCCAATCAGAGGCAGAGTAGGGCGGGTCCATTCCTTTGCCAACAGGGGGAAAAAACGTTACAGGTGACGTGACACAGATGACTCGCAGATACGACGACTACGGCCCCTTCCCTTCCCCCACCCCCCTCAATTTTTTTTTTTTTTTACAGATCTACACGATTTACGTGAATTACATATTTCAAGGTGAAAACGGCATATTTCGCCGAAAGGTGACAAGTTTGCACCCCTATTATTTGAAATTAATGCGGGCCAAACATTTTTCTCTCATGGGCCGGATGTGGCCCGGAGGCCGTCTATTGAGGAACCCTGGTGTGGGATCATGTAGAGTCTCTCATACTCACAGCAGTCATGTCCACAGAACTCCTTGTTTTTGCAAACATGATGGCACTGTCTCTTAACTATATTTAGAGCCACTGGATCTATAAAGAAAATGACTATATTAAGTAATCTTTGAAAGTCTCCAAAAAATTAAGCTGTGATGTTTGAGCCAAAAGCATTTTATACTTTATTCCGTTTCAGCAGATTTATCAGAGCAATCTGGTATTAATATTCATCTTGGGTGAGAACCAAAAGATGTCTTTGAGATGGATATGACAAACACACGTAATCGTAAATGTGTCTCACCTGCCCGCTTGTGGATGTTTCAAGTTTAGTTAAAGGGATACCCAAAATGCAAATTTGGCCATTAATCACTTACCCCCATGTCAAGCGACGAGAATACTTTTTGTACGCAAAGAAAATAAAAAATAACAACATTTATTCAACAATTCTTCTCCTCTCTGTGTCAACGTAGTGCCATTTTGGAAAGCATCCAATGAACGCAAAGTGCGTATGCTATTCTCTATCATCAATAACGCATGGATACGCTATTTCCGTTCAAATCA
Organism: Barbus barbus; assembly: GCF_936440315.1. Taxonomy (NCBI): domain Eukaryota; kingdom Metazoa; phylum Chordata; class Actinopteri; order Cypriniformes; family Cyprinidae; genus Barbus; species Barbus barbus. The sequence goes on along the minus strand of NC_136743.1, from coordinate 19,285,910 downwards.
GCGTAAATAAACGTACAATACGTATCCATGCGTTACTGATGACAGAGAATAGCCTGAGCGTCTTGGGCCAGGGCCGGGCTAGGGCCTAAATTTTAGGCCCGTGCAGGGCTCTAGTTCCGAGGACGAACTAAGCTTTTACGCGTTTGGAACGACATGGGGGTAAGTGATTAATAACAAAATTTGCATTTTGGGCTGGAGTATCACTTTAACATGTATTGTATTTCTATCTGAGATCTGATCATATTGTGATCATGTTGTCAAGGAGTCTGACCTCTGTTTGAGGGAGCTGGAGTTGTCAGTGTAGTGCCTTGAGTCTTCTCCATGTTGTGAATCCTCTGCACTCTCCATGTAGGGTTCTCTCTAATGCAGGACTCAGCTCCAAACCGCTTCACTCCTGAGTAGTAGACTCTGTACGTCTGCTGAACGTCCAGTCCCACTACATAATCAATTATCATTATTTAATCGAAAATATTATTAGATATTACCAGAGCACTCTAAATGAAGATGTTTATGCCAGACAAATATTTAACATTTTACTGAATGACACTATCTGAACATCCAAAAAGCCAGACATGGGCTATGTGACCACTGACCATATTCAGAGCTGATCAAATGAATGCTTAGCTCCTCTCCCTTAGGTGCTCTTGTCACCTCGATTCTCTTCGAAAAGCTCCCAGATTTCGAGAGCAATGTGTTCCTTGAAAAATAAATGATGCATCTCTTTCATTTATTCATATTTTAAGGAAAATGAACTTGCCTTGATTATTCAATCATATAGATCTTACAGGATTTTCTGCTGGAAAACTACATTATTGTTACAGTCTCCAATAAGGAGAGCAACATAATGGTGGTCTGGTGCTGTCTGTTTCGATGCCAACTCCTTGAAATTCATCAAGTTCACTGTGACAGAAATCTCAGCTGTGGAGAGACTGTATCGTGGAATCTAGGAAAATATGTCATTAAATACAATTATATAAGAAATAGTAAAATTATGATGGCTCAAACTGCAGTTTTTCTTATTATCATCTTTAATATTTTATGTATCTTTAAAATGTGATGTATATGCGAAAATATGTATTCTAGGTCCCGTAATAAGTTTTATCTTTTTGCCTTCACTAGTTAACTGTAGATATTTCTGCAGAAAATTTTGAAAGTAAACAATTTCTCATGTAGTCTATCATAAAAGCTGCATTCATAATAATAATAAAATAATTAGCAATAGGCAGTTTAAAATAATTTTTGTATGAAGAATAGCAGGTCGCCCAACATAAAAAATAAAAATAAAAATATACACACATATAAAATGTTACCTGTTCCAAAGTAACTTCATATTTTGGAAGTTTGCTGACAGTTTCCTTAATCTGGTTCCCAAATGGAGGGTGTCGGTTCACAATCTGGCAAAAAAAAAAAAAAAATCTGTAATAGTACTGTAACGACAGAAAGACTTCATCATGAATAAATGTTTTTTTTTCTTTTCAATTAAGATATTTTGACTTACTAGCTCTAGTTCTCTAGGACTGGTCTGCTCAATTCTGCTGAATGTTGTAAGCCCTGCATTCACCATAGCAGTGGCAAGTGTTAATCCTAAAAAATAAGACCCCAAATATAAAAAACACACACATTTAGCACAACAAATACACTACATTTTTAAATGAAGCCTTTTAAAAAAATGTATAGATGCTGCCTGACCTATCCTCTCAAGCTGTCTGGAGATGTAAGGCGAGTTCTCCCACAATTTAGCTCGAAAACATTTGGCAAGAATTAATGAGTTGAGTCGAGCTGAGAAATTCGATTTGGAGTGATGACTGAGAAACTCAGTCAGATCTGGCAGAGATCAAAAGCAGCATTTTGGTAAATCTATGCTAAGTAAAAAGTAGCACAAGAAAGAATTACACATTTGCAATTTCATGGCCATGTCATCAGACAGAGAGAGCAGAAGCTTAAAGAGAGACATATAAGTAACCTACATCTGCTAACTCTATTTCCATTCCTGAATATTTTTCCAGTGTCCTGTATGAGTCCAAACTCCTGAATGGGGATGCAGCCGAGCTGAGCTTGAATCAGACTAGGATGAGAAGATAACTGCATGCATAAATAAAAAACAAAACAAATACGAAAGCCATGCAATCAAGTGGCAAAATTGTACATCCAAAAGGTAATAGCAAGACCTTACCAATTTACTTTCATGTCATTACTTTTGATCTTTCCTTCCATAGGAAACCTAAAAAGAAAATATTGCAACTCACATGATTTAGTCTACATATTCAATATGTTAGCTACACTAAAAAAATGGTGTAGAAACAATTTTCACTCAGAAATTGTTTATAATTTTCAAACAATTACGAAAAACAGCAAATAAACACTGAATTAAATGTGAGAAAAACTGAAATTGTATTTTCTAGTAAAACGTGCTCTAGAAATCTTTTTTATTTTTACAACTTAAAAAAAATATATTATTTTACAGTATATGGGAATTAGGTAACTGAAGACAACTTTGACCTGATGGTGGTTCTGTTCTTATCCTTGTTCAACATGTTCAAGGTTTTCTTTTCATTTACTCTCAACTGCACATCACTGAATTCTTTCCCCTTTGATATCATTTCAATCTAGAAAGTGAGAAAACGTGTTTATATCATTATATGATGTTCTGAAGCAGTTAATATCAATGGATCAGGAAATGCTGCAAGAACAACAATGCTTTCTTACCAGCTCGGGTAATGTCTCTGTTCCTGTCACCATCCTGAACTGCTTCACAGTGTCAAAAGCAACACAGTATCTGGCCATGAGTTTTCCAGTCTCTGTGTATGACCAATCCATTTATATGGACATTACAACCAAAGATAAATTTGATAAAAAATAATTAAATAATTTTTTTTAAAATAATAATAAAAAGAGAAAAGGAGCTCTAAATTAAACTTCATATATTTTAATTGAAAAAAAGAGCATCATCAGTAACCTGTGGGCTTGATGTTAATGTCTTCATCCATGGTAATCAGGTTGAAAGAGGCCAAAGAGTTGAGGTTCTTCAAGCACAGCTCTAAAACACAGTGTAAATCATATTTACAAAACAAGATGCTCAGCCTAGTCAATTTTTCAAACTACTTATTATGAACTGACTCAATTTTTCATACCTTGTAACTTAGTCTCAATTCCACATTTGTCAAGCTCAGGAGAAAAACCTGTGACAAAATATTAAAGAGACTAATAAAGAACAGCTAGCAGCACGTTTGATGTATGGGATTTAAGGTTTAGGATATACCATAGTGTTTGGGGTTTTTCAAAGCACGGATGTACAGGAAGGTGGAGCGGATCCAGTCTAGAGCCATGTTCACGTCAGATATGGTATGGAGGACTATTTCTGCATTCAAGTGCTCCACCAAGTTTGTATGCAAGCTGAAAATAGTAATTTTATTGTATTCATCACATACATAGATAACACATAAACAGACTAGCCTATATCATATGTTTTTGGATAATAAAAATCCTTCTGAGACTAACAAAATGGGTTATACCTGCTCTCTATGCTGTCTACGCCACTCAAGAAATGTGTGTATTTGTCCTTTGTCTGAGATCGGGTCATGATCACTGCAGTTGCTGTTGTATCAAACTAAACAAAAAACAAATCCAGTGTGTGCTGAGGTCTCAATCTTAATACTATAACAGCTGTATGTTTGCATTTCCAGTTGATATTTAGTGCTTGAAATCTAACCAATAATATAAGACATAATAAATGCATGTCTTGTAGGTTGGTTTGATTTAATACAATATAGTACATTTATTTTCTAGATTATTATAACCTGTACACATAAAGACTTTTGGGCCAGGAGGCAACTTTTAAAGTCATGGTCTGAATTGTGTTAGCAGTACCTGAGGTCTGCCAGCTCTCCCGATCATCTGTAAAAGGTCAGCTTCACTGTACTCTTCACATGCGCCACCAACATAGTGCAGTGTGGATTTGATTACCACGAGGTGGGCTGGCAGATTCACACCCATAGCAAGGGTGCTGGTTGTAACTGAAAAAGGTTTTTTTCCTGTTTTTTTGTATGCTTTTTATAATACATTATGTACTGTATAATCAAAACTAAATGAGTGAAAACATGATTGCAGAACTTACATAACACTGGCAAGTCACCCACAGTAAATGCTTCTTCAATCAATTTCCTGTCTGACACATCCATGCCAGCATGATGATATCCAATGCCACAAATAAATATATCTGGAAGAAGTATAGAAAAAAATGTTTAGTATACCTTCAAAAAACAGTGACCAATTTATTCATGAATGTAAAACTGCATAAGTATATAACGTACACACCTCTGAGTTTTGCATCAAGCAGAGAGTTTGCATATTTCATCAGTCTATGAAAGAGTTAATGAGTTATACTAAGAGATGTCCACATTAAGAGTAATCTTAAAAATACAGTTCAGATCTTGCAAAGCATCTTCATCTTTGGTAGTTCAACCACATGCTCCTATGTATACTGTATATATATATAATCTATGTAAGGTGACTATAGTACCTTTGTTTGTGGTCAAGGCTCATAATGAATCTGGCATCCTTGGCAAGCACAGAAGCAGACTGTTGAACTCCTTTTCTTGTGGAGCAAAACTGTTAAATTCAGACAAATGCATTAATTTTTTTACACAAGCCAACACATTTGCATTCACAAAGATTCACTTACCACAAGGGTTGGTTTTTGATCTGAGTAGGTCTGAATAACGTTGGCCATTTTGTAGTTGAGTGAAAGATCAAACTTGAATTCATTCCGATTACTTCCACAGGGGAACCCAAGCACCACTTTCCTCAGTTTCACAGGCCTGTGAGTCTCATCCATCTCCAAACAAGTGGCAGGCCCTGACTCATCCGAAAGCCATTCAGATATCTTTGAAACGGTAAAGAACAGCACAGGAATAATCTAAATTAACCTTAAAAGAGATTCATTTCTTTGGTACTTCCTCAAACAACTTACGTCCTGGATGTTTGGGATGGTAGCTGAGACAGCCACAAATCTCGCTGATGCTTTTGATTCTGGATTTACAGCCAGACGATACGAATGCATGGTTTTCATTCTGCTGACCACAACTTCAAGAGTGGCTCCACGGGTTTTGTCTTTGATCACATGTATCTAGAGAGGGTATGTAGACAAAAATATATTGTTCATTAACAAACTGCAATCTGTTTTTAAATACTGGTATTAACTACCACATGGGAGTAAATAAATCAGACCTCATCAATGAGGAAGAGACTAACAGATGGCAATAAACAGTTATCCTTCCACCTCCTTGTCATGCTGTCCCATTTTTCCTTTTAAAAGGAAAAAACTTTCAGACTTGTTGGAAAGATGTTTTATGTTTAGACTCTACTTTATGTGGCAACTTACAGGAGTTGTAAAAATCAGATGAGCATCCTGGATTTCAAAAATGTCATCAATCTCCGTGTCTCCTGTTAACTCCTTGCAGTTTAGTCCAAGGGGTCCAAACTTCTGTTTCCAGTTTTCAAAACGCTGACTGCAAAGAGCCTTAATCGGTGCCACTGAAGCATAAAATGTCAAACAGTATTTGTTATGAATTAGTGAATGAAAAGTCTCAAATAAAAAAAAAAACGTAATTATTAAGCTCAAATAATAATTGCTATAATTGTAACTCACTGTACACAGCCCTGACATTGTGCCAGGCGTCTGAAGCCTCAATCAGTAGTCGAACAATGGCCAGTTCAAAGAGCACAGTCTTCCCAGAGCCCGTGGGAGCACAGGCAACAAAATTTTTATTTGTGTACAGAACCTGAAATAGAGCAATAATCTGCTGCACACTGTGTTTATGAACTTTACATAAAATAGATATAAATGCTAGAGATTTACATCATCCAGTGCTTGGGACTGCACATAGTTGAAGTAAGGGAATTCTTTAAACACACTTCTGAATTCAGCAGCTTACACAAATATCAAGGAAAATAATGAACGTGACAATAAATGTGTCATTCACAGTGATAAGTTATAAATGTACATTGAACAACTTAAGGAATAATTTAAAGTTCCCATGAATTCTGAGTTTTCCTTCCTAAGATAATATATTTCCTACTGAAACAGGGTTTGGGCAGGATTTTTTGTACAATATAATTTTCTATATTCCCAGAAGAGAATCTTTCTAATTTTTTAAAGTGAATATTTGCAAAAAGTGAATTTTGTCAGCTTTTAGAGTACACTAGCATATACTATAGATTAGATCAACACTAATAAACACCACAAAGCCACAAAACTCTTATTATTTTGATTTCATGAGGTTTCAAAGAGGATACGAATTTCAGAGACTGGACGTAGTGTTCCTTTTCCAGATGACCCTTGAAAAGCAATATCAATATTAACATGTCAAATATTCAGTTTAAAACTAATTGTTATCTATGTATGGAAATTATTAGTTTTTGCATGTGCCCTAAAGATTGCATATTTTGCTCTATTATGCCGTGAACACACTGCATGATTTTCAGAGTTGTCAGATTGCTGTTCTTCTCACACCACACAATTGTCCGGGGTACCACAACTTTCAAAAGGAAGACTCGCCAACAACTCGGTCTGGTCTACAAACTATGTTTTACACAAATGAAGTGATGAAGGAAAAAAAAAGTAAGATTGAGAGACTGGATTTCTCCCTGGTAAAAAAAGTAGCCCACAAGCTTGTAATACAAGTTCCTTTTTCGATGATGTGCAATGAAAAGGGAGAAAGAAGAAAAGAAAAAATATGAAGTAGAGAACGGTTGCTTGGTGAAGTCATGCTTGCTGATGTTTTGTTGCAGGTCAATGACTTCTCCCCCTGAAATTTCCTTTGCCCTGTATCTTGCTTTCTCATTGGCTGTAGGTAATCGCCAATATAATTTCCAGTTAAAACACATTTCACACTGCAGAGAGTGTTTATACGACACCATTTTTAACTAAAAACAGAAAACTTTTTAAGCATTTTGGCCATTTGTTTATACAACATCAACATTTTGGAGACCTGAAAATGCTAACTTTTAAAGAAGGGTTTCAAAGTACAAGTTTTTGAAAATTATACATTTATCATCTCCTTATAAACTATGAAAATGCAAACTTGAGAAAACAATGATGCATATGTGCACAGGCAAAGTGACATTGTCAATTACTGGCCTGGAATGCATAACAGTGTTTTAAATCATTTTTGCAGATCTGTGTGAAAGGGGATTATGAGGCACCATATAGGGCTTATATCAAACTTCACTCTAGGGGTGGGCGATATGGGAAAAATATCATATCACGATTTTTTATAGAAATATCACGATTCACGATTTTTATCACGATTCTTTGTTAGTTTTACTATTTTGGTTTTACAAGTTGTCTGAGCATTACAGCCAAACTAGAAAGACAAAGATGCATGGCAGATATTTAGGCCAAAGTGGGCGAAGATAAAAAATCTTTGTCATTATTTTATTTTTCTTATTAAAAAATAAGAACAAAGATACACATTACAAATACACATAATATACAAATAAAACAAACAGTGCTTTATTTCCAGGTACAATAGGTGTATTTAGCAGGACCAGTCAATGAAATTGAATGAACAAATATAAAAATAAAACACTAGATAGACTGATTCCTAAAGCAACTGTATTAAAGTTTTTCAGTCAAGAATAGTGAGTGATTTTTCTCTTTTGCGTTTTGTTGTTTTGTTAACGTTAAATGAATAGTTCCCCCACAAATTAATATTCTGTCATCTGTCTGTCAATTCTGTCATAATGTTGTATTTTTATATCATCATTTACTCAAAAGTTGTTTTAAACCGGAATGAGTTTCTGTCTTGTGCTGAACATTTATAAATGCTATTTTGAAGAAGGTGGAAAACCAAACAGTTGCTGGTCCTCAGTGACTTCCATAGGATTTTTCTTTCCTACTATCAAAGTCAATGTGGACCAGCAACTGTTTGGTTTTCCACTGAGTAAATAATGACAGAAATTAAATTTTAGGGTGAACTATCCCTTTAATGACAGTCGACAGCACGTTTAGTGTCCTGTCCCTTTAAGAGCTGCACGCATCTAATATACAGGCACGCATCCGTTTCTCTCTTAACAATTTACTTTCATTTTAGAGATAACCAACTCAGTCTGTATGTAAACCTTGTGTGTTTTGACAGTATTAGCGCAAAATATAACTTAGTTGAGTAATCAGGCGCTGTTAGACAGGCGTTTTAGTGCGCGTGTCAGGTGTATGCACTCAGAACAAGCGCACATCAGATCAGCGTGCGAATTAAACATTTAACCAGCAAGGCTTGTGTGCAAATAATGTACTTTTGCGAACGCGAATAAGTGCAGTGTCCTGTCTGAGTAACTCTACTGCTGTATGTCGTGTTGTACAGTATATAGAGACGGCGGCGCCAGAACTGTATTTGACAATGTGCGCGGCAGCGCGATACTACGATATTTCTTAAAAAGCAGATCGTGGAGACATTTTTATCGTCCACGATCAAAAATCGTCATATCGCACACCCCTACTTCACTCACACATCAATAATAATAATAATTTGTTACATTTATATAGCGCTTTTCTAGGCATTCAAAGCGCTTTGCATAGTAAGGGGGGTATCTCCTCGTCCACCACCAAACACACATGAAACACTTGCATACACATATTTAAAACAGTCACACATTCACGTATACCACTAACTGCTCAAACAAATATATATAAAATGCACACAAACACACACACACAAACTCCCTGCGTACGGCGCCTCATAGGGGATCTTTGACAATGTTGTCATCTGTACGTGAAACTTTTCTGTTTTTAGCATCAGCGATGAATCGGCGCTTCTCTAAGATTGAGTCTTTGATAACACACTACACAACAAGCGATTGTCACTCACATGTACGGGCACTAATTTGCCATTGACTTTGGGTATTTGAGTGAAAATCGGGGCTAAAATCATGCAGTGTGTACCCGGCATTAAAAAGTACAGAGATTTAACTTTTAATTTTAACTTTAAACGGTAGAATAGCTGGTTAAATTTCTGCCAACTTGGACTAGCTCTATATCATGACATTCCAGTTAATAGTGCTACAGTATTATATTACCTTCTAATTCTGCAGGTCTGAAACCAAAATGGAGATTATGGTTTGTTTTTGAAGGTACATCGGATGTTTGTTCTGTTTGGCCCAAGTCAATAAAGGGACTACAGGTAGCAACAGCATGTGTAGTCTGTGGACCTGTGGTTGTCATGGCAACCTGACCAAGGAAACTTGTGTCATTTTTTGTTGACATCATCTGATTTGGGATACCGTCTTCATCATTCCCTGAGATCCTTCTAGTGGGAGCTCTGAACAACCTAGGTTTACAATAGAATCCAGTCTGTTTACCCACTTATTGTTCTACTGCCAATATCCATTTCAAACACAACTGCTTGTTAGATCAGCAAATTTTGTTAACTGAATCAAGATGTAGCAAACCATACCGAGTCTTGAAGGGAGGAGCACTAGCAGTAGGTAAAGGCCTTGCTTCCACAAAACCCATCCGGTCGACGGCTTGATCTCTTTCTCTAAAAGGTCCATGTGTCCACAAAACAGATTCCTCCAGCTCATGTGATTTCACAGTCTGCCGCTGGACACTTGCAATGGGATTGTGAATAGGTTGTGCTGGAGGCAGAAATTTCTTTGATCTCTGAGAGAAACCTTCATAAATGAGAAATGAAATAAAAAGTCATGCTCTTCCTATTCCTAAATTCATGCAATATACACCTGTAGCAATAAATGTACACACACATCACAATTTTAGGTCGCATTTTTCTTTTCTTTTTTTAGCAATTTGTGGTCAGAATTGTTGGTACCCTTGGTGAATATGATCAAGGAAGGCTGTGAAAATAAATCTGCATTGTTTATCCGTTTGATCTTTCATTCAAAAAATACAATAAAAAAAATCTAAGCTTTAATTGAAATAAAAAAATTAAAGTGGGGGAAAATCACATTGTGAAATAAATATTTTTTCTGTAATACACAATGGCCAGAATTATTGGTACAATTAGAAAGTCTTGTGAGTAAAATATCTCAAGTATATATTTTTTTAGCACACCAGGGTTAGTAGGAAATTATCCAGCCATGACTTTTCTATTTAACAGAAATATAAATATGAGGTGACACAAAAGCCAAATTCCATTAATCGTCCATAACAAATGAAAAAAACAAAAACAAAAAAAACAGAAAATTGCTCTGGGTGTTATGGTCAGATGAAACTAAAAAATAAGATTTTTAGCAGCAGACACTCAAGATTGGTTTGGTGCCCACAGGAATAAAAAGTACTTCATGTGTACAATGGAATATACAGTTCTTCTATATCTTTAATATTGTGGGCCCATTTTTCTGCCAGAGGTCCTGTAAATCAGATATATGCATAATTCATGGTTTCAATCAAATACCAAGAGATTAAAAATTACAAACTGACTGTCCCTGCTAGAAATCTTATAATGGGCCAAAGTTGGACCTTACAACAGGACAATGATCCAAAAACAAACATCAAAATCTAAACAAGAATGGGTCACTGAGCACAAAACGAATGTTCTGCCATGGCCCCTGTTCTTCCCTGACCTAAACCCTACAGAAAATGAGTGGGGTGAAATGAAGGGGAGAAGCACCCACATGGAACTGGGAATCTAAAAGGTCTGGAGTGTCTGAAGGAATGGTCTCTGACCTCTTGTCTGTCCTCTGACCTCAGATGTTCCCCAAAATCATCAGGCATTATAAGTGAAGACTCAGAGCTGTTATCTTGGCAAAAGGAGGTTGCAAAAAGTATTGAATAAAAGGGTACCATTAATTGTGGCCAATGTGTATTGGAGAAAAACTTTTATTTCACAATGAGATTTCCCCCCCATTTTAAATTCTCCAATGAAAGGTTAGAATTTTGTAATTTAAAAAAAATACCATTTTCAAAAGTCTTTTTGTTCATATTTATGATATATATGGAATAAGGACAGCCACAACAGTATCTGTGTGTGTGTGTGTGTATATATAAACATATACAGTGCCCTCCAAAAGTATTGGAACAGTAAAGACAAAATTGCTCTGTTGGCTGTGGAGTCAAGACATTTACAAATATGATTAAAAGATGAATATGAGACAAAACTACAGAATGTCACATTTTATTATTGGGCGATTCAACACTTAGATGTTTTACCAGCTAAGAAGTTCAGCACTTTTAGAGTTTCATCCCTCTATCTGATGTGAGCATAAGTATTGGAACAGTTGCCTCACAGCTCTTTCTAAGTGATCAGCTGTGTCCTGTTGCATTAATTCTTCAGATATTAAATGAAGGGAATGTGTCGAATCAGTTATATCCATTACTTCTGCATTCTGAATCTTGCATTCGATGATGACACACACAAACCAGGATGAAGACGAGGAAGCTGACTTTGAGAGAAAAGCAAGCAATTTGGATGCTAAAAGAAAAGAGGAAGTCAGTTAGAGCTCTAGCAAAAACAAAGGGCATGGAGAAATCAAGAGTTTGGAAACCACCAGCAACCAACAACGACCTGATCGGCTAAGAAAACAAGAGTAGTTGATGACAGACAAATCATAAAAGCTGTGAAAATGAATCCTAAAAGACGTGTCTGTAAAATCAACAACTTCCAGAAAGCTGGGGTGATGCTCTGACAATTTACTGTCCTCAGGAGACTTTGACACAGAATTACAGATGCTACACAGCAAGATGCAAACCTCTGACCAGCACCAAACATAGAAAGGCAAGATTAGAGTTTGCAAAAAAGCACAAAGGTGAGCCAGAAGAGTTTTGGAACTGTGTTTATGGACCGATGAGACAAAGATGAACCTTTATCTAAGTGATGGGAAAGCAAAAATGTGGAGGAAAAAAGGGAACTGCAATGATCCCAAGCATACAGCCTCATCTGTAAAGCATGGTGGAGGTGGTGTCGTGGCATGGGGATGCATGGCTGCCTCTGGAACAGGCCCTCTCAACTTTACTGATGACTTAATGTATGATGACAGTAGCAGAATGAATTTGGAAGGGTGCAAAACCATCTTGCCTACCAATATTCAAGAAAATGCCAGCAGATTCATTGGGAAGTGCTTCATATTGCATCAGGACAATGACCCAAAACACCCTGCCAGTTCAGTCAAGGAATTTATAAGGGCAAAGAAATGGAAAGTCTTAGATTTAGTCAATCTCCAGATTTAAATCTGATTGAACATGAATTTCACCAGCTGAAGAGGAGAGTAAAGGCAGAAACTCCCCAAAACAAGCAACAATTGGAATTGGCTGCATTAAAGGCTGGGAAAAGTATTTCAAAAGATGAGACGAAGAGTCTGGTTATGTCTATGGGTCACAGACTCACTGCTGTGATTGTGTGCAAGGGATCTGCAACTAAATAATAGCTTTTAATCTTTTATATCTGCCTTATGTTCAACTGTCCCAATACTTATGCTCACATCAATGAGTGGGATGAACTCTAAAAGTGCTGTTCTTTTTATTTGGTAAAACATGTATGTGTTGAAACGGCTAATAATAAAATGTGACATTCTGTAGTTTTGTCTCATATTCATCTTTTAATCATATTTGCAAATGTCTTGACTCCACAGCCAACAGAGCAATATTGTCTTTACTGTTCCAATACTTATGGAGGGCACTGTATATATATTAGGGCTGTCAGTTTAACGCGTTAACTTAATTAATTAGTTATGAAAAAATAATGCAATTGAAATATTTTAACGCAGTTAACGCACATCCCCACCCACAGACCTGTACGTCACACACAACACATGTAACACATTTCATACAGTTGACTGTTGACAAATAAAATGTCCATAAATGCAGTTCTGCCCTAAAATTAAGATATCGTTGCAAAATTGCCCCTGTATGAGTTTTTGTCTCATATTTATATCATACAATATCACATGAGCAGCGAGAGCAATATCACAAGGGCTGATTTTGTCCCGAATATCATGAGTTTAAATTAATGCTGTCAAACGATTAATCACATTCAAAATAAAAGTTATTGTTTACATTATACAGTGGGGCAAATAAGTATTTGATACACTGCTGATTTTTCAAGTTCTCTCACTTACAAAGAATGGAGAAATCTGTCATTTTCATCGTAGGTACACCTCAACTGTGAGAGACAGAATATTTAAAAAAATCCAGAAAATCACATTGTATGATTTTTGAATAATTAATTTCCATTTTATTGGAATCGTTTGGGAGTCGTTGAGCAAATAAGGTAAAAATAAATGCATATTATAAGAAAATGAAAGTGTTTATTGACCTTGCATGCATGTCAACCTGTTGTTGGGGACTCCCAAAACCAAAATATGAACCTTTCATAACCCATAATAGGGGCACTTTAACACAAGTTTTTAGTAATCTTTTGTGGGTATTTTCATATTCAAATTTATTTAGCGATTAATTAATCGACACATCGTGTAATTAATTAGATTTAAAAAAATGATCGACAGCCCTAATATTTATATATGCATACATACACAATCACACACAAATTAAATTACTTTTAAAGACTCAACCTAAATGTGCACACATCATGATTTTAGGTTGTGTCATTTATTTATATATATATCAGGGCTCCAAACTGCGACTAAAATGGAAAAAGGAAGTAAAACACCCCCAGCCAACACTTGAACGCCAAGATACAACAGCTTCAGGTATCTGTAACTTTTAATCATAGTATTATATTTCTTATTCGGTTTTAAATTGTGTCTGATTTAAGTTACATTTTGAACATCTAACGCTAACAGTTAACGGTTGCGCAGCACAGTCTTTAGGACACACACACACACACACACACAGACAGAGCGGTTATAATGTTGGGTTAGCATGGTCTGTGGCAGACTTTTCGTGTCAGGGCAACAATTCAATAAACAAGATAATAAAAAAAGACATATTTCGCTAAGGAAATGGTTCCAAACAACGCATGTTGTTGTGCTCTGCAGCAACACACAGCGGTGTTTACTGAATAAATTTGCGTGAGTAAATGATTCACTGACCCATTCATAAAAACAGTTGCTTACTTTTTTTCTGAATGAATCATCTGTTTCGAACGAATCGATTGATTAAATGACTGACTGACTCACTCATTAAGGCAGTGGCTTGCCGCCACCTAGTGGCAAAGTACCATTCTAATTTTTTTCATCATTTCATATTTCTGTATTCCAAATTTTATATTTGATACATTAGCCTCATAAGATTATTTATGCAATTTGTAAGTGCTGTGTAAGTGCTCCTTCAAAAATATAAGTGTATAGAGCCCTGCGTTTATAATTATAATTGGATGAAAATGAGTCATCCTTAACATTTTTGGTGTTTTGGATTCACTACAGCTGGAGAACAATTAAATACAAAATAGGTTATAGGCTCTACTGGGTGATTTTTTAATTTTACTGAGTAACATTCATCATTTTCCCATATAGTGTATAGATTTTTAGGCATTCTATTATCTCAAACAGCCTGAAAAATAGTGCATTTAGCTGACGTAAATGGGAAAAAAATCTCCCCGGGGAAGCATGCCCCCGGACCCCCCTAGGTTTGGGCTAAGCCCCGAATGTTTACATCGTCTGGCTCCGCCCCTGGTAGGCAATAAGAAAGCCTATAGTACAACTTACTGAAATGTTTTATGTAAAAGCTCATTCAGTGTTTCAAACTGAGGAAATGTATAAAGCTTGTAAACATTGCATTGTAATACATTTACCTCAGAATAACCACTCAGTGTCCATAAACTCATCAGTCAGCTAGAAAAATAACTATAAAGAGGAGCGTTTTGCTATATTTATGCGCTGTTGCATATTAATATTTTTACTTATTCTGTTGTACATGATTCAACTCCTCCTATAAAATTGCATTTTACTAATGAAGAAAAACAGACTGAATGTGTGAAAGACGTGACAACATTTATAGGATGCACTGCACTCAGTTGCCAAGTGATGCTTATGGTCCATGATATTGCTACAGATTCTGTGTAACGAACAATTCTTTGTGACTGTATATTTCAAGTTGTAAAAGACATTTAATTCACACTTTAAGTGAACCTTAGTCCCCCGGTCGACCTGATCATCTACAAGATGGATTAAAATGCTGATAAAGCCTAGAAAAGATAAGACATAAACACATGACAAAATGATTGAAATGTTAAAATAGGGGGGAAAAATAAAATGATAATAATAAAATAAACCACTTTTATTCTGTGGCACCTAAAAAAATAATTTGGCGCCTAAGTTTTTCTTTTATAGGAGCCAATGGCTCCTTACTCGATTTTTTTGTCTGGAGCCCTGTATATATATATAAATATATAAATATATATATATATATATATATATATATATATATATATACATACACACACAGTGGTGTGAAAAAGTGTTGGCCCGCTTCCTGATTTTTTATTTTTTTTTGGCATGTTTGTCACACTTTAATGTTTCAGATCATCAAACAAATTTAAATATTAATCAAAGATAACAAGTAAACACAACACAAACCCACATGGCCCTGTGTGAAAAAGTGCTTGCCCCCTAAACCTAATAACTGGTTGGGCCACCCTTAGCAGCAACAACTGCAATCAAGCGTTTGCGATAACTTGCAATGAGTCTGTGGAGGAATTTTGGCCCACTCATCTTGGCAGAATTGTTGTAATTCAGCCACATTGGAGGGTTTTCGAGCATGAACCGCCTTTTTAAGGTCATGCCACAGCATCTCAATAGGATTCAGGTCAGGACTTTGACTAGGCCACTCCAAAGTCTTCATTTTGTTTTTCTTCAGCCATTCAGAGGTGGATTTGCTGGTGTGTTTTGGATCATTGTCCTGCTGCAGAACCCAAGTTCGCTTCAGCTTGAGGTCACGAACAGATGGCCGGACATTGTCCTTCAGGATTTTTTGGTAGACAGCTGAATTCATGGTTCCATTTATCACAGCAAGTCTTCCAGGTCCTGAAGCAGCAAAACAGCCCCAGACCATCACACTACCACCACCATATTTTACTGTTGGTATGATGTTCTTTTTCTGAAATGCTGTGTTATTTTACGCCAGATGTAATGGGACACACACCTTCCAAAAAGTTCAACTTTTGTCTCGTCAGTCCACAGAGTATTTTCCCAAAAGTCTTGGGGATCATCAAGATGTTTTCTGGCAAAACTGAGACGAACCTTTATGTTCTTTTTGCTCAGCAGCAGTTTTCGTCTTGAACTCTGCCATGCAGGCCATTTTTGCCCAGTCTCTTTCTTATGGTGGAGTCATGAACACTGGCCTTAACTGAGGCAAGTGAGGCCTGCAGTTCTTTAGATGTTGTTGTGGGATCTTTGATATTGTTGGGGGGTGGGGGGTGGCAAACACTTTTTCACACAGGGCCATGTGGGTTTGGATTTAGTTTTCCCGTCATAAAAAAAACTCTTTCATTTAAAATCTGCATGTTGTGTTTACTTGTGCTATCTTTGATTAATATTTACATTTGTTTGATGATCTATTCTAAACATTAAAACATTAAAGTGTGACAAACATGCAATAAAATTAAATCAGGAAGGGGGCCAACACTTTTTCCACACCTCTGTATATATATTTATATATATATATATATAATGTAATATGCGTATGTCTATACTGTATATATTTTGATGGAAGTGAGTAAATTTGAGATACATAAAATACATCATGATTTTAGGTTAATTTTTCAAAATACATTTTAAAAACATTTTTAATTAAAGATTTTAAATAGATCGAAAATTTGACATGATATACTGCAACTACCAAAACCTATAATCTCATTTTATCTTAAATCCAAACAGGACTCACTAGGTGTGAAAAGGTGTGCTGCCTCTCCCTGGATGTCTTGTGTTGCAGGTATTTGTGATAATGAGGGTGGAGCATCAAATGTCCAGGAGCCCTGTCCCTGACATAATGGCTTCCTAAACAGAGTCATAATAATAACCAGTAATTCTTAGATATCTGGCGTGGCTCTGATCAGACATTATGTGTAAAGGCCTACTCACACTTTATGAATTACTGGCCCGTCATAAAACAGGTTATCCACTGAAGTAACGCCTTCTTCTGAGTCTAACATCTTGTGGTTGCCACGAACATCCTAAAAGAACAACTGTGACATTGAACATTGAAATATGAAGCTGTTATTAGGCATGACAACATACTGAAGCAACACAAGTTATTTACTGTTCCGTGAACTCTCGAGTTTAGCTTTTAGCCACTGGCTATCGTTTCTCTGAGGTAAATTAATTAGCTGAGTGCTTAAAGTAAGCGGTGGAATGTCTGTTGGTACACTCTGTTCGGCAAAAATAGTAAAGTGACTATTAAAAGTCTAAGAACATTCCATATACGTACGTTTTATCTAACAAAACAGTATTTGTGAGGAATACTTTATAACCGGCGCTCTCCTGAAGGCGGCAAGTGAACCCCGCGAGCTGTGAAATATGCGGGTCGCGCGCAAGGCCACGTGATCACCATCACAGTATTAAACATTGTCATTTTATTACAGAAAACAGATCATATCTGCTGAAATGCTCATTACATTACATTTCACGGATTTAAAGAACAGAAAGCCACAATATTACAACTAAATTCATAAATACAACGCCTTTACATTGTTTAGTATGAGACTGATAGCTGTCTGACTAGACGTATTTTTGTGGAAAAACACCTTTGATGGAATTTGTTGTGTTTCGCCAGTTCAAACTTGATGTATATACGCATGCATAACTTAACACAAAACGTTTAGCTGTGATATACCGGGCTATGAATGTTATTTTGTTCCTAATAATTGGTTGAGAGCGCCATTGCCATTCTTTCTGCTTATCATCTTCTGTTCACTTTACCGTCAGTACTTCTACTTGCCACCTATTTGGAATAGTCCACTTTTTGTTTGGGGGGCATTATTAACATGACTCATACAAATAATTAATTTTCTCCCGACTAAACGTATCCAACATGTTTATGTTATGTCAGATTATGTTATAAATAAGTAGTTGTCAGTGGGCAATCACAATATTAACATTATTTTTTAATACATTTTATCAAGTTTTTGGAGTCCCCCTCGTTGAGGCGCAATGCCTTTGTCTGTGGACCATCGAGCAAATATGGCGGCTTCGCAATAAATGGAAAGCTTGAGCGAGCAAAAATGAAATGATTTCACTTCAGTGTTATTGTCCACCATCGCAGCTGCAGAAAGGTAGGCTAAAATGCATTTGGCAACAACATTAAAAGGTGAAGCCGTCAAAGTGCCCCCAATATTTTGATAGGAGCAAGTGGTTTTAAGCTTGATGTTGAACATAATGGGGCTTGACTGCTACCTTGCTAGCACACTCTCATAGTATGTAGTAACAGCAATGCCTAAACAGAAAGATGTCAGTGATAAGTATAAGTTATTAATGCACGTAAATCTTGATCTGTACTGCATCTCTGAATTATTAAAAAATACTGTGTATGAGTAAATTTGTTGCAGGTTTGAATGTATGTTATGTTTTGTGAACCACTAATTATGCAATATAGAACTTGATCCACAAAGATATAATGTGTTTTTTAAGAACTTGAATCACACCAACAATACCATGACAACTGTTAATGGCTTTAAACGTGTTGTTTATACATCCAGACATAAATGTTTTACTAAAGGTACTTTTCTCGGAGTATGTGATTTACATATCATTTTCATATGAAGAGATTTTCTCCTGCTATCTGTTGGTAATTATTTGTACGATGTTGTCAGTAGTTTAATTAATTTATTTATTTATTGTACAATGTGTCACAGTGCACATACACAATCTGAATTCCTTCTCATATTTTTATGCATGTAGTTGGGATCTTTGTTTCTGCTCTGTATAAGGTGGCATGTATAATGCATATTCTTTAGTGTAGTTATAGTATTACTGGCTAAAACACTGTCTAGTTTTGTGTCATTTCCACTTTCACTTGTGTAAGCATGCAAGACCAACCAGTTGGGGGTACTTACCATATTGCATGTAAAATAGGGATTGATTGGCTTACTAAATTTATACATGTTGAAACTTGCTTTGAATTTTGATGAAATTGGTAATCAGCCGTCGAATGTAGCATGTATTGATGTTGTTAACCAGCTATAATGAGCAGCCATGATTGGCCACATTAATAATTGTATTTTTTTGTTATTATTAATAATAGATTTTTTGTAGTAACCTTGGTAGTGCACTTATATCTTACCAAATAAAAACTTAACTTTTAAAAAAAACTTATATGTTACTTAGGGATGCACCGAAATGAAAATTCATGGCCGAAGCTGAAAAAAAGGAAACACTGGGCCGAAGGCCGAACATGGTTTTTCGCATTTTTTCCCCCATATATTTTGCCAATTTATTTTCACCATTGCCTAAATTGAATAGCCAAAATGTGCTTTTTACTGTTTTGTCTAGTTTTTCAAAGAAAAAATCATTTACAAAACAACAATTTAAAAATATTTACTTACTTTATTAACTTTTTTTAACATCCTACCAGACAATGGCAATAGTTTATATAATTTACAGTTGCCATATAACTTCGTAACTAGCCACAGTAATATAGAATACAGACTGGGGGTGTGCGATATTGACAAAAAAAAAAATCTCTATTTTCTGGGATTTTATCGTTAACGATAATTAGACGATATTTTGCTGAGTGTGTTATTGTGCTGGTATCTTAAGGACTACCGTTATCTTGCAGTGCAGAAGAAACACAGAAGCTGCATCTGAAGTGGCATTTATACGGTGGCCGAGAGAGGTCAACGCACTGCAAATAGAAAAAACACCAGCAAATTAAGAAAACAACTTCATCAATTTGACAACACGCGCTGCAAATGCTCACAACACAACCAAATAAAGAAACGCATTGCAAATAGAAAAAACACCTGCAAATTAAGTAAACAACTTCATCAATTTGACAACACAAGCGCTACAAATGCAGCACCTGCTTTTAAACTGATGAAGATGTTTTCTTGATTTGCTGGTGCCTTTTCTATTTGCATGTGTTTTCTGAATTTGCAGCGTGTTGAGCTCTTTCGGTCTCCGTACATTTGAGGAGCGTCTCACTGCAGCCCACAAAATCCAGGGGGCGTGGTTGGATCCAGATCCAACTCCTCCCACCTTACATATACCTAAACCTACCCATCTCCACCCCTGATCCCTAAACCCACCCCATCTCCACCCCTAAGCCTACCAATCTCCACCCCCTAGATGTGGATCCAACCACGTCCCTGGATCTTGTGGACTGCAGCGAGCCCTACTTGGTACATTTAGATGTATACACACTACTGTTTAGTGCAGAACATGAATGCATTTGGCCTGCAATTACAAATGCATAAATAATGTTTTGATTCAACCTAAAACGTTGAATACTGTTATTTGAAATTATTTAAATAATAAAAAGAAACTTTAACTGTGAAATTAAAACCGCCAGCAGGTGGCAGCAAGTCACTGTTAATAAGTGAGTCATTGCGATTGAACTGAATCATTTAAACGGCTGATTCATTCAGGAACGAAACACCATCATGTTACGCAGAGACGCAAAACAGCCCTGTGGCTGTGTTTGGAATTATTTTTGTTTTCGAAATAGTGCAAAAACAAGCAATATGGTGTCTAAAATGTAAGTCTGTTAATTAACTTTTTGTTTGCTATAAACGATCAATATTACATTTGTAATTATTGTAATTTTTGGAGAAAAAAATGGCACTATTTGTGTGATATTGATTAGTTATATGATATGTTATAAATATATACATTTTCTGTCCCCATATCTTGAATTTTATGATCATTCTAAATGCATTTTATTAGACTGAATCATGCAGTGAAAAAGGGGGGAGGAAAAAAGCGGAGCGGTGTGTGGCCAAGTATGGTAACCAATACTCAGAATTTGTGCTCTGCATTTAACCCATCCAAGTGTACACACAGTAGTGAACATACACCTGGAGCAGTGGGCAGCCAATGCTGCGGCGCCCGGGGAGCAGTTGGGGGTTCGGTGCCTTGCTCAAGTGTCTCACCTCAGTCGTGGTATTGAGAGTGTTGGTTATTCACTCCCTGCCGGACCTGAGACTCGAACCCACAACCTTCAGGTTACAAGTCCAACTCTCTATCCATTAGGCCACGACTGCCAATCAAAAGTGCACACGCGCACTAGTCTAGACTTCACGTTATGTATGCGTGCACTCAGTAGGGGTGTTTTGAATGGTAATGTCAAATCACACATTGTTAAAACAACAATTACGATATTATCGCAGACTATATATATCGCAACCCCCTAATACAGATTTAAAAAATTACAAATACTTACAATACTTGCGTAAATACAAAGTACAAACAGTGAAAATAACTACATCTTACCATAACTGTCATATACAATAGTGTTGTTTGAAGCTGTGTCATTTCAACAGAATCTGGCCTTATTAATATAGCTAGATAATGTAATGTTACCTTGGTAACATCAGAGAAAACCAGAATGTATTTATATATTTATATTATATATTTAGATATAAATTTCTTAAACAACATATTATTGTGGACTAATACAATGCAGCAACAATTTGACCAATTTTGCATTGTAGATTAAATGAAGTGCATGATTCCTACAAATTCTAGATCTCTGCAATGTAAATGAGGGCTGATTTTAAAATACTAAAATATGTTGAATCTTATCAGAGTAACTAGTCCTTTGTTAAGCCGTAGTGTTACTGACCTATCATACAATGGCATAGGGCTGTATGGCCTAAAATATTATTACAATATTTTTTTTTTCCATATGTGATATTGCTAATAATCAAGATATTGATTTACCATTAATGGGGAAGGAAATGCTTTCCACATGTTTGTTGGACCTTGAGAATGAATGTAAAGACCTGTGTTTGTCCACAGACAGCTACCTTTTAACAGCACTGTATAACTATAAATTAATGAAAAAATACCTTGGTTGTATGATGTTCCTTAAAAATCTATTTCTGTAATAATTTCTTCAAGTTAAACCAGACTTTTATTTTGACGGGTCGTCGTGAATGTCTTTCAGGTTTATTTTAATTTTCAGTGTGTATTTTTCTCAAATTAAATTGTGAAAAGCTTCTGAAGTGACTCTCAGGGCAGCTCTGGAGATGAAGTACATGTGCTCATGTCAGTGTTGGGAAGTAGTGAAGTGACATTCAGCCAAGTATGGTGACCCATACTCTGAATTCGTGCTCTGCATTTAACCCATCCAACGTGCACACACACAGCAGTGAACACACACACACCGTGAACATACACCCGGAGCAGTGGACAGCCATGCTGCGGCGCCCGGGGAGCAGTTGGGGGTTCGGTGCCTTGCTCAAGGGCACCTCAGTCGTGGTATTGATGGTGGAGAGAGCGCTGGACATTCACTCCCCCCACCTACAATTCCTGCCGGCCGGAGACTCGAACCCGCAACCTTCGGATTACAAGTCCGACTCTCTAACCATTAGGCCACGACTTCCCAAGTAGCGTAACTACATTTTTCAGTAGCATGACAGTAGCTCAGCTACTTTTAAAACAGTGTAGCTTTTCCAGTAGCTAACTACTCTATAGCGGGGTAGCCTGACCAAAAGCTACATTCCGTTTTGCGTTCTGATGAGTCACGAGCCCATAATGCATTGAAGCAGCGCAGCGTCGTCTTCTGACGAGATCGCAAATTAAATTTGTTCACTACCGCCATCTGTTGTGATATCACGGGTCTCGCGGCTTTACCGTCTGTCCACCGACAAGAGATCGTCTGATAATTTTGCAAAAGATATACAGTAGTGGATATTTCACATGAATCAACTGTAGTTTATGCAAAACAAAGATTAACATGCGGTCTATGTCGAAGACTTAAAGCACATACAGGAGGTGAACTTAGCCTTTTTAAACTGATTCATTTTCCTGCTTTATTACACTCAATATAAAATGATGAACCGTCATAATATAATCTGTCCCCCACGGTTTTGTAATGAACACTAATTGAACAGAAAATGTAATTGCGATATAGTAGTGTGCTTATCATTTGGCAAAGGATGGTTGCGGCGGGATTCCATGCAAAGCGCAGTGTTCATGCGCGCAGCTGATGATTGACATCTCAGAGCATCTCCATTCAGTCAGTATTCACAGTCAGTTTAACCTGCTTATTTTATGACTCCTCCGTGTGTAGTTTGTTACATACATTTTGTTCTTGCATTGATGTTACGTTTATAGCAATTTTGCATTTTGACAGTTTGAGATAATATAACTATTTTATTATTGTGTGTATTGGATAGCTTACAAAATCAAATGATTGGGACACTTTTTGTCATTAAAATGACTTGGAAAATGTGTCCCAGTCAACCTGAATTCACCCTACTCTTTGATTGCATTACAATATGTTGTTGTAGACGCCAAACAATTTACTTCATTATAATTCTTGATCAACAATTATTCAGTTATTTGTAATAATAATTATATAATAATAATAATAATAATAATAATAATAATAAATTGTAAGTAATTTCAATGTAGCTAGCTATTTTTTGATAGTAACTTGAAGTGTAGCTCGCTACTTTTTCAGAAGGGTAGCTTGAATGTAGCTTAACTACATTAATTTCTGAGTAGCTTGTAGCTGGTCAGTCCTCATATATTGAAATGCAGATGCTAAAATCTTTGCGAGTGTTACATGTGTTTAAGTTTGTGTATCGGACAAAACTGCGCCATTCATTCACACAAAGACATGCAGAACATTCAGACTTAGCCTGTTAACGACAAGCATTGACTGGCTCATGTCGCGTTTATTTCTGCTGTTAGATTAATCCATATCAAGTAAACATGTCCAGAGCTTATCATCGTTATCCACATAAATTTTATAGCGATCTTATGATATCGTTTATCACCCAGATCTACAATCGCAACTGTTGCCCTCTGTCATATTGTCTATGCTTCACTGAAGTAAGTTGTCTGTGGATGTTTTAATGGTTTTACTGTAGCACATGTCATATAATGAATTTTCTTTTTCAAATCCTAAAGGCCGGGACACACCAAGCCGACTTCAAAGAACTGGCAGCAACGAAAACCAACGGTGTTGTTTCCTCGCGTCGGCAGTTTCGGACCAAAAAGCTGTGCTTGAACACACCGAACAGACTACAGCCGACTGCAAACTAACACGTGCGGTCTGCGTGACAGGAATTAGCTGTCTATATTAGCAGCTATCAATAGTATATATTCGTCATTCAAAAGGAGAAACCGAAATAAGGATAGGCCTATACGAGATATATGCAGATATACAAAATGTAAACAAAGCAGCGCTTGCTTACCATTTTGAATATCAGTTGTGTTGTTAATTTTCTTCATTGGTCATCCAATCAGAGTTCTCACTCTCTCGCCGACGGTCCTGATGGCCCCGACGCCGATTCAACATGTAGAATCGGGCAAACTGCCACCGACGTGAGCCAGACGAGAGCCGACGAATGGAACACACCAAACAAACTAGCCCGACAGATGTTCAAAGACGGCCTGAAATTGTCTGACGTTCGACTGTCGACTTGGTGTGTCCCGACCTTAAAATTAATTCTATAAGATGGGCATGCTATGGCTCCAACTCTAAGTCTCTAAGTTAACATTAATTCATTTATGTATTGTAGAGCTGTCACGATTTGTCGATTTTAGTCGACTAGTCAATTTTTTAAAATCATCGACTTCATTTTGCTCGCGTCGGCTAACTGGCAAGATAAGTGGCACATTTCACGGACGAGAATCCATAAAACATCCAAATAATTAAGCATAATCGTGAACTCTCATACGCCATGATTTAATTAAATAATTTTGCGATGCAGTTCTAACACAGTATATGCGCTGTAATTATTTACAGGTCCTTCTCAAAAAATTAGCATATTGTGATAAAGTTCATTATTTTCTGTAATGTACTGATAAACATTAGACTTTCATATATTTTAGATTCATTACAACACAACTGAAGTAGTTCAAGCCATTTATTGTTTTAATATTGATGATTTTGGCGTACAGCTCATGAAAACCCAAAATTCCTATCTCAAAAAATTTGCATATTTCATCCGACCAATAAAAGAAAAGTGTTTTTAATACAAAAAAAGTCAACCTTCAAATAATTATGTTCAGTTATGCACTCAATACTTGGTCGGGAATCCTTTTGCAGAAATGACTGCTTCAATGCGGCGTGGCATGGAGGCAATCAGCCTGTGGCACTGCTGAGGTGTTATGGAGGCCCAGGATGCTTCGATAGCGGCCTTAAGCTCATCCAGAGTGTTGGGTCTTGCGTCTCTCAACTTTCTCTTCACAATATCCCACAGATTCTCTATGGGGTTCAGGTCAGGAGAGTTGGCAGGCCAATTGAGCACAGTAATACCATGGTCAGTAAACCATTTACCAGTGGTTTTGGCACTGTGAGCAGGTGCCAGGTCGTGCTGAAAAATGAAATCTTCATCTCCATAAAGCTTTTCAGCAGATGGAAGCATGAAGTGCTCCAAAATCTCCTGATAGCTAGCTGCATTGACCCTGCCCTTGATAAAACACAGTGGACCAACACCAGCATCACTGACTGTGGGTACTTGACACTGGACTTCAGGCATTTTGGCATTTCCCTCTCCCCAGTCTTCCTCCAGACTCTGGCACCTTGATTTCCGAATGACATGCAAAATTTGCTTTCATCCGAAAAAAGTACTTTGGACCACTGAGCAACAGTCCAGTGCTGCTTCTCTGTAGCCCAGGTCAGGCACTTCTGCCGCTGTTTCTGGTTCAAAAGTGGCTTGACCTGGGGAATGCGGCACCTGTAGCCCATTTCCTGCACACGCCTGTACACGGTGGCTCTGGATGTTTCTACTCCAGACTCAGTCCACTGCTTCCGTCCCCCAAGGTCTGGAATCGGTCCTTCTCCACAATCTTCCTCAGGGTCCGGTCACCTCTTCTCGTTGTGCTGCGTTTTCTGCCACACTTTTTCCTTCCCACAGACTTCCCACTGAGGTGCCTTGATACAGCACTCTGGGAACAGCCTATTCGTTCAGAAATTTCTTCCTGTGTCTTACCCTCTTGCTTGAGGGTGTCAATGATGGCCTTCTGGACAGCAGTCAGGTCGGCAGTCTTACCCATGATTGCGGTTTTGAGTAATGAACCAGGCTGGGAGTTTTTAAAAGCCTCAGGAATCTTTTGCAGGTGTTTAGAGTTAATTAGTTGATTCAGATGATTAGGTTAATAGCTCGTTTAGAGAACCTTTTCATGATATGCTAATTTTTTGAGATTTTTGGGTTTTCATGAGCTGTATGCCAAAATCATCAATATTAAAACAATAAAAGGCTTGAAGTACTTCAGTTGTGTTGTAATGAATCTAAAATATATGAAAGTCTAATGTTTATCAGTACATTACAGAAAATAATGAACTTTATCACAATATGCTAATTTTTTGAGAAGGACCTGTACATGTGTGTAGGTTACTTGCGTGCGTCACACAGCGAGATGGTACTCACTGCAGAACACAAGATCCAGAGGGTATGGTTGGATCTAGATCCAACTCCTCCCACCTTACAAAAAAAGCCATTTAAAAGCTATTGTTCACTTACATCTATTTTTTATTACCACAAAAGAAAAAAATATATAAGGCCCTATGAAATCAGTTTTACTTCCAAATTCAGTTTTTTTCTATTTTCATTTTTCTATACTCTGTTTTAATGGTTAAATTAAATGTTATTAATTAAAAAGCCTGTCTATTTAATTGAGTTTTACAGTTTTATCTGTACCAAATTCTGTTTTCCATTATTTTCTGGATTCCATTTTAATGATTCTGGTAAATTTTAATAATCAAAAGCATCTCCAATTAATTGATTCTATATTACAAAAGTTTTTTTCTTTTTTTTATCAGAAATACTGCACATTTACATTTTTCACCTAAATAAATTCTGGTAAATAATATTTCTGCTAAATACTCCTTTTAAAAAGTGTTTTTTGATTATAATGTTATTATTAGACTAGAACACGTGGATATGTTGTCATTCTTGTACTATAATACTGAACTTTGATTTCAGTGATTTGGACTGAGATGGACACTTGCACTCTATGTTGCACTTTACTTTTGCTTTAAAGGATTTCATAGAAATTTGGATTTCATTTGGTTTAATAAAATATTATTAAACCAAATATTATTAAATAAGTACAATTGTTGATTTTTTTTTGTGGGAAATTAATCGTTTAGATTAATCATTAAATTAGTTGATAGATTAATCGAAATAAATATAGTAATTTGTGGCAGCCCTAATGTATTGATATGCATGCTCATCTCATTTTTTTTGTCCCCAGAAACAGTCCTTAGGACTCCTAGGAATGTCTGGTTTGGAGGAGAGTGCCAAAGTAGGGGAAAATGACACCTCCATGTCAAGAAACTCTCAGGACTTTTTGAACAGCGAGGCATTCTGTGCAGAGGGAACTACATCAGGACCATCAGTGCATTGTCCTCAAGAGACCATGGCACTACTCAGTGACCAAGGAGACCTCCTGACCACTGTTGGTTTTATGGACTCCATCTGCTCAGATGGACCAGCCAAGGCTGCTTATGTCAATGGATCCACCTCACCCCATATCTCAGATGAAATCTTGCTGGATATTTCAAAAAATGTACCAGGATTCCTTCCCAGATCATTACATGCTCAGAATTCAGTCACAACCAATGTCCACTTTGAAGGACCTGATCCACTCAGAAAAGAGGGGGAAATAACAATCAGGCAAACGTTGACTGCGGAGGATGTGGAGCATAGGGGCATATGGGGCTTTGATACAGAATCTCCAGAAAGCTCATTAGATCATTATGATGATGGAAATGACCTTAACTGGAATCCCCAAAGAGAATTTATGAAGTTCCTGTGGGATGATGATAATGGCCTCGAAATGGAGGGAAAACTGTCCCCTGTCCCTTCACCCATCAACCATAAAAGAAGAGCTCCTTCACCACTCGGCCATAAAAGAAGAAAACGTAAAGAAAAACTGGTGTTAAAAGTTGATCCTTCAGAGGACGTCTACCCTGAGTTGAATTTTGAATCAAGAAAAGATCACCTGGGTGAAGGAAGCCAGATAGAATGCAGTCCTGTTAAGAAGACACGTTCCCCAAGGAAACCATCTAAATTACAGTCACCCATTGTAAAACGTACCAAGTATTTTAATGGAGCTGCTGAGGCAGTCAAACACCTGTTTGCCAAACCAGCAAAACAGCCTATTAGCAAGACTAAAAAGATGGCATTAATTAGAGAAACTTTGCCATCAGACTCATGTTCTGTTGAGGAACCTACATTTTTTCCCCGTAACAGTGGTTTTAAAAAGAAATCTCAAGGACACAGACAAATTACATGTAAAACAGACACAACTAGTTCAAAGCCATTCATATGTAAGGAATGTGGACAGTCTTACCATGATCAGGGTTCGTTGTTAAATCACATAAGTGTTCACCGGGACAAGCGACGGAAAGTTACGGAAGAAATAAATGAGTTGCATCAAATTAAAGATGAAGGTAAAGATGCAAAGTTGCAGTGCCCCCAGTGCACCTTTGGAACGAATTGTCCGAACACCTTTGTGCAACACGCTAAGACCCACGAGAAGGACAAGCGGTATTATAGTTGTAATAAGTGCGATTTTGTCGAAATGAATGAAGTTGAACTAAGACGCCATTTGCTTCATAAACATGGCATCAGTGGGTCTGATCTGACTGTTTGGAAATCAGATGGATTTCAGGAGCGGAAAGTCAATAAATCAGTATGTCCAATTTCCTTCTCCCGTTCTTTTCAAAGAAAAACTAAAAACATCATTGGACGTCATGTTGAGGCTTCATGTCGACCGCAGTTTATAGAAGAACAGGCATCCTCGCATTCCCTTGACAATAGTGATGAAGAACCATCTCCAGCTGAACAGTCATTCTCTGTTTGCAATGTTCTTACATCATGTGCAAAACCAACAGCAAGGTCGGCAAAATTGTCAGTGAAGATCCGAGCACCGGACAAAAATAAAAGCTTGTCGTCCAATGAGACGTGTGGTCTTGTACGAAAGAAAAAAGTGTGGATGAATAAAGGTGTCCGAGGCCAATCAAAACTTGACAAATCAATTCACACACTTTTATCCAGAAAGAAACGTAGTAACCAGAGTGCCTCCAAATTCAACACTCATCAGGAGTCTGATGGAAGCAGTACAACAGAGTGTCTTGACGATTCCCTCAATTGCGAGACCACGTTCTCTGGAACAGGTGCTAGTTCACCCCCCTTAAAGGGTCTGAAAAGATCAGCTCATTCTAAAGAAGGGAACACTAAAGGAACTGCTGAATCTGATGAAAACATTACTTGTTCAGAAGATGTTGGAAATACCAACTATATGCATATAAGTTTGGAAAAGCAAACACTGAAGAAGTCACCTTCCAAAAGGAAAATGTCTACTCCATTCCACAATATGCAGGGCCAAGATATTCTTTTAGATTTCCCAAAATGCCGAAAAAATTTGAAGAAACCTGAAACATCCAAGAGGAGTAAAGAAATGATCAGCAACGGTCATTTTAAGTGTGATTCTAATGATGATCTTGGACCTGAAGAATGTGAAAGTAACGAGAATGCTAATGCACGTTTTGTGAAAAAACAGACTTCACCTGCAAAAGCAAGTCTTGGTGCTTCAACTGGTCACTATGGGAAAAACCACAGTTCCCCAAGGATGCTTTCTGTCAAAGATGAATGCACGGATGAAGAAATCTCGGAAGCGATCACAGTTGTAAAGCATGAACCGAGCTCAGATGTTGAGACAGATCTGAAGGCTTGTCCATACTGTCCTGCTGTATTTGAGTCAGGAATTAGCCTCTCTAATCATATAAGAGGACATTTGCACAGAGTTGGCCTGAAAGTACGGAATGCTGCAGCGAAGGGGACTTCTCTTGAAAAAGTACCTCCAGTCCGACGACGAACACAGCCGCAAGTCAAAACAGGTGATGCCTCTCTTACACTTGACATAATTTCTTGTCTCTATATAGAGGATTTCAATTCCATTTGTTAATAAAATCAATAATGTGTGCTGCAGAAAAGCCTTTACTTATGATACTTTACTTTTTTCAGGTTTAAAAGTCAGTTGCAAAAGAAAATGGGAGGAAAATCAAAGAGTTCAGATAAAGCTTTATTTTAGGCTAGATATTTTAATTAGCAGCTGGTTTTCCAGCTAGCGACCATAACTAGGAAAAATAATTATCGGCTAATGCGTATTGGCCAGAATATTTTATTTTAGTGCATCCATAGAATATTTTGTGTACTAGGCTTGTATATTTCTGCGGTGCTTTTTCATACACTTATTATACAGTCCATTCGATATGCAGAAAATTAATTTTATCAAGTACAATTTTACAAAAAATATTTTGTATATAAAAATTGTGAATGCGTTGTCCAAATTGTGTGTATAATAATTACATACACACAAAATGGGCATTGAAAAGAATGTATGACACCTCATGTATGGCGTGACACACTCAAATCAGACATACCCATCTTCCAGATGTTATGGCAGTTATATAATTTAATAGATATAATCACTTCTAATTGAAAAGGCAGTAAAATGGAAAGATTGGAGATTCACTGAGAAGAGCAATGTTCCATTGCTGATGTTTCGCTTCTCTGAGCTGTTTTTCATTCCAGGTGCTCTAAATGTACTTGATTTGTTCATAGTCAGGAAAGGTGTGTGTTGGAGCATTGCTGATAGGTGTAAAATATGGATGTTTAAAGATACCTTTAAGGTGTTAAAATTCCCACACAACTGGTGTGTTGCAAGTTAGCTAACATGCAGGATAGTTAGTGTAGGCATTTTCAGTTTTAGTTTAGATAAATTGAATTGGCTTCTAAGCAATAAATATCTGTTGTACATTAAGCTGATTACATATGGTTTCCCTGTTGCAGAAGAGGATACATCCCAGACTGATCATCCAGCAGAGCTGAAAACTGACTGCCAACAGACAGAGCTCATCTGTCCTCTCTGTAGGGAGTGGTTTGACACACGGACTGGGCTGTCCAACCATGTACGAGGCCACCTGAAGCGCCTGGGCAAACCGTCTTCCACCACGTCTAAATCTCCAGTGATCATATTGAAAGAATTGATGCGTGACAAGAAACAGTTTCAGATGAAGCTACAGGTTCTTGAGAAGAAGTGCCGCGGCACCAATTCTTTCCATCCTATTAGGTTGAGTAACGGTTTAACCTTTGCATCTACTGTCAAACAGCAGAAAGATGATGGTGAGGAAAAGAAAAGGATAGACATTAGAGGCCCACCACCAAGTGATCTGATTGGAATTTTGAAGAAAAGAAGAGCCCATGAAGAGACCAAAGCTAAGCACTCATCCCACACGGCAAGAAAGGCTATCCTTCTATCTTCAGGCAGAGACTGTGGCATGGAGATACAACCTTTTAAAGCAGTGCCAAATTCACTAGCAGGTAATATTTCACTGAAGGGACGGTTCATGTAAAATAAAAAAATTCTCTAGCTATTTACTCACTCATGTTTGACCATACTCGTATGCTTCAAAAAATAACAAATATACGTGTTTTGAACAACATGAGGGAGTTAATAATGACAGAATAATTTTTTGAGGGGAACTATCCATTTAAACAACATGAAACGATTAATAACCCTCATATTTAGCAAATAATTGATGTTTCAAATGTAACGCTATTTTTCTTTTTTATACCCTATTTTGACTATGGATCACTGTTTTGAGTTTCTCAGAAGCAGAAGTCATCATAGTTGAGAAATTCTATATCGATAAATGGGAGACTACAACAAATATAATTAGTTCATATTTATTTGGTCAAATAGCAAAAGAGAAAATTGACAATAGTGTTTCCATGACTATCCAAACCAGAAAATATGTATAGAGATTGATTACAGTCTCAAGAGACACAGATCAAATTTACGGTTACCCATGAGCAATATTGTAATTTAACACAAAGTATAGTCTCTAAAATGTACAATAATGTAAATAATATATATATATTTTAAACTATAATAGTCTTAAAAATGTACAATAATTAAACAAATAAAAAAGCTATAATTATTATTTAATAACTATAGAACCATGTCATCATAGTTTGTGAAAAGGATCCATAGCCATAAATTTCTGTCTGCTATAGAAACATGTCTCTCTCGCTCTAGATAGATAGATAGCAGATATTTCTATATACTTGTCCATTTATATTAATATAACATGTTAATGTATTTATAATGACTGTTAGTGTTTCCTTTTATATGTTGTGTTTCTGTTACAGATAAAAGTGAACTCAATAGAAAAGTGTGTGTGCACTGTAATACCACATTTCACAGTGGTGTTAGTCTCTCCAATCATTTGAGGGCATATGCACATAGAAAGAAAAAAGCTCTTCTGGACGGAACTAGTATGTATCTTTCTTTCCTCCTATGTAAATGCATGTTTGTACTCATATTTGACTTCCTGTTTATGACGGATGCTGCACTTCACCGTCAACTTTGATCTACCATCTTCTGCAGAATAAACTCTGTTTTAACTGTGCCAATTTCTCATAACAAGTAACATGGAAGAAACTGAACAAGTAACATAAAAATATATATATTATAAAAAAACAAGTATAATTGTTTTTGATCATCTGATTCAGGTGCTTTTGGTAGCAGACATTTATACAAACACCTGATGGTTTTTCAGATTATAGTTGCTGCATGATGCTATTGTAGAATTATTGTTATAATGATATTTTATTTATTCATACTCAACTGTCCAATAATCGAGGGTTACTGAGATCAAGTGAGTGTTATTCGGCTGGTCATGTGATCTCAACATGGCGGCCAGTTGTTCACCACAAGGGAAGTGATATTTACATTACATTAGTTATGAAAGGTATGGAACATGGTGCACTTTTGGATGAAAGATTACTGAATGTAATATATGGAATAGGTGCTATATATATATATATATATATATATATATATATATATATAACAGATTTTGCTAAACGTAAAAAAAAAAAACTTCAATGTCAGCATAGGTGAAAGCCTATGGTGTGCTTTTTAAAAATGCCCTTATTTTGTTTGTATAATTTCTAATAAATACATTATTATTGCAGCTTTTGACTGTAAACAGAGAAAGCAAAGATCAAGGTCTGGGTCGAAGAAGAAAATGTACCCTCTGCTGCACACACCAGAAGAAATCTATAGACTTACTTGCAGGTAACCTCTATGCTACAAATGTTAATAAATGTATATTTTATATAATAATTTAAAAACGTTTATATACATACATTTCTACTATGATTTACAGCCACTAAAATGTCATTCAGTGTAACAATAGTTCATTCAGGCCCAGTTCTACTGGTGTGCTAGAGGGTGCTGAGCACCCTCATTTCAAGATCTGGCAAACTATCCAGTGCGTATTTGTGTTTGCACTCTGGAGAGCATCAAAAATACATTATGCTGTTTAGAGAGCTTCATTTGTTACAACACAACTTTGTGAGATCTTGATGAACTAAGATGAATGACAGCTTCTTGGTGATTATAAAAGGAGCGCCCTTTGTGTGCTTTATAGGCTATAATTCGTTTAGAATTTGTATGAAACTTTTGTTTTTTGGAAACATACACGCTGTAGAAATTCGGGAACGATTCAGCATATTTAGCCTATACGGGATTCACTCTCGAAATAGCAATGATTGATATAGTGATAACCATTGCAATGGATGGGACAAAAAATGTACATGACAATAGATGTCCATTAAGGCTAGAGCACCCTCACTAATTTCAGAACCACTTTCAAGGATTTAATTTTGGAAACAGACCTAAGGTCATATTACAACAACAACAATCTTGTTAGACACATTTAGAGCAAGAATTATTAGATGACATTAAAAGATTCTATTTAAGGATCACATCATAGCCCCCAAAAACAAATTGTTGCTTTAAATCTTTCCCTGTCGTTGCCACTAACCTTCAAACTACAAGGTTTTACCCATTTGTCAGCAAGACTATTTGAATCATTTAACGTATAATTCAATTTGGTACAATCACTTTTTGTTTTATATATTTTAAGTACAGGTCAGAATAAGTGTTTCATTTTTACATAACTACACTGATTAATGATGGAACATTATTTCATGTGTATTTTGACATTTTATTTTTTATAGAAGTAATTTGAAACATTAGATACTTTCCATGTACAGTATATACTTTTTTATTTTGTGTATATCTATATGTGTGTGTTTGTATATTTTACATGAATTTCATACATATTTACTTTTATAAAAAATACTTTGAGGTTGTTTTGTCTCTTCCCTTTTCCGTGTGCAGGTTTTGTGATCTAGTCTTCCAGGGCCCTTTGTCAGTGCAGGAGGACTGGATAAAGCATTTACAGAGGCACATCATGAATACTGCTGTACCGCACACAGGGGCAGGGATGGTGGAAGTCACCTCCTTCCCCAAGGACTCTTGGCCCAACACCGTACCACAGGCACAACCTTCAGTGATGCAAATATCCTCATGAGCCCAGGAACACACACAATTTGTCCTTGGAATATCACTTGTATGTAAAATTAGTTCCCATTTGAATTTTATATTGCCATCAGTAAGGACTTCAGTTTTTTACTCCTATTGAGGATCCATTGTTATCACAGACCGCTTTTTAGATATCGTTACATTGTGCTGGTGTTGAACATTGTCAAAGAACGTACAAACGGTGGGTGAATATGTTGAGATTTCAGTGAAACCCACCCAAAGACAACCTTTACCTCAGATCCTTCTCACACTGAGTTTTCTGTCAAGGCAGATTTATGCTCTACAAAAACTGAAATGATACTGTATGTGTATTTTATAACAAGCCATTTTAATTTGAAAACCAACACAATTTTTTTTTTTGTCCCATCCATGGATTTTAAAAGGTGCACATGATGCATATGTGTAGAAGTGTAAGTCTATATATTTACTTCAGAAGTTTGCCAAGACACCAGTCATTAGGTGAAACAACCCAGTCTATTGGTATTAGCAGTTCGGACCGTATGCATGTCATAACTCTGTTTACACCATTTCTGGTAACATTTTGGTTTTTCATTTATTACCGTTTTGATTTTTTTTCTTTAATCTGTAAGTTTGCTGCGTGTGCAAAAAAAAAGAAACATTAACTGTTATTGTGTAGGCCATTTTTTACGGTTCAAATATTTTTGGGTATAAACCTTTTTAGGTAATTTATGTGAAAAAATGTAAATCACTATAAACAATTTTGCTGTTCAGAATAAAATGTTTTTTGTCGTCTTCAAACAAATCTTGCAAATTTTTCACCAGCTGTAACTATAAACAGTTATCAAGATAGAAATGCCTATGGGAAACAACAGTAAAACCAAATAGAAGGGGGTGGGCAAATCCTCTATAAACCAACAATGTGTTTAAAAAAAAAAAAGAAAGCAAACAAGTAGAAACATGTATGTATGCAGAAGTGTAGTATGTAAAGTACTAAATCTGAAGTAAATTAGAATATGCAGAATAAGTCTGAATGCCAAGCCAAAATCAGTTGGAGTACAAAAACAAGACACAACCTCTTTACTTACATTCATGATATTTTTGCAGGTATTGTTCTTTGTAATATTAGCCCTTAGTGCTAAAACTGAAAGTTAATCTAATTGATTTTAAAAACATTGTAACATGTATCAAAGTTCATACACAGCATTTAATAACAATCAGAGAACAAAAAAATTAATAATTTTTAATAATTATGGTTAAAAGGGATTAATAATTACACAACAGAGAATGTTAAGGGCAGTTGTTCTAGATGTTCTTTGACAAGCATTGGCTTCTAAAATATAATCATAATGACAGCGCGCAAGTAAACAGTGGACCGCTTTACAAGGTCACTGTGGTTCTAATCATGAGGTGCAGGGTGTATACCCCCCATTCTGGCAGTTCTTAGTCCTTGATATGCCTCTTATCAGCACAATACAGCAAAAGCATTTCATATGTTTCACTGTTAACAAAGGAAATACAAAAACACATTCTCTGACTCAAAAACATCTTGCAATATTGCTGTTATTGCTAAAGAGAAGGTGAACTTTCATCAAATCTTTCATGTCAGATCTTGTCTGTTGGAGTTTATAAAATGCTGAGAAGTGCTGCTCCTAAACTCAAAGGACAAAT
Organism: Barbus barbus; assembly: GCF_936440315.1. Classification (NCBI taxonomy): domain Eukaryota; kingdom Metazoa; phylum Chordata; class Actinopteri; order Cypriniformes; family Cyprinidae; genus Barbus; species Barbus barbus. The sequence continues at coordinate 19,249,796 of NC_136743.1, read as the reverse complement.
CTATCAAAATACATGATACATTTACATGTTTAATGTTGTATAAAAAACATAAAATGTATTCTAAGTTGCTATTGTTTCCATAAGTAAAGAGTTGAAGAAAAGACCTCACTGAAAACTGCTGAGAACTACTGACCTTTCAATACTTAAAGTGATAGTTCACCCAGAAATGGTCATTCTGTCATTATATTTATAGGTATTGTTGTCCATACAATGAAAGTCAGTGGGGTCTGATGTTGTTTGGACCCCATTAATGAACCAAAAAAAATTTAAAATGTTAAAAATGTCCTTTTTTCTTCCACAGTAGTAATGATTGGGACGACAAGTAAATAATGACAGAATTTACATTTTTGGGTGCACCGTCTCTTTAAAATATTCATCAGCCTGCATGTCCAATATGACAACAAAAATGTATGTAAATAACAATATACAAGTATAACAGAACATAATTTAAACTAAACAAATGGCAAACAGAAACAAACACAAACCTGGTGTTTGCAATGTTCCAGTTGTATGTTGCATTTCTGTCTTTGAGGCCCGTTTATAGACCATAATGTTGATGACAGGCCCATAGAAATTTTTGCAGAATTGAAATGTCCATCAGTCCATTAATCACTACTGATACTTTCCTTGACTTCCAGAGGCAGTGTGTCGAAAAGATGATCCTCCACAAAGAGGAGGTTTTTCCGAAGAAGGCGACACTGGCCAAGCTGGAATGGAAGGCAATCTAAGCAGTTCCCTTTGAGCTCTAGATGGGACAGCTGAACTAACTGCCCAATCGCCTCTGGGATGGAATTGATGCTGTTATAACCTACACATAAAACTTTTAGTTTGGAACATTTAAACAGCTGATTAGGCAGAACTTCTACCTTGTTCCCAATGATCGCAAAATGCTGAAGGTTGTGAAGGTATCCAACCTCCACTGGTATACTTGAGATGCAATTGTGGCTGAGGTCAAGGTGCCTCAGTTTGGGCAGATGAAACAAAGCTGGAGGAAGGGTCTCCAGTTTATTGTGACAGATAACGAGGGACTCCAGACTCTTCACTAGGCCTATCGATGGTGGAATGGCAGTGATCTTGTTGTACCATAACTTGAGGCACATCAATCTTCTCAAGTGCTGAAAGCTGATGATCTCCTCAATGGTCCGGATATTATTATTCTTCAAATCCAGTTCTTGCAAGTTAGCCAAGCTAAAGATAGCATGGGGGATCCTCTCCAAATCACAGTTCTGGAGCTCCAAATCAACCAGGCTGGTCATCTTCTTGAGACTGTTCAGTACCAGTAATTTAGTCCCATCATTGTGTATCACCAGTTTGGTGAGATGTGGCGAGAGTTCTGTTAGATTAGTTGGTATTTTGTTGAGATTGCTTTTGAGGTACAACGTCCTCAAGTGTCTCAGATCTCTAAGGGACTCCAAACCGATCATCTTGTTGTGTTCAGAGTTCAAGTTCCCAATCAGATTCAGTTCCTTGAGGCTTCTCAACAGATAAATCCACGGTGGGATTTCTGCAACATCAGTAAACTTAATGTGAAGGTATCGCAGATGGTCACGGAGAAAAGTGAAAGCAGTTTGTTCGACTTTAGCGGGGCAGTGATATAGATGTAGTTCTCGTAGGTTGGTCATCTGAGAAACTTTGGCTGAAATCCTGACCTCAGGAATAAGCTCTAACTTGAGGACTTCCAGATCGGTGAGGTCAAATACGGCATTAGGGAGTCCTGACAGCATAAAAAGGTTAAGTTCTTGTTCATCCTGAGCATTGGATGTCACATGCTGACGTAGTTTTTCAAACGTCCATTCATGGTTAAGGCTTATTTCTCGTAATTTGTTCTCACTCACCTCAGAGAGAAATACGCCAAATCGTTTGGAGTACAACTGGTCGTATTGGTCGACCATGTGTAGAAGAAATGCAAAGTCGTTTTTGACATCAGGAATATCACTAAAGCTACTTTCCTCTCTGACTTTTTCAAAAGAGTACTCCTTAAGAGGTCTCCTGAAGAGCCAGTAGAGTGTATACAAACACACCAGTCCATAGAGACATATCATAGCCATGAAAGTGAAAAGAAGTTTCCTCAACATGAATGCCATGTTGTGCGTGCAGAAGAACTGATTGTACCCAGTCAAACTTTCAATTTTAGGTTGGCATATATGGCAGAAACTGATCTTCGAAGCAAATGTTGATGTATAGGTCAAGATCAAAATGATCTTTAGTGCTTTTATCGCTGTCTGAGCCACGTAGAGTTTATAGATGAAGTCACTGTCTTCTACATGGACTCGAAATTTTCGCACTTTCTCAAAAAGAGCCTTGGCTTGTTCTCCATCTTTTTTGTCCAAGGTGGTCAGGCTAGGAGCTTCTGCAATGAGCTTTTCGGTTGGAAACTGCACTGTTGGAGTTTCCATCAATGGTGTAGACTGACTGCTGTCCTCCGAGGATACGTGTTTCTGGAAAACCACACCGCCTGTGAATCTCTGCTTTTCCTCAGAATCTTCACAAGCGGTTTCAGACAATGCTTTCGTTGTCCATGGTGATTCAAAGCACCGCCCCAAAATGGAAACAAAGTGTTCAATCTTTGAGCTGGTTTTTGGGTACTTGAACCAAAAATTGCTGCTTACCATTAGCATTATAGTGTGTATGAGGGCAAGGTAAGGGAAGTATTTGTTGTACCATGGTAGGGCATTATGGTAGCACATTTGGTTGACAAAAATATACTGCTGATAGTCCAGATTTGTTTTTCGCCCTCTGGGTTGAGGTTGAGACCACCTATCTTCCCCTTTTAAAGGGGTAGGTTGAGTGTTAATGAGTTCATGCGCAACACTGTCAGGAAGGTCTCTGGTTGTTGAGGGTGCGGTCCCCAGAACTGATGTGGAACATTCTAGACCATTTTGTGCTGCCTCAGGGTTTGTGCTTTCCTCAAGAATGGGAAGACAAGCCACTTGGTCTTTAGATAACTGCATAGTCCCAGAAAAGATGGCTAACATCAACATTATTACTCCAATATAATCCATGAACACATCCCACCATGGTTTCAGAATACGGTAGTTCGGCTGGATGTCATTAAGGGAGGCAACTTCAGTTAGACTAAACATCCCTGTAATAAAGAGTAGTGCAGTCAGTGCATATGAAACCAGTGCATGTTTGAACAGAATTAATTTGAGTCTATTACATGTCTCAACATTCTTCAAAGGTCTTGGGTGTTTACTCCAAGATAAAGTAAATGAACACTATTTTATTGAGGAGATTTGCATTTAGTCCATGCAGAGTGCATGTACTGACTGTTCATAATTCGACACCAACCTGCTAGCCACATGTGGCTTCAAGTTACAACATGAAAGGTCCGAATCAAGTCAAGAGTGTGTTATGTTTGAAATAGCACTTCACTGCGACGACTTGCATGTTTCTGTGGCATGAGAAACACGTGTCCATTCACTTCAGATGTGATTCCTAATTCTAGGTTAAAACATTTTTGGCTACCAACATGTTATTAATAGCCCAATTCTGTTTTTAAACTCCCAGTGGCATGCACACAGTTCGAGCACTGCTTTATTTGATGCCTGCTATTTTCTCAGAGTAGTGCGTGAGAAATAGAGTCTGTCAGCTGTTAATCATTAGAATTGTCTGTGTTAACCATTTAATGGATTTAAGAACTATATAAGCTAATAAGCCCATGGTTCTAACTTTGAGTTGATTGCATCGCTGGGTCATTCCACAAAAAGAGTATTTTATTTGTCTTTATTTTGACTTTTACAAATAATGCTCCTTTCAGGACAAATCTTCATGACTTCAATTCATATTTTGTTAGATTTATCAGTAAGGGGCGACCCTACAAATACACAAAACTGTTTTAATATACGTCAACATTAAATTCAGTTAAGAAGTGCCTTGTAAAGCCAAGACAACAAGGCCAAATGGCTATAGTTTTTATTAAATTATTATGAGTAAACCTTTAAAATCACCAATTCAGAATGCAAATGCACCCATTTAGTCGATGACCCTGTAAATTTCAATTGAAAACGTTTATAGGTTGTTCTGAAATGGATATTATCAGGCTAATGAAACATTGTCTTAAAATAGAAGTATTATAATTCGTATAATGCAGTAATTTGATGTCAGGATACGAGGCAGACAGAGTCTGAAACGCTAAACTGCTGAACTCATTTAACCTGCAGCCCCTAGGAATAGTATATTTCTAGGTAGTAGGAAGAAATATGCCTCAAAGACCCAGATAAAAACAGTAAAACGGTCTACTTACTGTCTCTATGCTGTTTTTCACTGGGATGGAAAAGTGCGCGCTGTCCTTATCTTGATTGTCATATTGCTTTAGACGCTAGTTTTGTCAAAAGTTGTCGTTGAGCAGGAAACGGACTACAAAAGTCAAATGCACAATCGCTACCAAACAGTCTTGTTTCAGCAAAGGAATGTAGTGTCCATTAAGCACTGTCCAGAGCAGTCTGACTTCAGCGTGAGGTTAAAATATGCGACTCTTTGTCCGACCTGCTCCGACTAGTTCAGCAGTCAAGATGACGGAGATGTTCCCTTCCGTGCGTCAGCTGCGTATTTCATTGGACGTTTATGAACGCACTGGATAAAGGTGAATTATCACCCAAAAGCCTTTTAGAGCTGCAGACTCGCCCAGTACACAAAGCAGTGTTTTAGATAAAGTAGTTTTTTTAAAGGTGGAGTCTGTGAAGTATACAGTTCTGACAGCCAACTATATAATAAGACTAACCTCAATCACTCTTTCTTATACTTTCTTTTCTTCTTCCTTTTTATTATGAGGAAACTAGGACCCAGATGGTGGAGTAATGTTTGGTTGGCACAGTGTGCAGGAAATGTTACTAAACCAACCCACCCCAAATGTTTTATTGTTTTGTTTTGTTTTTTTTTTTCTTCAAGTTTGAGCTAGTTTAAAGAGGAACATAGATTTTCCTTTGCTGTCTGACTGAATCATGAACACGTGTATTTTTCTTCCTCTTCTGTCATTTTTTTATACATAGGCTATATCCCACCAGTGAATGCTTTTGATTATTCATAAAGAATCATAATATAGTTTATGGCACGCTTATTTCCCTAAGCAGAAGCCCAAATGATCTACACATTTCTACTATTTATATAAGTTTTATTTTACACATGCAGCTGCCATAAAAATATATAAGATGTCATCACATGTTTATCAGTGCATTTGCTCCTTTAGTGCTCTGGAGTATCATTAGAAGAGAACAGATGATCCCTTATGAGTTCAGAGAGATATGAGTGTCCTCACCACAGCATGATTATAAAAGGGACCAACCCTTGGTTTCTGAGAGCACTACAGGTGGAATTAAACCAAATAATAACTTTGTATGAGACATCTGCATTAAGCACAAATGATTCATGAATTTAGGGATGGTATATAATTTTTAAATACAGCATGATTGTTGAGACTTTAAAGGCCTTGTCAGTAAACAGTGGAATTAAAAGGAACAAATAGTGACAAATAGTTTTTAAATGAGACTTCAAATCACGATTTTTCCATTGTAGTCAAATCAAAGCCATGTGCAATACTGCTTGTGTTATGTTTCAGACCAGACATTGAAATGTAGGTATTTATAATCGAATTTGAGGAACTAAAAGAAAATTAGATGCATATTGTGCTAGGGTTGGCGCTAACATCTAAGTTGGGCTGTTGTATATATAATAAAACTTATATTTTTATTAGTGCTGTCAAACGATTAATCGTGATTAATCGCATCCAAAATAAAAGTTTTTGTTTAGTACATAATATATGTGTGTTCGTTGTGTATATTTATTATGTATATGTAAATACACACACATACAGCATATATATTTCATTGAAAATATTTACATGTATTTACGTATATTTATATTCATATACTTTAGGCCTATATAATATATAAATACATTTAATATATAAATGTTACATATTTTCCTTAAATATATACATGCATATGTGTATTTATATATACATAATAAATATACACAGTACACACACATACATTATGTGAACAAAAACTTTTATTTTGGATGCGATTAATCGTTTGACAGCACTAATTATTATATTAACTTTATAATGAATTCCTGGAATGTCAGATAAAGATTAGACTACTTAATGTAAAAAAATATAACAAATGGAATTGCTGCATTTTAAAGTTGAAACTGAAATTTTGAAAAGTAATGAAAAGAAACGATATGTCTCTTAAATGCAAGAAACGACTTCACATGGTTTTGAACATGAACGAATGTCGAATCATAAATTAGTGAGTTTGGCACTTGTGGCTTTCCGTCTCCGCCCTGTACACGTGACCTAGAAAATCTATAAATATGGGTAGCGGGCGTCCATTGTGTTGTTCACTAGAGAGTCACTGCCGTGGACAACAGACAGTAACAGTATGGCGTCGACGAGCCGGTTAGTTACCGTTTCTGCTGGTTTTGCGTCTCTCTCATATTGTTTTGTTAAGTATAGCGTAGATGACCTTTGAATATGTCCGGTGTGGGCCTCTATAGGCTTTTTTTCGTAGTTTGTCGTCGTGGTGCGTACAGAGCAGATCTTGGATAATGAATACACTGTCATTTTCTAGTAGCGCATGTTGGCTAGCTGTTCGCATCGTATGAAATAAGACACAATGATAGCTCATTTCAGCAAATAATTTTTAAAGACAAGCCGTCAGATACGTTGTTTAATATCTGCGTGGAAAGTTGAGATGCCTGTCAAAACCAAACCAAACAACAGAGTCACCACAGAGCTAACAGCGCTAACTGCACATAACTTACATCACTAACAAGATGGGCTCTTGAAAACTCTCAGGAAGTGATTCCCATTGATTATTTATCTAATAAACTTTTTCTTTATTTATCCTAACTCATGTCTGCGTTGTTGAGGCTGTAACATCAGTGTTTTGTAGCAGTCACCTGCTGTAACAGTCCAAGCCACCCTTTAGTCCACTGTTATTTATATAGTTATATCTAGTATTTATATATATATATATATATATATATATATAAAGCTTACGATTTTATAGAGATTGCACAAATATTAAAATTTATGCACAACAATAATGAATAACTTAATTCATTAGGGGTCAGGGAGGAACACTAAAAGTTGATATGTAATATTTAAGTAAGTAAGGTTTACATTATGTGTGTGTGTGTCTGTATATATATATATATATATATATATATATATATATATGTATGCACATGTAGAAGTTCATATGTATTCTGTGGTTCTGCTGTTTAAAAAATAAAGTTAAGAAAAAACTAAGAAAAGGAAATGATGCAACAAGAACTTCTCTAATTAATTAATCTGTATCCAATTTAAAAAAAAAACAAATATATATATATATATATATATATATATATAAAATATGCCCCTCCTTTATATGAGTATCTGTGGTGGTTGATTTGTAGTGTTTACTGTATCCTAATCCACAGACAAACAGTTGTTTTCTAATGTCAGTAGAGTTCAAGAGTTCATGTGGATTTTTCCTGACCTCTGGAATTTTGTCTGTTTTAGTGGAGACTCTCTTCCCAAGGTGCAATGCCCCAATCACCCCGATGCAATACTGGTGGAGGACTATAGGGCAGGAGACATGATCTGTCCTGAATGTGGCCTTGTAGTAGGTATGAGTTTCCACCTGCTTCTGAATATTTGAGCTTTAAGTGGACATTTTTCATCACTAACTTAAACATTAAGACAATAAGCTTATGTTTTCTTTCTTTCTTAGGTGACCGTGTAATTGATGTGGGGTCAGAGTGGAGAACGTTCACCAATGAGAAAGCAACTAAAGATCCGTCTCGTGTTGGTGATGCCCAGAACCCTCTCCTCAATGGAGGAGACCTCACCACCATGATCAGCAAAGTAAGGAACTTGTCTACCCATTTACAATGCATACATGCATAAATGTGTGTTCTCATCACGATTTTTAAATATATTTTCAAAATGGTATTTCAGGGAACAGGTGCAGCAAGCTTTGACGAATTTGGAAATTCCAAATACCAGAATCGGAGAACCATGAGCAGCTCCGATCGAGCAATGTTGAATGCCTTCAAGGAGATCACCACCATGGCAGACAGGATCAACCTCCCCAGAAACATCATCGTAAGTGTCCCAGCCTACTGTAATTGAATGGTAACGTAATAATGCATCATAATGTCACACAACACATAAGTAAACTAAACTAAACCAAAAAATTATATTGTAAACAGTAAAGCCAAATAACTACTTCAGAATTTTGGATAACATACATGCTAAATATTTAGTTTTTTTTAAAGCAAACCATGAAAGCTGCGTGATTAACTTCACACTTTTTGTCTGTAAGCTGCTTCGTAAATTACACCATTAAAATGATTTAAATACAGGAGGTTAATTCAAAATAATTTGCACAATCATTCACTAGAACTGGCTTTCCTAAATAAAGTTTGTACATTTAAGATTTTACCTATTATAGATAAGTGTTTCTGTCATGTTTTACATCAGCACATCTGATGTCACAACTTGGCAACGCGTGTATCACTAGACCAGAAGAGTTTTGCACTATTAAAAACATTCAAGGTCATTCATTAAAGGGGTCATATGATGTGATTTCATGTTTTCCTTTGTCTTTGGAGTGTTACAAGCTGTTTGTGCATATACAGGTGCTGGTCATGAAATTAGAATATCATGAAAAAGTTGATTTATTTCAGTAATACCATTCAAAAAGTGAAACTTGTATATTAGATTCATTCATTACACACAGACTGATATATTTCAAATGTTTATTTCCTTTAATTTTGATGATTATAACTGACAACTAATGAAAGTCCCAAATTCAGTATCTCAGAAAATTAGAATATCAATTAAGACCAATGCAAAAAAAAAGATTTTTAGAAATGTTGGCCAACTGAAAAGTATGAACATGAAAAGTATGAGCATGTAAAGCACTCAATATTTAGTTGGGGCTCCTTTGATCTGGATTACTGCAGCAATGCGGCGTGGAATGGAGTCGATCAGTCTGTGGCACTGCTCAGCTGTTATGAGAGCCCATGTTGCTCTGATAGTGGCCTTCAGCTCTTCTGAATTGTTGGGTCTGGCGTATTGCATCTTCCTCTTCACAATACCTCATAGGTTTTCTATGGGGTTAAGGTCAGGCGAGTTTGCTGGCCAATCAAGAACAGGGATACCATGGTCCTTAAACCAGGTACTGGTAGCTTTGGCAGTGTGTGCAGGTGCCAAGTCCTGTTGGAAAATTAAATCTGCATCTCCACAAAGTTGGTCAGCAGCAGGAAACATGAAGTGCTCTAAAACTTCCTGGTAGACGGCTGCGTTGACCTTGGACCTCAGAAAACACAATGGACCAACACCAGCAGATGACATGGCACCCCAAACCATCAATGACCGTGGAAACTTTACACTGGACCTCAAGCAACGTGGATTATGTGCCTCTCCTCTGGGACCTTGATTTCCAAAGGAAATGCAAAATTTACTTTCATCAGAGAACATAACTTTGGACCACTCAGCAGCAGTACAGTCAAGACGCTTCTGACGCTGTCTGTTGTTCAAGAGTGGCTTGACACAAGGAATGCGACAGCTGAAACCCATGTCTTGCATACGTCTGTGCGTGGTGGTTCTTGAAGCACTGACTCCAGCTGCAGTCCACTCTTTGTGAATCTCCCCCACATTTTTGAATGGGTTTTGTTTCACAATCCTCTCCAGGGTGCGGTTATCCCTATTGCTTGTACACTTTTTTTCTACCACATCTTGTCCTTCCCTTCGCCTCTCTATTAATGCGCTTGGACACAGAGCTCTGTGAACAGCCAGCCTCTTTAGCAATGACCTTTTGTGTCTTGCCCTCCTTGTGCAAGGTGTCAATGGTCATCTTTTGGACAATTGTCAAGTCAGCAGTCTTCCCCATGATTGTGTAGCCTACAGAACTAGACTGAGAGACCATTTAAAGGCTTTTGCAGGTGTTTTGAGTTAATTAGCTGATTAGAGTGTGGCACGAGGTGTCTTCAATATTGAACATTTTCACAATATTCTAATTTTCTGAGATACTGAATTTGGGACTTTCATTAGTTGTCAGTTATAATCATCAAAATGAAAGGAAATAAACATTTGAAATATATCAGTCTGTGTGTAATGAATGAATCTAATATACAAGTTTCACTTTTTGAATGGTATTACTGAAATAAATCAACTTTTTCATGATATTCTAATTTTATGACCAGCACCTGTATAAGATCCGTAAAGTCGCAAAGATTAAAGTTTCAAACTCAGAGATATTCTTTCTAAAAGTTAAGACTCATCCACGCCCCCACAAATCTTATGTTACTGTGTGGGATGATTTGGATAATGCCGCCCAAATGTATATGCAAAGAAAGAATTCGTAACTTTTATTCTCGCTGTAGTATTGTTGTTGTTGCCGCCACAATGTTGTGGAGATGCTGTGTTTCCAAATATGGTAAGGGGCGTAACATTTCTGTCACGCGCTTGAGGTATTCAGCCAATCACAACACACTGGATAGCTGGCCAATCAGAGCACATCTCACTTTTCAGAACGATGAGCTTTGTAAAAAAGCGTTTCAGAATTGCAGGGCAGAGACGAGCAATAATAATGTACGGTGTGTGGAAAATAATGTTTTTTTTAACCTTAAACAGTGTATACATTACACCAAATACACAAAATAATGTTCTTTTTAGTAACATCATGTGACCCCTTTAATCAGTATTTCCAACCTCACTCAGTAAAGTTTCCTTTCTCTGTTACAGGACCGAACAAACAACTTGTTCAAACAGGTTTACGAACAGAAAAGTCTGAAAGGCAGAAGTAATGATGCGATCGCTTCTGCCTGCCTTTACATAGCGTGCAGGCAGGAGGGCGTCCCTAGAACATTTAAAGGTATAAACCGCTTGCTCTTTTTTCATGTTGTTGTTTATTGATAGACTATATTGTACTGAATTTACTGTGTCTACCATCAAGATTGGCTCAACCAATAGAGGGCAACAGTCGGGTTCCAAAAGTATAAATCCCCTTCATTTTCTTCATAGGGCAATTGATTTTGAACAATAACTGATAAACTGTTTAAAACAGACTTACTGTCAGCTACGAGGTTGTTAATCGATGGTATTTGCTTTGTTAAAGCTAAGAATTATTTAACAGGGCGACAATACCTGATGAAAAACTACATTACCCTTGATTCTGCAGAGGAAGAAAGAAATTTGGGGCAAATTTGAATCTTTAAGTCAATATTTTACCATCAATTAAATACTTGATTTAATTTGTTGTGGCTTCTAAGTTTGTAATGTTGCAAAGCACCTCGTAGCTGGTTGTTTCATAACTCTTAAAAGACATTTCTAAATCCCTGTGGGAAAAAGAAAAATTCTTCCAGAACAAAGGCTGCTGAAAAAGTGGGTGGGCACTGTTGCCCTCAATAGTGTGAGATTATTTGTTTGAGCCTCTTAGTTTTGTAACTCCATTTGGTGATGCTTGTGGTGCAGAAATCACCAACTTCACCTTTAGCATTATGCTAGATAACTCTACAACTAAAGATATTTAGCTATCAATATTCCAGCAGGTTTTGATATATATAATTTCTGTCCCCCTCCACCCCAGAAATCTGTGCCGTGTCTCGGATCTCAAAGAAGGAGATTGGCCGCTGCTTCAAGCTTATCCTGAAGGCTCTTGAGACGAGCGTGGATCTCATTACAACTGGCGACTTCATGTCACGTTTCTGCTCCAACTTGGGCTTGCCCAAACAGGTGCAGATGGCGGCTACTTACATCGCCAGGAAGGCCGTTGAACTGGATTTGGTTCCAGGGCGCAGTCCAATCTCAGTGGCAGCCGCAGCCATTTATATGGCCTCTCAAGCATCTGCTGAGAAGAAGACACAGAAGGGTAAGAGAGAACATATATATAATTCAGTCAACGAGTATTGCGATAATCAGAAACGAAAGGCAGTATGTTAGCGTCCTTGATTAATGGAAGTTATTTTTCTCCTGTGCAGAGATTGGGGACATCGCTGGAGTGGCAGACGTCACCATCCGTCAGTCCTACCGTCTCATTTATCCCCGTGCTGCCAATCTCTTTCCTCCAGACTTCAAGTTCGACACACCAGTGGATAAACTGCCTCAACTGTGAACACCCATGTGCCCCACACTCACTGCTTTTTGTACTTTCAGAATTTTTGCCATTTTCTCTTTGAAATTTGCAAGTTTTGCTCTTCCCCTGTGAAGGCACAAGCCTTTTGAAAAGACGACGGCAGGGATTCTAAAAAGTACAGAAGACACATTCCAAGTTAAATCGCAGATTGCAGGCTGTACTTTCATTTGTGTATATAAACTGTACAAATGTCTAAGTGAGAATTTGGTGGTTGCAAGTAGGCATATTTCTTACTGTAACATTTTCTTTTGTAGGAAATGATTTTGTTAGCTTGTTTGCATTATATTTAGTAACTTAAATAATAAACGCTTTTCAGAAAAGCATGGTGTACATCTCGGAAATCCCTAGAACAGGTGTACAAATACCATGAAAGTGAGAATGGTATGAAGCAGAAGTTTCTGTTCGTGTGTTTCTGTTCCTGTATCCACAGCTCAGTTATTATAAAGATTTCATGAAACACCAGATAATCATTTTTGAAGTGACAAATGAACCATTTACAACCTGATTAGGTCAACAAAATGCAGAAAGACTCGTGACTTACATAAACATTTAATTTTCGCATTCATGATGGCTGACAGTTTTAGCAAAACCTATTATTTACACCATTGTCAAGTCAAACTTCACGACTGTACCTTTGAAACTTTTCTTCTGCATCATGCTCCGACATACAAGTAGTGGGTAGAAAACCTTTGTACACTCCTTTTGTTTTTCCTCCATTTAGATAAAACATGGATATTTTAGACAAAAATTAGTGCTTCCAGCTTGATAGTGTTTTATGTAGTGTAGCCTATATAATACACCAGACCTCCAACTAGTATCTACCCCTCCACTTGGATTGCTTATTTCACATATAAAGCTTCAGGCCTATTTTTGAATATCTAGACCAGTTATTAGTATATTTATATTGATATTTGGTGTCTAGCATAGATTCCAGTCTGTCATATCTCACGTCCACATATGAAAAAAACATGAAATTGAGGAATTTCAGTAAAGAACTAGGTAATGAGGTAATGTGATTGCCTGTCACATACACTGTTTAAAAGTTTGAGGTTGTTAAAAAAAAAAAAAAAGCGTTTTTGAAAGAAATCTCTTTGATTTGAGATAGCAGTAAACAAAGATACAGTAAAAACGGTAACATTGGAAAATAATATTTTAAATTACTGTTTAGTATTTGAATATATTTTAAAATGTAATTTATTTGATAGCAAAGCTGAATTTTCAGTGTTGAATTACAGTATTAACTTCAGTAAAAAATCCTACTGACCCCAAACTTTTGAACGGTAGTGTAAATCCACTGACAGCTTAAGTCTGGTAAAAACAAAAAAAACATGACCCTATCCTGAAAGTTGATAGAAATATAACTTACTGAATGGAAGTAAATGCATTTCCTGTTTCAAAGCACTGACATATATATGACTAGAGTTGTAACTGGTACTTCATATTTGCGGTTTTCGTTGTAACTTGGATCATAATGCATTAATACTGTACTGTAGGGAAGAGTATAGACTCAATTTTATAAAAATGGCTAGATGTTTTGGAAATAGTGGCAAATTATACATTCATCGGATGAGGTACAAAGTATCACCTGTTATTTCGGTCTATGGCTTCAAAACGCTTTCACATAATTAACATTGACAGATTTTTTTTAAACCAGTCGCATTGTAAATGCGTCAAAAACAAAACTATAAAAATCAAGGCTCATCATTCTCAGTGTGACTGAAGACATTCTGTGGGCAAGATGAATGTGGATGTGGCCAGCCGACTTCCTCAACACTAGGGGGTGTCAGTGAGGCACCTGATCACATGGTTCATATGTCATGAGCTGAGCTGTGGGGTAAGTTGTTATTACAGTTTGAAACTATACTGCTCAGTTTATGTTTTTCATGATCAGTGCTTAGGTCCTGATGAAATGGAATAATTATCCCAAACCTGAACATACTCCATTTACTCCATCCAAAAGAAAAAAATAAATTCTTCATCATGTTAAAACGGAAAAGGGGTTGTGATAATCCTAAAATAACACTGACGACAAAAAAGGGATATTTGCAAATGATCTGATTCACATTTTCTGTATCTGTGTTTGTGTGTGTGGAGAGGGAGGGATGTCAACATGTGGCTAACACCAGTCTGCAATATAGTCAAAGTCTGCAAACAGGTCCTGCTCGTCCTGGGTTAAGGGCCGGGGCTCTCTTGGCGGTGTGAGCACCGGAGCCTCTGAGGTAAATTCATCGTCAAAATTACTAACGTCACTGGAACTCTGGATTGTGGGTACAAATGGTGGCTTCATTTTCTTTGCTAATAGTCCATCCCAGTCAATATTCTGGAAAAAAATAAGGTACAATTAATATTTATATTCAGAGAAAGAGAAACAATGCTTGGAATGAATTGAGACATGTTGCCAGATGGTTCAGAAGTTACCCTGAAGAACAGGTGTTTCTTCACATCCTCTGCGTCACGTTCACCGGCTCCAAGTCGCCGCTCGGGATTCCTTCTTAATAACTGTGTGTGAAAGTGAAAGATATTAATAACAAGACTGATATTCATGTCTACACCTGGTAAATTCACACTGTTAAAGCTGCTCTTAGTACATACCCTTCTCATAATGGAGATGGCTTCTGTTGAGAGGAATCTTGGGTAGCGAACTTCATCATTTACAATGCTGTCGAACACCTCTTCTTCATCATCACCGGGAAATGGAGACTATGGAAACATGAATTCACTTAGTAACACAAAAATATAAAAAGTATTTTTAGTGTTACAAAATTACTGTAACTTTCACACTTAATACATTTGCTTGTATGAATATGAATATGATTATCTTCTCATCTAGGTTATGAGGTACACTCAAAAGTTTGAGGTCGGTTAAGATGGGTTTTTTGTTGTTGTTGTAAGAAATTATTATTAAGGATTTGTTTTGTGAGAAATTAATACTTTTATTCATTCTTAAATGCTGTTCTTTATAACTTTCTGTACATCAAATAATCCTGAGAAAAATGTATCATGGTTTCCACAAAAATATTATCTGTTTTAAACAATAATACAAATTTCTTGGACAGAAAATCAGCATATTAGAATGATTTCTGAAGGATCATGTGACACTGAAGAGAAGACGGGTATTATTTTAAATATATTAAAATAGAAAACAACAATTTCAAATTGCCATTTTATTGTTTCACACTGTACTTTAATTAAATAATTGTATTAAATGTAGCCTTGGTGAGCATAAGAGACTTATAAATAAATAAAATAAAATAATATAAAAATACTGACCCCAAACCTGACTTTTAACTACTGAATTTTAAGATAGTGTATTTAGAGAGATGATGAGAAATGAATAAACCAATGTGGATAAGGTCTGACCTCCCCGACAAGCATCTCAAAGATAAGCACGCCGAGCCCCCACCAGTCCACCGCACGTGTGTAGGATGTTTCGGTTAACACCTCAGGAGCCAGAAATTCTGGAGTGCCACAAAAAGTGCTTGTTCTGTCTTGGTAACCCATTCCTAACACAGAAAAAGTTAGAACATTTGCATCTGGGGCTTGTACAGCAGACAACACAACAACGAACATATCCTTACCTTCTTTGCAAAGACCAAAGTCAGCAATCTTGACGAATCCCTCTGTGTCAAGCAGTAAGTTATCCAGCTTCAGATCTCTGAAGAATACATTTATTAATCCTCAAATGAATTTAATGAAAAACAATGAATATTTATGGCAAAAATTCAATAGTTAAGTACAGATGTTTTCTAATACCTGTATACAATCTTGTGCTCGTGTAAAAACTGTAACCCCAGGACGACACAGGCTGCATAAAACCTGCAACAATCAACAACAACAGAGCATGTAATGATGATAAAGCCTTGATTACAATTACAAACCCGATTCCAAAAAAGTTGGGACACTGAACAAATTGTGAATAAAAACAGAATGCAATGATGTGGAAGTTTCAAATTTCAATATTTTATTCAGAATACAACATAGATGACATATCAAATGTTTAAACTGAGAAAATGTATCATTTTAAGGGAAAAATAAGTTTATTTTAAATTTCATGGCATCAACACATCTCAAAAAAGTTGGGACAAGGCCATGTTTACCACTGTGTGGCATCCCCTCTTCTTTTTCTAACAGTCTGCAAACGTCTGGGGACTGAGGAGATAAGTTGCTCAAGTTTAGGAATAGGAATGTTGTCCCATTCTTGTCTAATACAGGCTTCTAGTTGCTCAACTGTCTTAGGTCTTCTTTGTCGCATCTTCCTCTTTGTGATGTGCCAAATGTTTTCTATGGGTGAAAGATCTGGACTGCAGGCTGGCCATTTCAGTACCCGGATCCTCCTTCTACGCAGCCATGATGTTGTAATTGATGCAGTATGTGGTTTGGCATTGTCATGTTGGAAAATGCAAGGTCTTCCCTGAAAGAGACAACGTCTGAATGGGAGCATATGTTGTTCTAGAACTTGGTTATACCTTTCAGCATTGATGGTGCCTTTCCAGATGTGTAAGCTGCCCATGCCACACGCACTCATGCAACCCCATACCATCAGAGATGCAGGCTTCTGAACTGAGCGCTGATAACAACTTGGGTTGTCCTTGTCCTCTTTAGTCCGGATGACATTGCGTCCCAATTTTCAAAAAAAAACTTCAAATTTTGATTCGTCTGACCACAGAACAGTTTTCCACTTTGCCACAGTCCATTTTAAATAAGCCTTGGCCCAGAGAAAACGCCTGCGCTTCTGGATCATGTTTAAATATGGCTTCTTTTTTGACCTATAGAGTTTTAGCCGGCAACGGCGAATGGCACGGTGGATTGTGTTCACCGACAATGTTTTCTGGAAGTATTCCTGAGCCCATGTTGTGATTTCCATTACAGTAGCATTCCTGTATGTGATGCAGTGCCGTCTAAGGGCCCAAAGATCACGGGCATCCAGTATGGTTTTCCGGCCTTGACCCTTACGCACAGAGATTGTTCCAGATTCTCTGAATCTTTGGATGATATTATGCACTGTAGATGATGATAACTTCAAACTCTTTGCAATTTTTCTCTGAGAAACTCCTTTCTGATATTGCTCCACTATTTTTCGCCGCAGCATTGGGGGAATTGGTGATCCTCTTGCCATCTTGACTTCTGAGAGACACTGCCACTCTGAGAGGCTCTTTTTATACCCAATCATGTTGCCAATTGACCTAATAAGTTGCAAATTGATCCTCCAGCTGTTCCTTATATGCACATTTAACTTTTCCGGCCTCTTATTGCTACCTGTCCCAACTTTTTTGGAATGTGTAGCTCTCATGAAATCCAAAATGAGCCAATATTTGGCATGACATTTCAAAATGTCTCACTTTCAACATTTGATATGTAATCTATATTCTATTGTGAATAAAATATAAGTTTATGAGATTTGTAAATTATTGCATTCCTTTTTTATTTGTAATTTGTACAGTGTCCAAACTTTTTTGGAATCGGGTTTGTATCTAAAAGCATGACTTCTGTGTCACTCACGTGGCCCGCGGCTCTGAAAACACATCAGCATGAATGTGCATCATCAAGTCTCCTCCTGCCGCATACTCCATCACAAAACACACATGCTCCTTGGTCTGGAAACATGCAAAAAGATTGACAAGGAACGGGTGCCGCATGCTGTTCACAGTCTCGAATATCCTCTTCTCACACATCAAACTGGGAGAATAGAAAATAAGACAGGATAAAATAAGACCAAACAGCTAGTAGCTGACAAGTGTTGCTCACAAATTATTGTATATAAAACAGAGAAGAACAATTTACCTTTCAACCTCATCACGGGCGACAATATCTCCCTTCTTAAGGGCCTTGATGGCAAACATTTCACCTGTAATACTGTATTCCGCTAATAACACCTAAAGGAAACGGTGAAGTGACATAGACGTAATGACAAGATTATGTGAGTGGTGTTTTCTGCTGGAAAAGTCACTGTTACTATTTTAGGTACTTGTCAAGTACCCAACTGACCCCCCCTTACGTATAATGCATTATAAAGGGTTATTAAAGACCATAATGCATTATAATTATTCAAAATGTGCATTGTAATACATTATATCTTGTCGGAAATAATTATAGCTGAATTTAAAATGCATATTGTAACAATGAATTGATAAGTGTAATGTGTTAATTATTCATGAGATTGTACAATGCATTATAAGGTGCATTACATGACATAATTAATGCATTATAGCTACTTTTATAATGCAGTATACAAAGGCTTTAAGTAAAGTTTTACATAAAGTTAATAGCAAAAAAGTAGGAATGTCAGATGCAGACAAACTGATCATTATTTTCATGAACAATAACCAATAAATGGTCCATATTAAATATTAAAATAAATATTAAATTTTTTAAATACAGAATATTACATATAAATTTCTCTAAAATAAAACATTTTAAATGCAAAAAACATTTTAAATGCGACAGATAAATTAAGTCATCACAATATTATAATGCTCCATATTAAAAAAAATGGGTATTTTGAGATTATTTGTTATTAAATTATTTGTGTTTTTACAGGTGAACTTTATCTAAATGTAAAAACAGAGGAAATGATCAGCACAAAAAACATCCCTAAATATCAGTAACAATTTACAATAAGATTCCATTTGTTAATATTAGTTCACTACATTAGGTACTATTAGGTAAAAACTTCTCTAAAGCATTTATTAATCATAGTTAATGCTAATTTCAACATTTACTAATACATTACTAAACTCTGTATCTGTTAATATTATTTAATGGACATGAGCTAACATAAACTAAAAATGAACAATTGTATTTTTTATTAACTAACATTACATGCTGTAACAAATGTAATTGCTCGTGGTTATTTAACTAACATGAACTGAACCTTATTGTAAAATGTTACCTAAAAATATCCTAAAATTATATTGCCTTGATATCATTAATGATGATATCACCACTAAAAAAGGAAACCGTAAGCATAAATAGCCTCATACCTTTCCAAAATGTCCACGGCCTAACACTGCAACACATTTAAAGTCTTTAAGACTAAAATGAAACTGTTCTTCCTCCTCTTCGTCCCTACAACAACAAAAGTACTTCAGTAATGTCGAGTGCATATTTGCTAATACAAGACAAACTATAAACAGAACTATAAATAGTTCACCTTATTTCTGTGTTCTTTTTTACAGTTATGAGCTGTAACGCTGACGGCTGAGTCTCATGTTCCACGACTTCTTCAATCTCAGACTGAACAATGATGCTATTTCGGTCATTTCGGTAGGCAAATGAAGTCAAAGCGTCCTGTAAAAGAAGACAATAAGCCTTTCAGCTGCCGCTGTTTATACAAGATGACACTGGAGAGCTGTTATTTTTATGTCAATAAAGGTAACGGTAAAGGCATTTCCTTTTTCTTTCAAATGCACGGGGGGCAGATGAGAGACTAAACATGAATTACATGTCCGCTTCAGATCTTTATCCTCAGAGTTTAAAGGAATCTAACTGTACTTTCAAGGAAACAGATGACATCAATACAGATGCCTGGATGGCTTATCTCTACAACGACCACATGATAGTGTGTGATGTTACCTGTTCTTGCTCTTTGTTGGGGATCTTGTCCTCAGGCAAGACTTCTCTTATACTAACAGGAGAGTAATGCTTTGGTGTAGCGTCTTTGTCAAAGTCCAGTTTTGTCACTATTGGGTCACTAGAGAAAGCGGACAAATACAAACAGACACATGAAAGCACTGCCTAATGACTAGTTTAACAAAGTAAGTGTGTTCAATTTATTGTATGTTCATACTTTACCTCCTCAGAGCAGGGGTTCCTGGGTGACTGCTGTGTCCAGTCTCAGCTGCCAGCTCTGTCACTTGAGGGCTAAATGAGTTATTGGCCCTCCTCACCAGCCGGCCCCATGTACCGATGCTCATCTGAGGGGCCCGCAGGAACGGTTTCCCTGCAGACATGGGAGATGAGAAGAAACGCATTCATCAGACCCCTATAAACCTCTTTACTTAGAAATCAGGGTAATATAAACAAGATGCTACACTGACAATCACGTAAACGAAACCAAATGGTGTTTCACAAAGGAAAGCTTTCAGAAGGTGCAGGTTTGGGACTGAAGCCCAGGTTTGTTGACAGGTGAGAATAAATCACGGTTTTGCTTTAGTACAAGCAATATGCCTGTATTATGAAAAGGATTTTTTTTTATAATTGGCCCATAATTATTTTTTTGTGACAGATTTAATATTTAATTTTAATAACTGCTCTTAAAAAAAATCAACAGTTTGAATTTCTATGTAAACATACTGTAACTTTCTCCCCAGCTTGCAATAAGATTTTGTTACATCACAAAAATAAATACAATAAAAACAGCCCACCCAGTATTAGACCCAAACACAAACCCGTAGCTAGCCTACACTACCGTTAAAAGGTTGGGGTCAGTAAGAAATGTTTTTGAGAAATTAATACTTTCACTCAGTAAGGATGCGATAAATTGATCAAACCGACAGTAAAGAAATTTATAATGTTATCCACTTCTTTCCTAACGAGCCTACGGCGTTTTAAATTATGGGAGGCACTTCAGGTTTGGGGAAGTTACACTCAAAAGGACTGCAACAAATCATTTCAGATCATTAGGTTGTGCTACAAATAATCCTTATCCGTCCTTTTGACTGAATGCTGTACATTTTCTATTTTCAGAAGTCAGGAGAATAACTTTATGTTTGGTATATTAATGTGAAGTGATATAACAACATCTATAGAATAGCTCTTTTCAGCCCGCTACATTATTTTCCTCCTGATTATTTTCATGTATCTGTAAATAAATTAAAAAAGACATCATATACTGTGCATTTGAGATCTGTTCTCCTAATTTAATTTACGATATAACCCATGAATAATTCCTCTGGAATGCACTAAGAATCTTTAATTTGTCTACTCAAATCCTCATGTCTCTTTATAGGTTTGTTTTCTCACAGATGCTGTAAAATGTCATTGTTACGAAATATAGACATCTATTACTATAATGATATTTAACACGTACGTAATATTGCTGGGGATAGGAGGAGGATCTTTAGGAGTTATTCATGTTATGTTGAAAGTGATTTGTTAATGCTCTTTCACTTATAAGTTTCCTTTTAATGATCGACTGTTGAAGGGAGTAAAATAATGTCACCTCATTGTACCCAGTTTTTGAAAATGCTTATTATTGCGTTCATAGAGTGGACCTTTTGCTGATTGTTTACAATGTAAACAGAAGTTACTCCCTTAATTTGCGCAAAGCATCATGGGGCGTAGGAAAAAGGTGGATAAAAGATTTCTAATTCAAATAAATGTTGTTCTTTTGAACTTTCTATTCATCAAAGAATCCTGACAAAATTATTACATTTTACATTTATTATAAGTAATACACTTTCCACCTAAATATTAAGCAGCACAAAAGTGCTCAACTCTAAAGACTGGGGTAACAGCTACTGAAAAATTCAGCTTTGCATCAGGAATAAATTACATTTTAAAATATATTACAATAGAAAGCTTTACATTGTAATAATGCATTTTAAATTGTAATACTTCACAGTATTTCTGGTTTTGCTGTATGCTTGATCAAACAAATGCTCTGGTAAGCATAAGAGACTTTTTTTTGAGGAAAATTTGCGTACTGTGCATATTACATGCAATTTGGGTGTTCAAATACAAATCTCGAATGTGCACCACCAAAAAAGGCCACAATTTAATTCTATAGGTCTGGCAAATGGTCCTACAAAGCTATTTTTCAAATGTTTTTTTATGCTCAAGAACCCTTTTGATGAATTGTCAAATTGCTAAATTTTCATAATACTCTACCGTGTCGAAGAAATGCCCTCACCTTGTTGCTTTGAGAAGATCTTTTTCTGCCTTTGGAGTTTGGTTCTTCTCTCAATGACTGGATTAAAAAAGGTAACCTGTAACAAAAATGGCTTTTAGATCAAGCTCTGTAAACTAATCAAATTCCACTTCAGATCTACTAGGCTCAATTTCTTTAAGAGAAGCAAAGGTGGGAAAACCTGCCCGCGGGTTTCAGGGGCCACTGAGCGTGAGGAATTCCTCTTTGATTTTCTCACAGAGCTCCGGGCTGCTAATCAGAGGGCTCTTTGTGGGAAAGTATTGATCGCTGAGAGACAATATTGTAAAGTTACCTCTGCAAAAAGAGTCCCTTGTGGCTCAAGGTAAAGGCACATTCCGTGCCGCTGGTTGTCCAGGAAGTCCTCCAGTCGCAGGAATTTCACAGCACAAAGGGACCGCCAATCTCTCCAATAGACAGAGATCTCCAGCTCACGAGACTGTTGTAAACAAATATTTGCCAAAGTATATATAAACAAGACCCAGAAGTGTTTTAGGCATAAATAAACATCATGTACAATGAGTTTACCCGGTCTAGCTCCAATGTAAATTTCTGGTCCCACGACTGATTACTGACAGGTTTCCAACTGGTCTGACCAACTACAGTGTTGTCAAGCTTCAGAACAGCACTAATCTCATCTGGGGACAAACAGAGACACATACACACATTAAGCTCCACAACTGCCACAGCTTTGCTTTTTAATTGTAAAGTCAAATGAAAGGCTGGTGAAAAGCCACTTGAAAGTATGCACTAAGAACTACTCAACTGGACAAGTCGTCATTTTTGGAGAGATTCCGAACGCTGGTTCCTCTGCGGTTCCCACGGCTCATGAAAGAGGAGCGCGTTTCACTGGGGCTCCAACCGGGCAGCGGCACCGACGTGGCTTTAGACCGGCCAGGAACATTGTCTAACAGGTCCTGACATCCCATGAGCCGAACCTCTAATTTGCCTGTTTTAGTCAATAACAAATCACCATTAAAATGCGCAGCCATTTGAAAGTTTGGGGTCAGTATGATTTTTTAATGTTTTTGAAAGAAGCCTTATGCTCACGCAGGCTAAATTTATTTGAAAAATAGATTGAAAACAGTAACATTGTGAAATATTATTACAATTTTAAATAATGGTATCTATTTTAATGCATCTCAACATGTAATTTATTCCTGTGAATTTATTCAGCAGCCATTACTCCAGTCTTCAGTGTCATACTTCAGAAACCATTCTAATATGCTGCTTTGATGCTCAAGATACATTTCTAATATGCTGAAAACAGTTGTGCTGCTTAATACTTTTCTGGAAATATTAAATTTTATTTCAGGATACTTTGGCGAACAGTAAGTAAAACAAAAAATAGCATTTACACTTTCTATGAAGCCTGTATTTATAATACATTATTAAAGGTATTCTTAAGGCATTATAATGAATGCATAATACATTATAAATAACTTCATAATATGTTATATCATCTCAAGAATATTCTTAAGAACAGTTTTAATGTATTATAATAGTTACTTATTTGTGGTTATAGCTTTTAAGTGTATGATGATTTATAACACACAATGAACACGATCCATCTGTTTAAGTTACAATGGATTATATTTCTCATTGTTATAATGTATTATAATTCTCATATCTTGCCGCGTTACTTATGTTACTTTACTTAAAGCAGACAAAGACCACTCATAAGGAATAATAACAATATTTTTTTTTCTTCTCTCAAACAGCCATAAGATCAGATATCAGATCAGATGAATGTGTAATATGAGTTTGATCATTTTGATGGCACCCTTTAGACAGCTGTTGTACTCTGCAAATACATGTCATCTAGCAGTCATGAGAGTATTAGTAGTGTGTCTGCTGAATATACTGTATGCTGACACTTTATTTTGATGGTTCCTCAACAGACAAACTGAGTATAGGATACTTGGCAAGTATGTGAACAATCTACCTACCCTACCTAAGTCTACTGATACAATTAGTTTTATATAAACATTCATGCACTCAAGAGATGTTGTAAGGTACTGTGCAGATCTTAAATAAACAATGTCAAGCTATGATATAGCCCATTATAAATGAAGTAGATTTAATATGGTGATCATTGTGTGTTATAAATAATCATACTCTTAACCACAAATACTTAAGTACTATAATGTATTATAATTGTTGTTATGATTATTCATGAGATTTTATAACACATTATAAGTTTTTTTATAATGCATTATGCATTCATTATAATGCCTTAAGAATACCCTTATAATGTATTAGAAATACGGGCTTCATATAAAGTGTTACCAATATCTCTTTTTATTTTAATCTTACTGACCTCAGATTACAGCTTCATACAACACTTTAATAACATTAAGGTAACCTGAAGGTAATATGTGTTGCTCACCTGTGAGTGCAGCAGGTTTGGTGCTGTACTGGTTTTTAACAGTGCTGTTGTGATTCTGTGTGGATATGAAGCTCTGGCGAGGACTGAGGGCCGGAGAGGACATAAGAGATAACTCCTCCATGATCAGACTGCTCTTGGGATGGTTCTTCGGAAGCTCATTGAGTCTCTGCTCCAGGGAATACTTCAGCAAATCCAGCTTCTGTCTGGACTCATTGAACCTAGACTGGGCCTGGATTTCACAGAATTACAGCAGAAAAATTAATGGCAGTTGGATGCATAGATATGAATCTAAAGGTGCAGTCACATTTACTGTTGCTTGTCGAAATGTTGTGGGAGAAATCCAGTCATAGCAATCGGTGCAGTTTCAGTTTTTTCTTCTTGTACTAAAGTTGATCACGCAAATTCACAGCATTAATGAACAGAGAGCTGCTTGGTTTGAAAGTAATTTATATGTAAGCTGTGCTTTATACATCGCTACACTATTGACAACAGACTATGGACCTTTTCTGCAAGCAAATATTTGCTGAACTTTCCGTAATGTGGCCACACCTTTACCTTGTAGATGCTAAACTGAAAAATGGCATTAACAGAACAGTTCACCAATAATGGCCTGTCATTATTAACATTATCGCACATGTTGAGTTTTTAAAAGCTTAGCTTTCCCCTTTTCCCCTTAAATGTTTGCCATGATAGTGCTCATAAATGACTGTTGAAATATTCTCAATTGAAATGGAGTAGAGGCTTGGACCTGGAAACAGTATTCATTGTCACAACTTAACAAAAATGTAAACTACAAAAAAAAAGTGGAATTAAAAAAAAACCCTATATATTATTAGATTTATGTCATACTTAAATTAAATTATTATATTCATAATTTGATTTTTATTTCACACCTACATGCAAGCAAGCTTACAAATTAAACTCAATTAATTTAAATTTATTTCACACAAATAAGCTTATTAAATTACATTATGTGTAAGTGTGAAATTTTATATATATATATATATATATATATATATATATGACACGTATACATATATTTTAGAATTTCGTGAAAAAGCTAGTTTTTTTGTAACTTATTTCAAAAAGTGAAACTTTCATATATTCTAGATTCATTACATGTAAAGTAAAACATTTCAAACGTTTTTTATTTTATGTTGATGATTAGAGTTCTCCAAAATCACCTGGTCGACGGCTGCATTGACTTTGGACTTGATAAAACACAATGGACCAACACAGTCACAGCACCCCAAATCATCACCGACTTTGGAAACTTCACACTGGACTTCAAGCAGCTTGGATTCTCTCCAAGTCTTCCTCCAGACTCTAGACCTTGATTTCCAAATTAAATGCAAAATTTACTTTTATCTGAAAAGAGGACTTTAGACCATTGAGCAGCAGTCCAGTTCTTTTTCTCCACAGCCCAGGTAAGATTCTTCTGACGAGGTTTCTGTTTCAGAAGTGTCTTGGTAGCCCTTTTTCTGAAGACGTCTGAGCGTGGTGACTCTTGATGCACTGACTCCAGCTTCAGTCCACTCCTTGTGAAGCTCTCCCAAGTGTTTGAATCAGCTTTGCTTGACAGTATTCTCAAGCTTGCGGTCATCCCTGTTGCTTGTGCACCTTTTCCTACCCAAATTCTTCCTTCCAGTCAACTTAGCATTTAATATGCTTTGATACAGCACTCTGTAAACAGCCACCCCTTTCTGTAATGACCTTCTGTGACTTTACCTCTTTGTGGAGGCTGTCAATGATCGTCTTCTGGATCATTGCCAAGTCAGCAGTCTTCCCCATTATTGCAGTTTCAAATAACAAGAGATACCCGGAATTTATACTGTAGGGATGGTCATTTGATGAAACTCAAATGTAAATATTCTAATATGTTGAGGTACTGGATTTTTGACTTTCATGAGCTGTAAGCTCTAATCAACAAAATTAAAACAAAAAAAACTTTTGAAATGTTTTACTTTCCATGTAATGAATCTAGAATATATGAAAGTTTAACATTTTGAAATGTTGTTTTTCACGATATTCTAATTTGTTGAGATGCACCTGTATTTTATTATTTTAACATACATACATACATACACACACACACACACACACACACACACACACACGGTCCCCAGGACGTGATGAATACCAGGTGCACACACACACACACACACACACGGTTTATGGGGACTCTCCATAGGCGTAATGGTTTTTATACTGAACAAACTGTATGTGCTACACCAACCCTACACCTAAACTTAGCCCTCAGAGGAGACTTTGTGCATTTTTAGATTTTCAAAAAAAAACACCATTTAGTATGTTTTTTAAGCCTTTTGAATTACGGGGACATAGGCAGTGTCCTCATAAACCACCTTCATATTGTAATACCGCTGTCATACCCATGTCAGTATATATTTTATTTCATTTTTTTTACTCAAGCTCATACACTGCTGGTAGTCTCTCTGGCCACCTTCTTTTCCAAGACTGCAAAGGTCAAAGGGTTCAAACTTAAAAATAGTGCTAAAGGTCAGTTGCACCAACGAGGTCAGTTCAGAAGGTGATGATTATGACAGTGCAGTTGAAAATACCTCTGAGTGAGCCCTCTTCTCAGCCAGTTTACCAGAGCCCAACAGCTTCATGACATTCTTGGCCCCCTCGGCCACAGCGTACTCTATCCGTGTGTGATGGCAGAGTTCCTCCACCCGCAGGTCCAGTGGACTGATGATGGGTTTGGCTGCACCACAACACCACAGATATATTTATTGGTTTGTGTTTGTTGAACTGTGAATGCTAATGCTGGAGGAACTACATGTGAATGTTACCAATGACATCATTGTTGTCGAAGCTGAGCTCGCTGGTTTGGCTGGCTTTGAGAATCTGCATTCTGATGAACTCGATCTTGGTTTTGCTGTCTTGAAGCATCTGCTGTGCTGTTGCAAGCAGTTTTCTGTCCTGCAAGGTCAACATAAAATCAAGTCATGCAAAAACAAATAGATTTTATGTGGTGACAGGAAATTTTCTTTCTGCTAAACTCAGTTTTCATTATCTTTTTAAAAGTGTTTTTTTTACTTCACTTTATTTAATTAATTTATGCAAAATATTTAACACTGGTAGCACTCTTGTGCAAGCTGGTCAAAGGCTAAACATATTCCATGGACTGCTACCGTGCCACGAGTGTGTGAGAAGGAAAGGCTTCCGTTTACAAGTCATTTCCTGGTTGACATCAGCCCTTGCTAATTTCCCATAGGGATGCACCGTGTGTGTGTGTGTGTATGTGTGCGTGTTGCCAGAGGAGATAAGTTCATCACCAGCACCACTCCTATGATCAAACCTCTCAGGCAAGTCACAGGAGCTGCACTCATGTCATTGAAGCAAAGCAGTAGTACTGGTGCCTGTATTTCTATCCAAGTGAATTTAGATGTATTTTTAAGTTTGGGGTCAGTAAGAATTTTTTTAAGGATACGAACAGCCTACTTTTTTCCATTAAGTATGCAATTAATTGTTTAAAAGTTATGGTCAAGTCATTTATATAGTTCCAAAAGATTTTTATTTCAATACTGCTACTTTCTATTCAGCAATTGATCTTTAAAACATGTAACATTGATTCCACAAAAATATTACAGTGCAACTGACATGTTTCTTGAGCAGCAAATCAGCATATTAGAAAGATTTCTGAAGGATCATGTGACAATGAAGACTGGAGTAATGGCTGCTGAAAATGTAGCTTTGCCATCACAGAATAAATTACATTATAAAATACATTAAAATAGATAAGAGAGGCTTCTTTCAAAAATATTTATATTTTACTGACTCCAAACTTTTGACTGATTCAGGGCCAAGATGGTTATATAGTGTTCTCTCATGTGCTTTGTAAACAACAGAACCTGGATTGTACATCACTGGTAAAAGAAAAAAAAGCCTCAAGTGAAATGAGTCATTAAATAAAACCAAATGGTATTCTACCTTTGAGGAGCCATTTGAATACATCTGGATCATGTTCTCGGCCCCCTGTTTCACCTTCAATTCAATGTCGTTCTGTTTTTTCAGGGCTGCTAGTCTGCTGCTGATAGTGCATGTTCGTGCTTCACTTTTAGGGCTGTCCAGCGTAAGAGGACACTCTGGGAAAGAAATGGCAGAAGTTAGTAGGATCCGAAGAGATTCTAAAGACAGACTTCCTGGCGCAGTTTAGAATTAAGAGGACAGTTCTCCCAAAAAAACTCGACATCATTTATTCACCATCATATCACTCAAACCTATATGAGGTAAAAGAGAATTTGAGAAATGTCTGTTTTTTGTCAATACAATCAAAGTCAATGCGCTCCAATGTTTGGTTGTCAACTCGTATCTTTAACTACTACAACACCAGCACCAACTAAATAATGATTATTTGGGTCAGAAGAGAGAGTTGAGTAGTCTGAGAGCAACAGAAATTAAGTTTATGCAGTTTTCTGTGGCCATTTCCAGATTTTTGGCTAAACCATAAAAACAGGAAGGATGTTGCAACAAGAGTACCTGACTCTTTGTTTGACCTTTGAGTAACATTAAGAGTCAAGCTTAGAAGCTACACTAATTCAAGTGAGAATATTTATGCTTTTGATTAATTTGAAACTATTTTATTGGTTAAAAAATCTGGCCATATGTTGCAAACACTCTTATGAGGGTGATTGCTTAATTCTGTAAATTTTGCAGTTTTCCAGGAATGTTTTTTGGTTGCTTTGATGAAGGACTGTGAAAACGGAAATTATTTCAATGAAGCACAGCACTACTTTTCATGTCCAGACAAGTAAAAACTCCCCCACCTCTACAGATAAATTAAACCTGTTAAACTTCTGCTAATAACAAACAAAAACATCAGTTCTCTCAAAGGCACTTTATGTGACTGCAGAGCTATGTAATAAAAAAAATATGGTGATGAGCAAAACACACAAAAAAACGTTTTTTTGGTAGCATCCATGATTTAAACTTCAACAGCAATAATACAGCTGGTAAGGTCAATTCTTTAACATGAATCACTTTTCTCGTCTCCTAGTTTTCAGTTAAATCAACATGGTCCCATGCTTCGCAAAACATGACTTAGTACTTGGTGGCAAAAACCTTGTTGGCAATCACAGAGGTCAGACGTTCTTGTAGTTGGCCACCAGGTTTACACACATCTCAGGAGGGATTTTGTCCCACTCCTCTTTGCAGATCCTCTCCAATTCATTAAGGTTTCGAGGCTGACGTTTGGCAACTTGAACCTTCAGCTTCCTCCACAGATTTTCTATGGGATTAAGGTCTGGAGATTGGCTAGGCCACTCAAGGACCTTAATGTGCTTCTTCTTGAGCCACTCCTTTGTTGCCTTGGCCATGTGTTTTGGGTCATTGTCATGCTGGAATACCCATCCACGACCCTTTGATGCGGTGCAGTTGTCCTGTCCCCTTAGCAGAATTACACCCCCAAAGCAATGTTTCCACCTCCATGTTTAATGGTGGGGATGGTGTTCTTGGAGTCATAGGCAGCATTCCTCCACCTCCAAACACGGCGAGTTGAGCTTGATTTTGGTCTCATCTGACCACAACACTTTCACCCAGTTCTCCTCTGAATCATTGGCAAACTTCAGACGGGCCTGTGCATGTGCTTTCTTGAGCAGGAGGACCTTGTGGGCGATGCAGGATTTCAGTCCTTCACGGTGTAGTGTGTTACCAATTGTTTCTTGGTGACTATGGTCCCAGTTCATTGACAAGATCCTCTTGTGTAGTTCTGGGCTGATTCCTCAACATTCTCATGATCATTGAAACTCCACGAGGTGAGATCTTGCATGGAGCCCCAGACCGAGGGAGATTAACAGTTATTTTGTGTTTCTTCTATTTGCGAATCGCACCGACTGTTGTCACCTTCTCACCAAGCTGCTTGGCGATGGTCTTGTAGCCCATTCCAGCCTTGTGTAGGTCTACAATCTTGTCCCTGACATCCTTGGACAGCTCTTTGGTCTTGGCTATAGTGGAGAGTTTGGAATCTGATTGATTGCTTCTGTGGACAGGTTGTCTTTTATACAGGTAACAAACTGAGATTAGGAGCACTCCCTTTAAGAGAGTGCTCCTAATCTTAGCTCCTTACCTGTATAAAAGACACCTGGGAGCCAAAAATCTTGCTGACTGATAGGGGATCAAATACTTATTTCACTCATTAAAATGTAAATCAAAATATAACTTTTTTTTAAATGCATTTTTCTGGATTTTTTTGTTGTTATTCTGTCTCTCACTGTTCAAATAAACCTACCATTAAAATTATAGACCGATCATTTCTTTGTAAGTGGGCAAACGTACAAAATCAGCTGGGGATCAAATAATTTTTTTCCTCATTGTATACAGGGCCCTCCAAAAGTATTGGAACAGTGAGGCCAATTCCTTTATTTTTGCTGTAGACTGAAAACATTTGGGTTTGACATCAAAATATGGATATGAGATGAGAGATTAACATTTCAGCTTTTATTTGCAGGTATTTTCATCTGGATCTGATACACAACTTAGAAGATAGCACCTTTTGTTTGAAAAATGGGTGGGTTCAAACAAAAGGTGCTATCTTCTAAGTTGTGTATCAGATCCAGATGAAAATACCTGCAAATAAAAGCTGAAATGTTAATCCCTCATCTCATATTCATCTTTTGATGTCAAACCCAAATATTTACAGTCTACAGCAAAAATAAAGGAATTGACCTTACTGTTCAAATACTTTTGGGGGGCACAATATATACAGTGGGGCAAATAAGTATTTGATACACTGCCGATTTTTCAAGTTTTCCCACTTACAAAGAATGGAGATATCTGTAATTCTGGAATTCTGGCTCTCAGAGACCTGTTAGTTTGTCTTTAAGAAGCCCTCCTATCCTCCACTCATTACCTGTATTAATTGCACCTGTTTGAACTCGTTACCTGTAAAAGACACCTGTTCACACAATAGGCAAACAGTTTGGTGAGAAGGCAACAACTGTTGGCACAATTATTAGAAAATGGAAGAAATTCAAGATGACTGTCAATCTCCCTCGGACTGGGGCGCCATGCAAGATCTCGCCTCGTATCAATGATCCTGAGAAAGGTGAGGGAACAGCCTAGAACTACACGGGAGGACCTGGTCAATGACCTGAAGAGAGCTGGGACCACAGTCTCAATGGTTACCATTAGTAACACACTACACCGTCATGGATTAAAATCCTGCAGCGCGTGCAAAGTCCCCCTGCTCAAGCCAGCACATGTCCAGGCCCGTCTGAAGTTTGCCAAAGACCATCTGGATGATCCAGAGGAGGCATGGGAGAAGGTCATGTGGTCAGATGAGACCAAAATATAACTTTTTGGTATAAACTCGCCGTGTTTGGAGGAAGAAGAAGGATGAGTACAATCCCAAGAACACCATCCCAACCGTGAAGCATGGGGGTGGAAACATCATGCTTTGGGGGTGCTTTTCTGCAAAGGGGACAGGACGACTGCACCGTATTGAGGGGAGGATGGATGGGGCCATGTATCGCGAGATTTTGGCCAACAACCTCCTTCCCTCAGTAAGAGCATTGAAGATGGGTCGTGGCTGGGTCTTCCAGCATGACAATGACCCCAAACACACAGCAAGGGCAACTAAGGAGTGGCTCTGTAAGAAGCATTTCAAGGTCCTGGAGTGGTCTAGCCAGTCTCCAGACCTGAACCCAATAGAAAATCTATGGAGGGAGCTGAAACTCCGTGTTGCCCAGCGACAGCCCCAAAACCTGAAAGATCTGGAGAAGACCTGTATGGAGGAGTGGGCCAAAATCCCTGCTGCAGTGTGTGCAAACCTGGTCAAGAACTACAGGAAACGTCTGACCTCTGTAATTGTAAACAAAGTTTTCTGTACCAAATATTATTGTAATATTATATTATATATTGTACAAAACTTATTCCATGCAATAAAATGGAAGTTAATTATGTGATTTTCTGGATTTTTTTTATTTTATTTTCTGTCTCTCACAGTTGAGGTGTACCTACGATGAAAATTACAGATCTCTCCATTCTTTAAGTGAGAAAACTTGAAAAATCGGCAGTGTATCAAATACTTATTACTACACTGTGTGTGTGTGTGTATATATAATGTGTATGTGTAAATATAATGTGTATGTGTATATATAATGTGTATGTGTATATATAATGTGTATGTGTATATATAATGTGTATATATAT
Organism: Barbus barbus; assembly: GCF_936440315.1. Taxonomy (NCBI): domain Eukaryota; kingdom Metazoa; phylum Chordata; class Actinopteri; order Cypriniformes; family Cyprinidae; genus Barbus; species Barbus barbus. The sequence goes on along the minus strand of NC_136743.1, from coordinate 19,217,242 downwards.
ATATATATATATATATATATATATATATATATATATATATATATATATGTGCATAAATATGATTATAACTAAAATATTACTGTTTTTGATCAAATAAATGTGGCCCTGGACCACAAAACCAGTCTTAAGTCGCTGGGGCATATTTTTAGCAATAGCCAAAATTATCCATTTTTCTTTTATGCCAAAAATCATTAGGATATTAAGTAAAGATCATGTTCCATTAAGATATTTAGTGAATTTCCTACCGTAAATATATCAAAACTTAATTTTTGATCAGTAATATGCATTGCTAAGAACTTAGTTTAGACAACTTTAAAGGTGATTTTCTCAGTATTTAGATTTTTTTGCACCCTCAGATTCCACATTTTCAAATAGTAGTATATTGGTCAAATATTGTCCTAACAAACCATACATCAATGGAAAGCTTATTAATTCAGCTTTCAGATGATGTAGAAATCTCAATTTCGAAAAATTGACACTTATGAGTGGTTTTGTGGTCCTGGGGGCGTATTAAAGAAAGTTTCTTATGTTAGCTCTTAACTTAAGATATGATGTGTTAAATTAGGATTTTTCGCAAATTCGTATTACAGAAGCAAATCTTAACTTGATTTGGGATTCTTATCCTATCTTACAAAATAGTATCTTATCTCTAGTTAGGAAATTTTAAATGGCATAATCAAGCTCGACAATCCACTCTCAGGTCTATTACCAAGCAACCAACACTGCCCGAGCTGCTGATGAGGTAAACAAAAGCTACTTCACTTTGAAAATCGCCTTTTGCAAAAAAACGTAAGGCATTAGTCACTTGCACTACAACCAGTAATGGTCCGTGACACTTTCGTTGGTCTCTATAATGCTGGTTGCAGTTCCTGTGCTAACTGTAATATGTTGTGCGGCAGTCTGTAATTAATTATAAGTGTTTTGTCATCAAAATATAACACATCTTCAGGGTCCTCCAAGAGTCTTTCTACCATTAAGCATCTTAGTTCTTCATTTTCAACTATTAATAAATGTAATACCATTGTCAGACAGCACAGTTGTAAGCGTTTTTTTCCGTTAGCTTTCAAATAATTTTGAAGTTAGGACAGCTGTGGGGTTGTCCTAAAGTTAAGACAGTTTTTAGGGTTTTTTGTCAAGTTAGGAGGTTTCTGTAATACCCCTTTCCTATCTGTAGTTAAGATAAGATAACGCACTTAGGAAAAGCTGTTCTGTAATAGCTTTTGTCCAAAATGTGGTCCTAACTGAAATAACCATGGTTACCAAACAGATAAGATAAGATTTTAAAGTTAGGATCTTTCTGTAATACGCCCCCAGGGTCACAAATGCAGCTTTGGAGCCTTGAGCTTAAGATACTTCTTTTAAAACATTGAAAACTGTAGCATATATTATATATCATTAAATTAATTAAAATATTGAGATACAATTTTGATTGTTTATCAACCAGCCGTATATGTGGATGTATATCAATTCAAATCGCACTAAACTCAAAATTAAACATATCTCCAAAAAAAAGTACGAACACCTCGCTTCTTGATGATTTACCCCATTACAAAACCTCTACAAGGTTGTTGAGCTTCAGAGTGGAAGCGAGAAGGTCGTCTGTGATAAATAAGTCTTCACAAAGCACCTTAGTGTGGAAGCACATGTTAATGAAGAGCAAGTTTCTTTTGTTCAGCACCTCGGGACTCCTGAGTCACATAATTACGCAAGGCATAAATACAGATGACTCTGTTGTGGTTATTATAAACAAAGTCGGCAGGTTAAGGAATAACGCACTCACACAGTAGGTTTTACAATGAGACTTCAGAGGTGCGTAAAAGTACAGGGTAGGCCATTTATATGGATACACCGTAATAACATGGGAATGGTTGGTGATATTAAAGTCCTGTTTGTGGCACATTAGTATATGTGAGGGGGCAAACTCCTCAAGATGGGTGGTGACCATGGTGGCCATTTAGAAGTCGGCCATCTTGGATACAACTTTTGTTTTTTCAATAGGAAGAGGGCCATGTGACACATCAAACTTATTGGTAATGTCACAAGAAAAACAATGTTGTGCTTGGTTTCAACGTAACTTTATTCGTTCATGAGTTATTTACAAGTTTCTGACCACTTATAAAATGTGTTCAATGTGCTGCCCATTGTGTTGGATTGTCAATGCAACCCTCTTGTCCCACTCTTCACACACTGATAGCAACACCGCAGGAGAAATGCCAGCACAGGCATCCAGTATCCGTAGTTTCAGGTGCTGCACATCTCGTATCTTCACACCATAGACAATTGCCTTCAGATGACCCCAAAGATAAAAGTCTAAGGGGGTCAGATCGGGAGACCTTGGGGGCCATTCAACTGGCCCACGACGACCAATCCACTTTCCAGGAAACTGTTCATCTAGGAATGCTCGGACCTGGCACCCATAATGTGGTGGTGCACCATCTTGCTGGAAAAACTCAGGGAACGTGCCAGCTTCAGTGCATAAAGAGGGAAACACATCATCATGTAGCAATTTGAAATATCCAGTGGCCTTGAGGTTTCCATTGATGGTGCACCACCACATTATGGGTGCCAGGTCCGAGCATTCCTAGATGAACAGTTTCCTGGAAAGTGGATTGGTCGTCGTGGGCCAGTTGAATGGCCCCCAAGGTCTCCGATCTGACCCCCTTAGAAGAGTGGGAGAAGAGGGTTGCATTGACAATCCAACACAATGGGCAGCACATTGAACACATTTTATAAGTGGTCAGAAACTTGTAAATAACTCATGAACGAATAAAGTTACGTTGAAACCAAGCACACCATTGTTTTTCTTGTGACATTACCAATAAGTTTGATGTGTCACATGGCCCTCTTCCTATTGAAAAAAACAAAGTTGTATCCAAGATGGCCGACTTCTAAATGGCCACCATGGTCACCACCCATCTTGAGGAGTTTGCCCCCTCACATATACTAATGTGCCACAAACAGGACTTTAATATCACCAACCATTCCCATGTTATTACGGTGTATCCATATAAATGGCCCACCCTGTAGATTAAAGCCCTATAACATACTGCTCTAACTATATATGTTTTCATACTTATTTGCTATATACAAAAACAAACATATGTGTCTGTGTAATGGATGTAATAAGAGCTGATGAGATAATGAGGTAAGGCTTGACCCATCAGCAGCGAGTGGAACAGCTTGACCAGTTCCTGTCTGGACTCCCAACCAGTGCTGCGCAACTATGACTTCACCAGCGAGGCACGGGCACTGGAGCGCTGTTGTCTTCCAGTGGCATCTGCTGATTTCAGCTTAGCCGACACAGACTGAGGAGGTCAACAAAGAGGTGTGACACACAGAGACATTCCTCTTGCGCTGAGTCACCAAACAAAAGCCCCTTCTCATCAGATAATTTCCATGCCAGGCTACATCTTGTCCCGTATAAGGATGTGGTTAGTAGGGTGAGAGATCTGATCAAGCTTCTGGCAGATATCCTCACAACTAAATATTACAGTCCAGAACTGCTACACCTGTAGTGTGTTACTGTCTAGGCTCACATATCTCACATGTAAAAGCTATTTATCTTCAAATCAATCAAAAAGTAATTTGTGGACACCGTGGAGAAGCACATTATATAAAAATAGCTAGGCTCAAATGAAAGGATGACCCACAGGAAACTGCAAGTCTTGGCAGCATCAGCAAGAATGGGCGAAAATGTATGTATGTATGTATGTATATATATATATACACACATATATAAAATTGAAGTCTAATACAGTTTTCTCAGTTGTTACCAACACTTATGGTCTTATGCTCACCAAGGCTGCATTTAGTAAAACCAGCAATATTGTGAAATATTATTAGAATTTAAACAGTTTTCTGTTGATTTATATCTTACAATTTATTTTATTCCTGTGATGTCAAAGCTGAATTTTTATCAGCAACTACTCCAGTCTTTAGTGTCACACAATCCTTCAGAAATCACTCTAATTTGCTGCTCAAAAACATTTATTCTTATTATCAATGTTGAAGGTTTGTGCTGCTTTTGTAGAAACCATGATACCTTTTTTTGGATTCTTCAAAGCATTTATTTGAAATAGAAATCTATTATAACATTAGAAATGTCTTTCCTATCACATTATGCATCCTTGTTGAATAAAAGTATTACTTTAAATATATATATATCTTCCTGACCTCACACTTTTGAATGGTAGTATGCGTGTACAAATTGATGCACTACAGATGGTTAAAGTTTACTTATGAGAGCTTTACTCGTACCTAAGAGAATATCCTCTGGATCCTTCACCACAATATGAGCGTTGAGCTCCTGCAGCTCTTGATGCAGCTCCTCTAACTTCTTGTTGGATTTCTTGAACATATTATCAACATATGCCAGTCTCTTTTTTTCTGTGGTGACCTTTCTAAGGTTCTCCACCCCTTCTTTGATCTTCAGTTCTTTGCGGATCTCCCTCTTGATCTGCTCCTTGATTTCGTCTAGCTTCTGCTGCACCATGGTATCAGACAGGTCAAGGTTGTGCCCCAGGCCCAGCTGGTCCGAAACCATGTGAGCCTGTGCAAAATAAACATATATTAGTATATTTTGATGTCAATAATCCTTACCTTAGTCTTTTAAAACAATTTCAAAGACTTCCTTAGGTCTTTTTTCATGCAAAAAATAAAAGATTCTTAGTAAACACGTGAAGGAAATTCCCTCCTAAGGCATAATTGTCACCAGTATCATGATTCATGATATATTGCATTCACATCTCCTAGCGCACCCTGCACACTAACCCCTAAGCATGAAGGAAAACACACAGACGCACATACACATAAAGAAGCACAGTACCACTGACATCAGCAGGGAGGATAACTGATCTAAGTGGGTGAGCCAAATCCTGCTTAGCCCAGCTCTTCATGAGCTCACTGACAACATATAAGAGAACTGACACGGCTCCTCTATAAATATTTATTAATATCCTCTATTTATTTATGGAGCCGTAAATAAAGCTTAAAAAACAAAACTTTCAGCAGAATGTGCTCATTCAGGTCTAAAGGAGGGTGAAGGTGAGGTTAGCCAAGCATGCACACACAATAAACAAAATATATCTGAATCCATAATGGTCATATTATTCAAATACATCAACATTCAAATATTCAATATTACTCTGGAAGATACCAATAAGATATCAACTGATACACAGCCGATGTTAAATTTAAAAATTATTTTGTCTAAATGCAAAAAAGAAAACACTAACAACTAAAATCAGTCATTTCAATGCTACAAGTGAGGCATTACAGCATTATAATGCACAACATGAAAAATATAGTTATTTTGAGACTTGCTGACGATTTACATTTAACAGTATGTTTTTAAAGATTACCTTTGAGTAAGCATTAGATGACAGCAGAGGTAATCTAAATGACCATGTACATTTAAAAGGTATGTTTTCCAATTTCAAACCAGCTTTGTATTGTTACAATGTCTGTAGTGAAAGTAAGTTCACAGTGTGTATTATTTTTCCATTCTACCAGGACCAAGTTATGCCCTTAAATCTGCCAGCAAAAATCTGCCAGATGACGTAAATCGATTTAAAAAATGTATTTACTGCACAGACTGCCAACTTTTTATTAAAACCCCATCTTGCCAACGGTGAATTACACCTTTAAATATCCAATATTGACTGATACAGATAAATTGAAATACCTCCGATGTTTGTGGATAATTGATATATTAGTGATATACTGTGCATTATTAATTCAAAATATAAAGCTGAACTGGAGTGAATGTTCTGAAATTTTAGCTTTGGTGACCCTCTTGTTTCCTTCTTCGTCCATGACTTTGAAATCTCACTGTCTGCAGAAAGAAATAAAACAAATAAAAAATAACTGAAATACATGTTTTGACACTCTGAGTCTGCTTGCATGTACAGCACTGACTCATGGGTCAACTGAAGGTCATGGAAAAGCAACTGTCCTACATTTTAGGAGCCAGCTGTACCTTATCTCTTCCTCACTTCTGCCGTTACACTCAGGTGAAACACACACAAAACCAATATCAAAAAAGCACAATTTGCGTGACAAAAAAATGTTCCATTAATAATGTGTTTTGCTCATTAATACTAGAACTGATGAGGGTTAAAATCTCCCTTCATACAGTCCTGAAGAGCACTTTAACCAACAACAGTGTCTCCAGACGTCTCATTCAACACATAAAACCAAACTATGCAGCAGTTCTTCCACTTTCCATAATACTATTGGACTTATCAGTTCTGAGAAAGAGGCTGACAAAAAATGTTTCAGTAACAACAGTGTCATTTCCAGTTTACAAAAACTGAGAAAAACACAACAGATTCCTGGTTGTAATTTGAACGCACTGGCAAAATGACACCTGACAGGACATGGTTTTGCAGACAACTGAATTCACAAATGCTCAGAAATGGTGTCATTGTGAATAACATAAAAAGTGAAAATGGATGGAAAATAAATATTATAGTAAGAGTAAAAGGCTACATCTAGAAGTCGCTTTCCAAAATAATTCATTTTAATGAAGTAAAGTTATAATGCCTGACACCTTTTTGCAGTTACTGACCATCGCCCATTTAGCAAAAACCTAATTTTGATGTTTAAGACATCTTAAAGGCAGATAAACATTAAAAAATAATTTGATTGGAATAGCTTATATATAAATTGTTTAGTTTGTTAGTTTACTTTAACCAACAAACCACTCAGGTTATTAAAAGACAATCTTGATAACTAGTTTCAAAGTGTTAGAAACAAGACAAGCCCAAAATCATTTGTTGAAAGCATAAACCAATAGAACAAAAGTTAATTCTAAACCCAGTATAGTCAACTTTACTAGAATACATAGCACAGGATGGATAGAGGCAGTGGACTTACTTAACGATTGTCCATTAGCTTTATTTAAATCTGTTTTAGTTTACCTCTTCAACCAGTTTTGCTGTCTAGGTAGGCAGCTCACTGGGTTTTGAGACACAGCCAGTGTGTACAATTCCAATACATCACAACTCCGTGTTTCCACTAGGCAACATGGCATAAAGTCTAAATACAATTTTATGTGGAGATGCTAATATGACTGTACGGGGGAAATACAAGCTCTAAACTCCTGTCATAAGCGTTTTCGGGCCACATTCCCCGTTTTCCCGTGTCATGAGCTCCTCGGCGGAGGGAGCAGCTCGTCCCAAAGGAAGAAAAGTAGTGGTTTGAAAGTGCGCGAGAGAGCTGCGCTTAGGGCGCATACTATGCTTTTAAAGCGTAAAAGTCAACGTGCACACTTTAAGATTCTTTACATCTATATTGTATGAAATAAAAAACTTTTCCTACCTGCATGGGATCGGCGGCCATCTTGGTTGTGAACTCTTTTTTTTAATCAAACTCTGGGGAAGGGGAGGTGAGTCACTCCCAAAAAACAAGCCTGTTATGTTTCCGTCTCAAGCGAAAAGCGCTTTATTTGGGGTACGATCCATAGTATGGCCGGTATACGGAGGGGCTCCCATTGTTGAGCTTGTTGAGCTGTCGGTTTGTTGTAAACGCAAGGGTTTAGACCCGGGCTCAGAGCGAGATCCGCGCTTTTGGGGTGAAAGTGCTGCTAATATCGAAACAAGGGGAGGCGGGTGGCAGAGCGACCCAAGTGCAAGTTTCTGTCCCCGCACCCAGTTCAGCCTCGATCATGTGATCAATAACAGCTTCACAAACACAGAGGCTTCAACACAACAGGCTGATTCTATAGGAGCAGAACCACGACGACTTGAATATAGAAGGACTTTATTCTGTTAAAAACAGCACGTTATTCTACTGCGATTATTGCATTGGGGTTTATTTTACAGGAGGTGCACACTTTAATGATACATTCTGGACGTACTTTTTATGTAGAAGTTTCTGCAGAAGAAAAAAAACACATTATGTATTTTTATTGGGACAACTAATTTAGTTGTAAACTATTCAAGGAGTAAACGTTGTATAGAGCTTTCTAATGTAGGCCTTTTCTAACAGTAGTTCTCATCTGGGGCCAGGGTCAGGGCCCACAAGGGGGCCCCAGTCACAGGATGACTTCCATTTGTGTAGTGAAAACGGTCACCGGGTACTAGCTGGTTATGGCAGATGGAGCATACAAAACACTACAAGAGTAAAGAAAGAAGTGACTGTGAGGAAAACATATTACAAGGTACCCTGTCCCCCCCACAACACACTACAGAATATCAGTCTATAAACCAGGAGTAAAAATGTAGATAATTTTTTAATTAAATGCATTTAAATGGGTCAGTTTAATAGAGTAAATTACCTTGACATGGAAAACATTGCCCTGTGCTCGCATAACCATTTCATTTGCTGGGATGGACTTACTGCAAGCCCTGCAGGCTCCGCTGTGACCGAATAATCTGTAGTGAATATCATAATCACAAATGTCTTTTAATAAGCAAGTCCTTATATTTTAATAAGCAAGTCTTTTTCCTCTCTCACAAACACAGGAAGGCATTTAAGCGTTTAAATCCATTTATGGTATAACTATTTGAACTTTTGCTTACTTCGTTTCCTCTATTAAAAGGATAGTACAACCAAAACTTTTATTCTGTCATTTACTCAATGAAAATCAGTGGGGTCCATTGCTGTTTTGAGCCCCAATTACTTTAATTCTATGGTCAAAAACAACTGAAACATACAGTACTTTTAAAATTTTTGGCATAAGTCAAATTATTTAAATTGTAATAAAAAATATGTAAATTAAAAATCAAGATGCCAAAAAAACAGTCAAAAATTAAGTTTTGATATATTTACAGTTGGAAATTAACCAAATATATTCAGGGAACATGATCTTTACTTAATATCCTTAATATATTAATATATATATTACTTAATGATTTTTGGCATGAGTGAAAAATCGATAATTTTGACCCATACAATGTATTTGGCTATTGCTAAAAATATACCCGTGCTACTTAAGACTGGTTTTGTGGTCCAGAGTCACATTTGTCTTCTTCAATGACGATAATTTGTATGCAAGAATGTACAGCTCAATCACAACATAATTGGGTGGGGGTCTTCAAATGGGTTGGACAAAGAGGGGCCTTATTTGACATACAGCACTCATTCTATTGTGATTTATTCTGTAGGAGTAGCAACGCATATCATTTTTACTGCAACCTATTCTATAGAAGAAGCATTACTTAATCTATAGGGATTTATATGGAAGTAACACAGAATTAATATTGTGATTCTATGAAAGCAGGACCACATTCTATATTTTATAATGAATCAATATTTCTCATCAGAAACATGAAGTTAGACTGGTTAAGAAGGCAGATGCACAGGAGGTACATGAATCAGTTACAAGAAAAATCTCCATATTACAATAATTAGAGATTAGGAAATGATGGAATGGTCTTAAACATGACATTCAGCAGGCTTTAATAATGTATAGTGCATTTCATTATGTTCTGTAAAACAATAAGAAAGTGTTTTTCTTTTTTAAATTGATAATTCAACAGATTAATTCTGCACATAGCTATCATGTTGATAGTTACTTTTACTGGAAAATGCTCTAATTTTTTAAAGGCATATAAAAAGAGTTACTACTGAAAGTGACAGAATTACCTTCAGCCAACAGAGGGAGGTGTTCTTCATAAATTTTGTGTCTGTCAATATATTATTTAGAAAGTATCACAACAACTGAAAACACAGCTCACATCACTGAAGAGTTCCTTAATGGGTTTTTTAAAGGTTTTTAATTATTATGAATAAAGCAAATATTACTTCACACACACACAACACACTTTAAAGATTGGTTCTTTATAGCAAGCTCAGAATGTTGTTTTCTAATAATAATAAAATAAATGCTATCTAAGAGATCATCTGGAGGTCTGCTTCCAAGGGTTCAGAGAACTTGGACTCTCTGGATGCTTCCAGGATTGATTTATGGACAGGTTAATTGCAGTAATATTGTTATTGCAGACCAGGAAGAATAGCCGTCCCATGACAGATAAATGTCACTCACACACCAGTGGAAGGTGGCGTGTTTTCACTGCCTGAAAGTGAAGTGCACAGCACTATATCAAAACTAACAGACACCACAACTAAATTGCAGGTCCACAACATATAAGAAAGGTCATTCTGTGCAAAACCAATTCATAATTGATTATGATACGCAAGGATGCACGCTGATATTGCTTTTCAGCTCCAATGGTTAACCTCATTTAAACTGCCAGATATTACCATATACGTTGAATTTCCACATTATTAGACCTTCACAAAATGGTCCGTAGCTGACAAAGCAACTGCTGGGTTATATGAGGTCTTGAATATGAAACTAGGTGCTCTATTAGTGTCTCTTTCTCAGAGCTCAGCAAAAAAAAGATGAGCTCAGGACTTCTGTTCGGATATGTTGTGCTCCCTGAGTGAATTCAAGTGGTCGTTTCTGTACGCAGAAGCTGTTGGTCTGTCCCGCTCACAGTACAGTTTTCCATTTGTGTAGTGAAAACGGTCACCGGGTACTAGCTGGTTATGGCAGATGGAGCATACAAAACACTACAAGAGTAAAGAAAGAAGTGACTGTGAGGAAAACATATTACAAGGTACCCTGTCCCCCCCACAACACACTACAGAATATCAGTCTATAAACCAGAAGTAAAAATGTAGATAATTTTTTAATTAAATGCATTTAAATGGGTCAATTTAATAGAGTAAATTACCTTGACATGGAAAACATTGCCCTGTGCTCGCATAACCATTTCATTTGCTGGGATGGACTTACTGCAAGCCCTGCAGGCTCCGCTGTGACCGAATAATCTGTAGTGAATATCATAATCACAAATGTCTTTTAATAAGCAAGTCCTTATATTTTAATAAGCAAGTCTTTTTCCTCTCTCACAAACACAGGAAGGCATTTAAGCGTTTAAATCCATTTATGGTATAACTATTTGAACTTTTGCTTACTTCGTTTCCTCTATTAAAAGGATAGTACAACCAAAACTTTTATTCTGTCATTTACTCAATGAAAATCAGTGGGGTCCATTGCTGTTTTGAGCCCCAATTACTTTAATTCTATGGTCAAAAACAACTGAAACATACAGTACTTTAAAATATCTTCTTTTGTATTTACCTTAAAAGGATAGTTCACCCAAAAATGAAAATTCTGTCATCATTTATCCACCCTTACATCATGTCAAACCAATGTATTTCTTTCTTTTAATGAACACAAAAGATGATATTTTAAAGAATGATGATAACCAAACAGTTTCCTTTCCCTATGACTAACATTGTAATTTATTTATTTATTTATTTTTCTGTCCGTACAATGGAAGTCAATTGAAACTGAAAGTGTTAAGTTCCCAAAATTCTTCAAAATATCTTCTTTTGTGTTCCACAAAAAAAGTGATACATGCTTGGAACAACATAATGGTGAGTAAAAGATGACACTTTTGGAGGACTATCACTTTAAGCCTAACCCCTTTCTCTTTACTATACTCCCAGAGAACACTTATTAGATGCATAAAAGAACTGCTCTCATTTATCTAGTATATTTGTTAGCTCAGGGTGTGAATGATTGTAAATTATCGAGGATGATGATAACAAAATAGAGTGTTGTTCCTTTAGTCTGACCTTATATAGTCACTTTTGCAGAGGATCAAGCCACACTTTGTGAAACACGATGAGCCAATTTCTGCCAGCTGGGCTTGACAGCATGAGCACTTGAGACAGTGGCAGTGCCAGTACCCATCCAAAGCAAACAGGAGGAAGCGGTCTGAAATCTTGCATCCACATCCAACGCACCGCTTCCATGCCGGGGCCCCCATTCTGACATGAGGCGGTTGTGCATTACAAGCAGTGTTTACCATAATAAATGGGTCACTACCTGGAATAGAATGCATGTAAACAGAACAAATGTTTCATTTAACTAGACAACAAATACAAACTGTATTCAATTAGTTTATAAGTATACATTAACCAGAGGGCCTCTATCTATATGTCAGTGACAGATACACAATCTTGTTAAATTAAACAAGTTCAACTCACTCACCTGCTTCACTACTTCATGCTTTCACAAACTCAATACAGAACAAATGATCGCGTTCAGTCTGTCAGTTCGGATAGACGCAGACACCCGTCCATTTCTTGTCTTTAGGCAAAAAGGAGAGGTAACTTCGTTTACCTACATTTAAATGACATCTCGCTTGCATCTCCTCCTGAGGTCTGAACGCTGTAAGTTACGCTGCTCTTTTATCAGACTTCTATCCCCTTTAAACATCCGTGAGGTGACGTCAGGCGCGCTTCAGCCAATCAACAGCAGCTTAAATTTTAGTCTCGTGCTGCTGAAGCAGCCCGGCAGATACAGATGCTAAATTATTGATGCTATCAACATCTGAATGAATGGCGCATTTGTCACTTGCACTATATTTAATGTACAATTTAAAATTTATTTTAATTGTAAATCACAAAATTAGCTGGCAGAAATTGATTTGTCAAAGTGACTTGAAGAAGTTTAAAAGAACTGCCTCACGTTTCTCATTCGGAGTCATTTACAATGAGGTCTTAATCACCCATATTAAAGACCTAATTACAGCTCACACAGCGTCATGGCCAAATCACTATGAAAAGAAACCTTGACAGCAGTCTGATTGCGTGGTAATAGAAATTCATCCGTGAGAAAAGGATCCTGGCTTTCTTATCATCTGTCTGTCATTTAGCCATGATTACCATCAGATTAAATACAATCAAAGCAGTTTGGGTGAAAAGTGGTAGTCATGGGAACCAGCAAAAACTGTTTATCTTGTCAAATGATCTTAATTCAAACCTGCTCATTCTAGATTACAGAGATGTAGGAGCTGAGAGGGAGGAAAGAGGGGAGAGGGTTGTGCTTGTTGGCTTCTGTCACTCATTATATGTCACTATTCAATGCAGAAAATTAGTCTCTGATGACATGACGAAGCCGTAAGGCTGGCTTAGTGTTGAGATATAGTGTGCTGTTTGCTTTGAGGAACTAAAACCTTCTATCTCCATGTTTAGTTTTATTTGGAGCCTGTTAATAGTTGTCACATATTCCCCGTTGTTTGTGAAGGTTAGGTGTTGGTTGTCTTCCCTAGCGTTTTGTTGGTTTTCTCTGTTCTGGTTCTTGTTTGCTTTGTTGGACATATTTTTTATTCTTTCTCTTTAGTTTATCTCATTCGGATCCAGTTCTCCCTTGTTTCTGAGTTCACCAAAAAACACGGTAGCTCTGTCATTCCTGGCTGCCAGAAATTCACTGTCAAAAGTATGTGACAATGTTATTAGTATATATTAGTGCCTGCATATTAAATTACATGATATAATGTTAATGTACCAAAATCTGCTTTTTACCTTAAAATGTACTGATAACCATAATAAAACAGGTCAAATAGAAAGTCACATGTTAAAGCAGAGTTGTAAGCGGCCTGTCTATTAAACATGGCCAATACTTGTAATTAAATGTGAACAGGATCATACACACAAAGAAAATACATAGGCATAGCCATCATAACACACATTAAATAAATAACAAAACATGTAAAGCAAAACACACTAATACGGTATATGATATACATAATATACACTATAAAAAGAACAACATGTATTTAGAATGTAATCATATATAATACCATGCAGAGTCTTCAGGGAATGTCCTTTTACTGTAAAATGTTCAGTAATTTATAGTAATTTGATTACATTTTTAATCGCAAAACCCATAAATGTGACATTGTATTACCGTAAACATACTTATGATATAATATTAAACCATTTACAGTTTTCACCTTTCACTATATGGTAAGGTTACAGTTAATCAGTTAACAGATTTTTACTTTTTACTCAATTTATATATATATTATTATTTTTTTTTTTTTACACACATTTTCTTTTACTGTTATACTTCCGTTTACCCCTACCCAATATTAAAAAGAGACATATGGACACATGTAGATGCGAATGAACCAGACTGGTTCACAAATGAGACTATTCTCAATGAGCTATTACTTTTTTCAGCCCCTATTGTTGGTTTTGCCTGTCTAGATTTCCTGTAAACGAGACCAGCAACCCCCCCCCCCCCATCTCCTGGATCATTATGTTTATGTAATGAGGTCACAGTCGTTGATCTAATGGCGGAGTGCATAGTTTGAGATGCGTGTAGGAAGGGGGGCGTAATGGAAAATAAGTTATTTTCTCCACAGCTCCATTTCTTTAATTGTTTACTGAGCAGAGGCATGTTGTGATGTTTCAGGTAAAGCACAGGAGTCACATTAACAAAAGAGCATGAGCTGTCTGAGCACATACAGGTCCTTTTAAAAAAATTAGCATATTGTCATAAAGTTCATTATTTTCTGTAATGTACTGATAAACATTAGACTTTCATATATTTTAGATTCATTACAACTGAAGTAGTTCAAGCCTTTTATTGTTTTAATATTGATGATTTTGGCGTACAGCTCATGAAAACCCAAAATTCCTATCTCAAAAAATTAGCATATTTCATCCGACCAATAAAAGAAAAGTGTTTTTAATACAAAAAAAGTCAACCTTCAAATAATTATGTTCAGTTATGCACTCAATACTGGGTCGGGAATCCTTTTGCAGAAATGACTGCTTCAATGCGGCGTGGCATGGAGGCAATCAGCCTGTGGCACTGCTGAGGTGTTATGGAGGCCCAGGATGCTTCGATAGCGGCCTTAAGCTCATCCAGAGTGTTGGGTCTTGCGTCTCTCAACTTTCTCTTCACAATATCCCACAGAGTCTCTATGGGGTTCAGGTCAGGAGAGTTGGCAGGCCAATTGAGCACAGTAATACCATGGTCAGTAAACCATTTACCAGTGGTTTTGGCACTGTGAGCAGGTGCCAGGTCGTGCTGAAAAATGAAATCTTCATCTCCATAAAGCTTTTCAGCAGATGGAAGCATGAAGTGCTCCAAAATCTCCTGATAGCTAGCTGCATTGACCCTGCCCTTGATAAAACACAGTGGACCAACACCAGCAGCTGACATGGCACCCCAGACCATCACTGACTGTGGGTACTTGACACCGGACTTAAGACATTTTGGCATTTCCCTCTCCCCAGTCTTCCTCCAGACTCTGGCACCTTGATTTCCGAATGACATGCAAAATTTGCTTTCATCCGAAAAAAGTACTTTGGACCACTGAGCAACAGTCCAGTGCTGCTTCTCTGTAGCCCAGGTCAGGCGCTTCTGCCGCTGTTTCTGGTTCAAAAGTGGCTTGACCTGGGGAATGCGGCACCTGTAGCCCATTTCCTGCACACGCCTGTACACGGTGGCTCTGGATGTTTCTACTCCAGACTCAGTCCACTGCTTCCGCAGGTCCCCCAAGGTCTGGAATCAGTCCTTCTCCACAATCTTCCTCAGGGTCCGGTCACCTCTTCTCGTTGTGCTGCGTTTTCTGCCACACTTTTTCCTTCCCACAGACTTCCCACTGAGGTGCCTTGATACAGCACTCTGGGAACAGCCTATTCGTTCAGGAATTTCTTTCTGTGTCTTACCCTCTTGCTTGAGGGTGTCAATGATGGCCTTCTGGACAGCAGTCAGGTCGGCAGTCTTACCCATGATTGCGGTTTTGAGTAATGAACCAGGCTGGGAGTTTTTAAAAGCCTCAGGAATCTTTTGCAGGTGTTTAGAGTTAATTAGTTGATTCAGATGATTAGGTTAATAGCTCGTTTAGAGAACCTTTTCATGATATGCTAATTTTTTGAGCTAGGAATTTTGGGTTTTCATGAGCTGTATGCCAAAATCATCAATATTAAAACAATAAAAGGCTTGAACTACTTCAGTTGTGTTGTAATGAATCTAAAATATATGAAAGTCTAATGTTTATCAGTACATTACAGAAAATAATGAACTTTATCACAATATGCTAATTTTTTTAAAAGGACCTGTACAGTTAGATAAACATCAGATGGAAAGTGTGAGACAGAGGCCTCATTATTTAGAGCCGGAACTGGCCGATGTCTTTTGAGCACAAGAAGTAATTTTCATCATTGCTCTATAATTGATTCTGTGAAACATTTGACAACGATGTGCATTTCTGTTCTGGTAATTTGAAGGACTTTTCCAAACAAATCTACAGAATTACTTTAGCTGGATATTTTAACGAAACTATTTACCCCTAATTAATGTATCCTTTCCCCACTGACGATAGCCAACAATTATGATGTTCATTAAAAATGAAGGGAAGCTGGACTGTCAATCAAACACAGAAAGGGATTGTTTGAAAGGCCCTTTATTTGTTGCTGTGACAGCTCAATCACCCATCATGATCTAACCGGGGGGAGGTAAAAACCGCCAACAATGACCATCAGAGGCTACAGACAGCCCTTCATTTGAGTGCTAATTAGAAAAATTATATCTCTGAAAGGCAGCCAGGTATCTGTTCCGTGTGTTGAGAGAGACAAGCTGAAGAGACAACAATGAGTTAATAGAAAAATTAATTATTTACACTATCTAGGCCAGGCCATTGAAAGAATGACTCAATAATGCTTTAATTGTGTTGCTGATTACATTTCCACTGAGATACACTCGAAAGCATATCAAAAGCCCTGTTTATTAAATGTATGTGCTCAGATGAGATAACATGGATATCGCAGCGGTGCACAGCACATCTTCAGCACATCTTGTGTGGTTCTCCTTAACATAATATCAGTGGTGAGCACTTCTGTGGAGGAGGAAAGGTTAGACCAATGGGTTACACGCAGTTATTTTAGAGCAAAGATGTTTGTGGTGGGGTTTTTTTTTTCTATATGAAAAGACATACATGGACCATCGGTCAAAATTTGGGGGTCAGTAATCTAGTTTTAAAGAAATTAATACATTTATTCAGCAATGATGCAATGAATTTTTTTTTTTTTTAATAAATGCTGTTCTTTTGGATCTTTCTATTCACCAAAGAATGCTGAAAAACGGTCCTAATAATATTAATCAGTCCAACAGTTTTCAAAATTCTTCTTGAACAGCAAATCAGCATATTTGACTGATTTCTGAAGGATCGAGTGACATTGACTTTGAAGACTGGAATCAAAATTCAGCTTTACAATCCCAGGAATAAATTAAATTTTAAAATATGTTCAAATAGAAATGAATATTTCATGATATTACTGCTTTTGCTGTATTTTAGAACAAACAAATGCAGCCTTGGTGAGCATAAGAGACTTCTTTCATAAACATGAAAAAATCAAAACCTTTTTTTGATGTTTAATCTGTGTTTGTGTTGTTAGTAACAAAAAAAGGTGAAGAATATTAAATAAAATATAATCCTCCATGTAGTTTTGTTTCTCCATTGTTTTAAAAAAGAGAGTACGTTTAGAAGACAGACACTGTGTGATATTTTATCAAAATTATAAAAAGGGAAGAATAAAACTAAATAAATCAAGCTCTTTTTATTATGGCCAACATATCTAAAAATCTACCTCAGCAATGTCAGCAGAAAAGAGCAAAGCTCCTGGAGTCTCCTTAATTTGAAATGAAAATCACATAGAACAGAGCAAATACAGGCTCACATGGTGGCACTCTGAAAAAAAAAGCAAAGATAAATATTATAAAATATATATTTTATATGTACAGGTTACTCTAGTGTTTCACATACAGTACAGACTGGTTTTGATACTCTAAAAACATCTAAAAGAACCTGTACAATGTCAAAATATTTTTACGGCGCAAATGAGAATTTGTCACAAAGACCTACTGTCTACTTATATTTTGTCTTGGAGATTTTAAGGGCAAATGTGCAATCCAGCACCCATTTCATGCACAAATGTGTGTTTAGTAAAGATCATGTATATATAAACACTGGAATTGTATAATGTATTCAGGAGACAAATTTCCATTTTCAAAAAGACATCAGTTCCAGTCTTGTAGTACCATCAAGGCACATGATGGCTGCCTATTTCCACATTTATGTTAATAATGACAATCTATGCAACTGTACCTACATTTCACATTGGAAAACAACTCCTCACCTATTCATATGCTGAGATATCAAGTCATATTTACACTGGCTGTAATAACAGCTCTGTGTTACAGGTGAAAAAGGCACAGTCTTGATGAATTTAGATGAGCCTTTCTTTCATTGAACGCATTTAAAGTCCATGATCTCTAAATCAAAGCAGCAGACCAATGGTATGTTGCCATGAGAAACAAAGTATGTTTAAACTACATAAACAAAAAAAGTCATAAAATATATAAAAATAATTTCCGTTTACCGAGAACAAGCAACAGTACAATAATTCACATGCAGATAAACATTTCATCTTCAATTCTTTATCCTCTCATTTTTAAACCTTTTGGTCCAGCTGTAACTGTAATGACCAGTATTTACATATATTTGTAGATAAAAATATATTATCTGCAATTGCTGAAAAAATGCAGGACTGAACCCCAAGCAGAAGGTTCTGTTTTAAAAATGGCAAACAGAAAAATGTGGATAGTTTTTTTTTGGTATTTCAAAGACAAGATATATGATGTGTTTTTAACCATGTGAAGTACATCCACATCTGTGTTTTTCTAATAAATCCCATAAATAGCCTTATGAAAGTCCAAGAAATAAAGTATTCCTCATTTTACTATATTGAAAAAATTACTTTGTCAGCTGGATAAGAATGTTTAGTAGTCATCTGTACTTTTAAGATAAGTTAAAAAACTCCCAGCATCAATCAGTCCAAAAAAACAAAACTATAAGCATTAACGTATTAAATAAGTACAATAGCAAAACGTTCTGAAATGTGGCAGCACCTGTATCAAATCCCTATGGCAGAAAGGTGATGGTTGTCTTGAATAACGACACAAACAAGACCTGTCACTTTTAAAGCTCATTAGAGAGCTTTTAAGCCTTCTTTCAAATGATATGTATTATATGAGGGGATAAAGCTCTTGACAGCTATTTGGCCCCAATACGATTCCCTGTGGCACAGACTAGTTTCAGTTGCTCTGCACACATCCTGATGGAGAACAGTCGGGCAGAATGGATTGCGTCCTCCCTCCAGTGTTTCCGACCACACCATAACAGTGTTATGAAGCACCGCTGAGTCTCAGGTAGTCTTTGGGTAGATTTTCTCATAGAAGAAGTTCTGCGCCAGTAGGTACAGTTCTCCATCTTTTTCTCTCACCGCGTGAGCCCGAATGTACTGGAACTGCTCTAGTGCAAACTCATAAAACTCATTCTCCATTTTCCAGATGTCTGACTGCTGCAGTCTGGCTATAGACTCTTTGGTGGGTGGCTTCTTCTCGCTCGTTTTCCTTAGGTGCGATTTCTTCCCTTTAGAAACAGACACAAACATTTGACAAAAATATCTAATAGACTTGTTAAAACATTTTCTCTGCAGTCGTACCTGTCCGATAGAGCTCTGTGGCCCCCTTAAAAAAGCGAGGAAGTGCCGCCTCCAACATCATAACAAAGTCTTCCAACTCCTCTGTCACTCCAACTAACATGTATTCATTCACCAGGTTGTATTTGGCTTGCTCCAAAGCCCATTTGCTGCCCATGTTCCTGTGAAGAAAAATATGTAGCAAGAGTCCTACAAGTAGTAGATCTGAATTACGCATAAGAGAACAGCCTACCAGCACTCAGAGTAATGACCACAGAAGAAGGGAATCTGAAGCCACAGTTTCTCTGGAGCACAGTCAGATCCTCCAGCAGCTACACACTCATCAAACGTCTGAAACACACACAGATCTTGGAGTTGAACAAAGAAAAACGTTAAGCTTTATTAATAGCAAAGAGAATAATTATGGTGGCACAAACTGTGGTTATAGTAATGGATGTAATAGAGTTTTATTACTTTCTTTTTGTTTTTGTAATGTCATGTCATCTTCATGGCATTCTAGTAAAATGTTTAACAGTCATTGGACAAAAGAAAGAACAATATTTAAGAATATTTGAACTTTTTACATAATACATAAATAGTTCCATTATTTATCATACATTTGACAAAATAATATTTCAATATTAAAAATATTTAACATGACATTGTCCTAATATTATTATTTTGTAATGATTTTTACTAACACAATAACTTTTATTTTGTGAACTTATACTTTACAGTCGTGAAATTCATCATTAAAAACAGGATAAAAGTAGACAAAATAAACATCTCACCTTTTTGTCCCCTTGCTTTCTGCGTCGCAGACCTGGTCTGTAGTCATCACCGAAGCGCAGGAAATAGTAGTAAGACACCAGACGCTCAATAGGGTCCCGGATTACATTTATGTAAATAGGCTTTTTCTTCACTCCAAATCTGATAATGAGATGGGAAAGGAAATGTAATTAGTAATGTATTGGTATAGTTGTATTAACACATGTTTTGGGCATTTAGGCGTAATTAAATAGTTGCTTTATGCATGAAGGTAAAGGGAGACCCACAAAACTGGAAACTAACAATATGATTGCATTGTTTAAAATTAGCTTGCTGCAATTCCCTTCACAACCACCAGGAGTCAGCAGCATCAAACTGCTTTCTGTGTTGTTGAGAATGTAAAACAACATCCTTTCATGTTGACATTGAATGCAAAACCTGAAACCACTCTAAACAGCATTACTCATGCAAAACACATTGACCACAACAGATCTGAACAGAGAAACAAAATGACAGGAGCACATAATACATACTTGGTGAAGTCCAGAAAGGAAACATGTCCATGGTAGAACGCAGGTTTCATCTCTTTCCAGAACGTCACATTCTTTACAAACCGTACCTGAAACATAAATAAATCATTTTAAAAAATTTAATAAATCACTTAAGGATTTGCCCTGAAAAAAAAGTCAACCTTTTTAGAGTTTAATGACAGAAACTTGCATTTTAAGTCCTCAAGATAATATAAAGCTACCACAATATAACATCTGCTGTAGCGCACTATTAAGAAATTATTTGTGCCTTTTAGAGGCTGTTTGGGGGCATTTCAGTAAATGGAAACATTTGGATCCTTCCAGCATTATAATGTGTTGTTCGGATGGCACTAACAGTGAGCATGCACAACTGACCTGATCCTGAAGAGACATGACGGGATTGTTTTTGGTGGTATTGATGTGCAGCACATGGTAGTGGTTCTTGTTGCACAGGTCGTAGGCGATGTTGGTGAAGGAGGTACTTGCTGTTTTGGGCACTCGGTTGTAGATGACCACCAAATCGTCCTCCTCTACAAGGGCCTCCTTCGCCCCCTCTCGAATGTGCCGTTGCTCAATCTCTCGTACCTCATGTATGGCAATAGCTCGTTCTGGAATGGAGGAGAAGACAAGGAGACATTTAAGCAAAATACAGAATTTTGAGCTTGTTGCCTTAGTGACCTGGTGCTAAAAGGCTTTAAGATTTTTTTAAATAATAATAATAATTTTAAAAACTTACACTCAACAATAACAATAATGTTGTAATTTAATTCATAAATTTAATATTTTAAATATATATTTTTGACAAAGGTAAAAAAAAAATATATATATTTTTTTATATTACATATATTTGAATATGAGCATGTGGCCTCAGTGACATGGTGCTAAAAGGTGTTGAGAATTTTTAATAACATTAATAATAGTAATAATTTAAAAAATCCTTACAAATGTGAACTTGCACTCAACAATGACAATAATGTTCTAATTTAATTAATATATTTAATTATATCTATAATATATATTTTTGACAAAGGTAAAAACAACAACAACCTTAATTCTATATTTTTAGTTCTGTATGGAATGTTTTAAAATTGTTTTGAAAGTAATGAATTTTAGAGTTTAGAGAAATGTGTCTACTCATTTCAGAAAAAAGTATCCTACATACCAGCTAATTATTTTATGCAAACTGTTGACTGTTTTGAAATTGCAATTTAGTGAATTCCTCTTCCTGTCATTTGAATTCAAATTCCAATTCAACATCCTGTGAGCATATGCAGTACAATTTCTCATGAATGTTTGAAAGAAAGCCAATTCTTCAAATTCAGAATTTTGACCAAACATGCTATTTTTTATTTTATAAAAAATAAAGACAATATGAACAAAATTGACTTTGCAGTTGAAACAGAAAAGGTCCTGTGGTCTGGTAATACTCGTGAGATGGAAATTTGACAGTGTACACGATGTGGTGACAGTAGTGTGTGAATGTGAGCAGGCGCTCGGACAGCTGCTACTGTGAGGTGATGATGTCAAGCCAACTACAGCACATTCCCACTCAACTCTGACTGTTCTCGGGTCAAAGAGCCCAGTCTCCAACCATCACATGTGGATAACTGCTCTCACTCACCAAATCTGTTGCTAAGCCACATTATGGTGTCCCACGACAACAGAGAATAACTTGTTACGTTTGCAAAAAGGAATAGTTTACATTTTCTAAAAATTCTCTCTCCCTCAAGCATCCAAAATTTAGATGAGTTTGTTTCTTCATTGGAACAGATTTGGAGGCGTATTACTTCACAAGATGTTAATTGATGGACTAGAGTCGTGTGGATTACTTGTTGATTATTGAGATGTTTTTATCTGTTTGGAATCTCATTCTGACGGCACCCATTCACTGCATTCATGACCAAACAGGATTCATTAAATCTCACTCAGCTTCGGATAACTTACGCAGGTTATATCATATTATTAATTCAAAGAATAGTTTTTCCTCTCCTTGCGCAGTATTATCTCTAGATGCGATGAAAGCTAGAATGGAACTATTTATGGGCGGTTCTACAGCATCTGGATCTGGAATCGAGTTTCATAAATATGATAAAAGTTCTGTATGCCAATCCAGCAGCCACTGTTCTCACAGGTGCTGTTCGCTCTATTCGACAATCTGAACTATTTCTCCCATAAATATACAGAATACTCATCATCATATTTCTTAGTTTGCTGATGATATCTTATTGTTTTTGGAGAAGCCGTCACATTCTGTTCCTCATGCTGAATTTCTTTGACCATTTTGGATCTCTCTCTGGGTGTAAAATGAATTGGAGTAAGTCATGTTTACTTCCCCCTCAATTCTAAAATTGATTCCATGTCTCTTTCTATATCTATTCCATTGGTTCAAAACTTTAAGGGATAGATGTTTTTCCTTCCCTGCGGGAAATCGTCTCAAAAAACTATAATGGTATTCTAGCCAAAGTATCCTCAGATTTGGAAAATTGGTCTCGTCTTCCTACTTCTCTTCAGGCCCGTATATCTGTGATTAAAATTAATGTTCTCCTACGTATTAATTTCTTTTCTTCCATGATTCCTCTCGCTCCACCGGTTGGCTACTGGAACAAACTAGATGCATGTGTTTCACGGTATATATGGGATGGGAAACGTCCTTAAACTGACTTCCTTACAACGATGTAGATTACATAGAGGTCTTTCTTTCCCTAATTTTAGACTGTATGCTCAAGCCTTTTCCCTCCGCCCCTTAGCAGTTTGGTTTGATCCTGACCCTTCTGTGTCTTGGAAAGCAATTGAGGAATCTATTGTTTATCCGTATAAATTGAAGCATCTTGTTTTTTCAGGGGTTCCGCTTAGGCAGTGTTAATCTCGGTTTGGTCCCATTGTAACCCATCTCCTCTCCACATGGAAGGATGTTTAAAGACGTTCACAACTAGGTACAAAATGGCATAGGCATTCGCCTATTTTCCACTATGATAACCTTTGGTCAGGCAGTACTCAATTTCATTGTCTGCAATGGACAAATAATGCAGTAAACATTCTGGGAGATATCTATGATGATAGTGGTTTAAAATCCTTCCAGAATCTTAAAACTCAATATAATCTGCCAGGCACCTCCTTTTTTATGTATTTGCGCTTTAGATCGGCCCTACGGGCGTATGGGATGCCTTGGAACTCTCAACTGTCTGTTCACCCTTAGTGCAAACTAATCCTTCCTTCTGAGGAATCTCCCTCCTCTGCTTCAATCATCTATCTCTTTCTTCTTGAGCATTCATGCAAACCTTTATCTATTACTACTGTTTGGGCTAAGGATCTTAATGAGGATGTGCATGTTTTATTTTCTGATCAGGTATGGGGTATGTTTAAATTGTCTTCTAAAAACCCTAATCACCAGGGGGGGGGGGGGGAGTGCCCCTCTCTCTCACCTTTTTTGGACTCAGCTCTCACAGGACCTGTCATATTTGTTGGGTACTGAGATATGTTTGACTCCGCACCATTTTTTCATGAATGACTTTTAGGACTTCACCTTGTCCGTCCAACAAAGATCTTTACTGTTAGCTGCTCTCACAGCAGCAAAAAAATTTCTAGTCAACCGTTGGAATCCTCCTCACACAATGGACAGACGAACCTGGACGGTGTATTTGTTGGACATTATCTCGATGGAACTCTCTACTTCTCGTATACATGGATCTAACGTGAAAACTGTAAATTCATGGAATTCAACTTTTAATGTTGTGTCTTCTAAAATCTTTGTAAAAATTATTTTATTGTTATTTTTTTAAGTTTACCAAGGGGTGGGTTTTAAATTTGTGCAGCTGCTTTTTGTTTTGTACTGCTGTTCCATAAAATAAAACTCAAACAGTTGTTAACAAAAAAAAAAGAAATATAGTCATAAGCAGCATTCATTATTAAATAGGCCAATGACACTAATTTCGGGGGGGCCCAAATCAATGACATTACTCAAATACAGATGAAAAAAAAAATTACACATCTACTAAGACAAGCATGTTTTAACTTTTACATATATAGTTAGTTAGTTGTTGTTTTGCCATGTCAGTATAAGGCTATCTTCATGGCAAAAACAAGAGTTGAAATAATACAATTTACAAGTACAAAATAAAACTAAATAAACTAAAATACAGCAGACAAAATTATACAAGATTTTTTTTTAATTAACATGATAAAAATCTAAAATCTTTTCAGGTAAAATCTTACTAAACAAGTCCCTGAGTGAGCGTACTTCAAAAAAAAAAAAAAGTGTTTTACTTGCATTAAAACTGGGGCAGTCCAATAAAATATGTTTAATGAAAAGGGGGGTGTTTGCATAAGCAAAAAGGCATGGGTCAAATATTGTATGACCTATACCACATTTTTTGTATATGTAAATATTAAAACAAAATTACTTTTGTAAATAAAGAATTCAAAAATCACAAAAATATTACATTTTTAAGAACTTAACATGCATTTTAAACTACATTTTTATTTTTTAATATAACGGAGACTGTCTTTTTGACCCAATTATATATTTTTAGATCATAAACCGATATAAAACATACAACATAATAATGCATGTGAAATGACAGTGCAAAAAATGTTAATGGTAAAGTTGAGTGTCTTGTTCCAGTAAAGGCCAAAAATAATAAGATGAGGGAATTAAATTTAATATCTACAAGTGTCAAGCTGCTCAGGAGGAGCAGAGAATTTATTGCAGTCAGCTGCCAAACCTGACAAGTTATACTCTGACTGATGTCTTTTCAATGATTCAAATCAGGTTACATTCTTTCCTTAGATAGAACAAATCATTCCTTCAGTCATTTTTGCCTCTGTGACTCTACAACATGGAGGTCACTGTAAGGTCATTTTATGTTCAAGCTTGCTCCAGAAGTGGCATTATCATGCCACAAGAACATTTACAGCCTTGGCAGAATGACTTAGGCGGAGTAAGAGAAACGGAGTAGTGGGGTTAAAAAAAAACAGGCCTGAAGTATGCCCTGTCTATACAAAGAGGCCATAAAAATCGACTAAGAAATGCGAGCAGCTGTACGCCTCTGGTATTCAGGGGGGCTTTGAAGTTTTA
This sequence comes from Barbus barbus, assembly GCF_936440315.1. Lineage (NCBI taxonomy): Eukaryota > Metazoa > Chordata > Actinopteri > Cypriniformes > Cyprinidae > Barbus > Barbus barbus. The sequence goes on along the minus strand of NC_136743.1, from coordinate 19,191,571 downwards.
ATAAACAGTTAGTAAAGCATTAAAGTGCATTTGCAGGTAAAAATTTTTTTTCGAATGAATGTATAACCTTGTATGAAAATACCACATGAACCGTTAATGCAGGATTTGAAAATGTTTTACAAGACGCGAAGGCACAAATTTAGATGAAAAAGTGAGCCTTTCCTGGACAGTTCTCAAAAAAGTTTTTTTTTCAACATCGCGTCATATTACGTCACATAATGGAGTCGTGTGCCGCACTCTGCTTTGAGCGCGTGCGAGTCAGTGTGTTTTCGGTAGTTATTTTTATTTCATATTTATCATTGTCATGGTAAATTGTGTTTGTGGAGGTTGCACAAACTCCAGCCTGTCAGGACATCGAGTCCACAGGTTTCCTAACAAGAAATAGGACGATATCTTCCGGGCCTCGGTGCGTTAGTGCAGGCGAAGAGACTGGACTTCACTAATGCATCTGCTTCAAACACCGCGGTGGTGTGTAACTTAACAGATGTGATGGAGGCCAAGTGGAAAAGCATGGTCAGCAGTGAATGTGATCTAAACTTGTGCTTGCTTCTCCCAGCATATGCCGTCTGAGAGAGGAATACTGCAGGTCACCGCAGGCTCCAGGAGAACACAGCACTGTCATGTCCACTACACCTGCTCCTCTCTCCAGATCCCTCCAGTCAGAGGATCAGCATGATGAGGCTGTTGGTGTATATCTAGCACAGCCTTCAACATTTAACACACTTTAACAACACATTAGTGTGATACCCAGACTGAAAGATTGTTAAATGTTTTTAAATGGGTCAGATGGTATTTCTTTTGGTAGTATATGTTTGGTACATCTACATACATATATATATATATAAACAGTTGAAATGTGTTTTGAGTTGGGTATTAACAGTGCTATGAAATAATATTTATGATTTAGTGCTGTATAAATAAAACTGAATTGAATTAACCATAAATGCAGATCTGCTTGTTTGCGATTTTATTTTTTTATTGATTGGCCCCATTTTGTTGACATTCAAAACCTTTATAAAGTCCTCCTTCCTCTGTAAACTATCTTCTAATAGCTGACACAACACATGCAGGTAAGGGCTGCCCAGAACACCATAGGCCCAGCGGACAACTTATCTGTATGCTGTCATTATTGATTGTGTTATACCAATGGCATCAAAAAGTGTTACTTATAGGTAGTCATGACCTAAATAGAGTTAACTTGTAATTGAGAATCAAAATTATTCAGACGGTTTTAATATTAAAATCTTTAACTATGCATTTATACAAGTATTTATCTTAGAGTAATAAATGATTTCTGCCCTAAAATGTGTCTGCTGGCCTGGAGAGGTCTATGCTTTCCTCGCATTTCCCACACAAGCACCTATGAATCAAAAACGTGTTTATCTCTCTCTCCTGCGGTGACAAGAAAACACTATCACGTAACGTTAGTGTCGGATATTAACGAGTGTGACACGCCTGATCAATGCTTATTAGTTTCTATTACTGGTAGTATCAATACTAGCATTGCTATTGCCTGATTACATTAGCTAACGTGTGTATATCTGTAAGCTAACACTGATCTCTCACCAAACACCTGCCCTGTTCTCCTCACATCAACTCAATTAGTCTTCCCTGACCGTTGTTCTGTCTAATCCTGGCGTGTCCTGCTCTCTTGGCTGCATAGCAGGCTCATCATTTTATCTGTGGTCCGTCATACGAGTGTAAATACACATTTAAAATTTCCTCAGCGTCCGAACTGTCTGCGATCCTTTGTTTTCCTGTGGTTTAAATGGACCGCTCTCCCTTTTGATGTGTCATTTCCGGTTTTGGCGCGTTTCAGATGCGGAAGTAAAATTCTCTCACAAAAACAACTCCAGAAGCCTTAATAGCGTATTTTAAAGTATATTGTAAAGAAAATCTAGTTCCTACAGTATTTTTCTATACATCCACCCACTGGAGTCTCTAACCTGCAATATGCCCTTTAAGCTCATGATCTGCCACAGGTTATGTACCATCTGGTTACTATTTTACTGTAAAACATTTTAAAAGTTTTTTTTTTCACAGTTAAATTATAATTATACTTCACAATTTGACTGTTTTCAAGGTATTTTTGATCAAATAAATGCAGGCTTAAGAGACTTGTGTCATACATCTTACCAACCACCAACTTTTGAATGGTAGTGTAAATGTTGGGACTTTTATATATTAATATTTATAAGACTGATTAATAAACCAAACATTAAAAGACACACATCTTATAAATCTATTCATATTAGAACCGCTACAAAAGCATTTGTTTAGTTTATATGTCATCCGCTGGCTCTGAAACCTTCAACAATCAACAGCGCTTTCAAAGTCTTTAAGCATCATAAACACGGCTATTTTGGATCTAAAAATGTACAGTAGTGAATGTGTTGGTGCCAAGCCATAACACATAGGCTTAGTTTCTTTCACAGTCCCATCAGGGCTAAAAACAGTACCGATCTGAAACATTTTCAAAGGGAATCCCAGAACTTCCATTAGCAAATGGAGACAAATTACTATCAGGTTAGATATCAAATAACTTTCGGATGCTCATGAACCATGAAAGCGCATGTCAGATGCCATCATTAGAGCAAATGGAACGATAATAAATCAATCAACCTTTCGAAATGTGACACGAAATATAGTCAGTAAAAACACTGTTGAAGTATTGAGTCAAATTATTAAAACAGTTTACACTAGGTATGTGCTAAAGACTCCATTTGTTCACAGTCAAACAAGTTGTGCAACAGGATGACAGGTTCAAAAACATCATCAATTTATGCAGCGCTGAGACTGACAGCTTTCTCCAGGTCTACCCAGATGGAAACCTTCCTCTCACCTTTCCGCCTGCTAACAGGTCTCATATTCCTCTGCAGTTGTGCAACTATTCATAGAGCAAAAAGCTGTTAGGTGATGTGAGTAACTCAGCATGAATGGTGGGAACCAGCTAACCCAAACAACAGCAGCTAGCCAATTGTTAATGCAAAGAATGTTGCTTATTCAAACAAAGCATTATAATAATTTGAGCAAGGCAGAGATGCAGCTCTGTGAAGGTGCTGTGAAACAGATATGATGCTTTACAGTCCAAACGGAGAAGCATTCAGAATAGCCTGTATTGGACATGAAATAGCCCATAGACATGTGGCCTGTGTTTGGAATCACAGCACTCAACCAAAATACAAAAGCCCTGCTGGCACGTGTACTTCGCAGATGTTTAAAATAACTGATTTTATTCATTTCAATAGATTAGTTGTGATAAGCAGAAAATATTTTACTTAGACATGCAAAATGACTTTAAATAAGTCATTTTTTTACATTTTTTATATGCTTTTTAAAATAGGAAAATTTCTACTTCGTAAATTATTATTATTATTATTATTCAGTGTTTTTATGTTGCACTCTGTCACCGAAGCAAGTTCCTAGTTTGTGAATTGTGTTTGCAGACAATGGCAATAAAGTTTCTGATTCTGATTCTGAAAAGGTTTGAAGGTATTCTTAATTTACTTAGATAATTCTGGATGTTCTGTCAACACTGAGATATTTATGAATACTCGTATGATAGCATTTTTTATAAAACCGCTATTTCACCTATTCACTCAGCTCTCGTGGGTTTTTATAATCGTAGGTAATTATATTTGTATTAGGGTCAAAGACAAAAAAAAAAGAGTTTGAGCATACAAATAATAAGTGTAATACTGCTTTAAATTGTTGCCCCCCCCCAAAAAAAAAATTAAAAGGTTTTCTGTTTAATTTAATTGCAATTTAGTTTTTGTTTTTCTGAGCAAAAAATACATACATTTTCCCCTGATTTACAGAAGACCACTAAAATGTAATTCAGTGTAACAATTCAATTTATGACATATTAAATACTCGTTTAGAAGTTGTTGCATAAATCTTTCTAATACCTCAATATATGAATAGTACATCCATTATGAGTTATCTAAAAGTAATTTTATTAGTTTACTTTACATGTGAAAATTGTACCAACTCCAAACTTTTAAATAGGAGTGTGAATAAGATTTTTAGATAATTCTCCTAATTTTAAGCAGGTTCTGTTAATAACTAGAAACAGCATTAAAGAAAAGAGGAAAAAAAACACAATGGCTTCTCAGTTTAATATTTTGTTGTTGGTGATTACATTTTTTTTTACTGTGGTAACATTTCAGTAGATGGAGGTGAATACCTGTTTGAAAGCACCCTGTAGTTTCAATTCATTTATTCACTGAGGAGGTTTTTTTATTGGTCAGTATTTGTAATAATTAAATAATGACATGCTTTTATATCTGACAGTGTTGAGCCATATTAATGGGCAAGGAAAAAACAAACAATAAACTGGAAAATATTGCCAAATATGTTGAACAGATTAATCCAAAAGAATGTCTTGATTTCAGTGTTTTGTCCCTGAAGACTCGAGCATAAGTGAGTGGCATGTAGCTAATAGTGCAACAGATAAATGCTTGAATACTGACGAAGGAAAATATCCATTGCACAACTAAGTGGGTCAAAACTGATACTGGATCTTGCTTGAATGAAAATGCAGCTGCTGTCTGAGACATGATGGACCATGTAGTCCAAACACACGACTGCTCATTACCTCCCTTAAAATAGTACTGAGGAAAACAAATCACACCGTGACAATGTTGACAAACGGGCACAAACCAGACTTTGCTGGTTTCTAGTCTACAAATGATTTCAAGATACTTTATTGGAAAGGAAAGATACTTACCCAGCTTCCCCCGTGACTCCTCAAGCTTCTGAATTTGGTTTTCCAAAAAGATCATCGCAATGGCGAAGGCCAACAGGGCCAGGAGCTGAAACTTCGGCGGCATCTTTAACCTTAAAAGCCCCATCAAAAAAATCCAGCAGAGAGAGGACATGCCGTGACCGAGAACTTTATGACACACAGTTCATGGATGCAAAGAACAGTGCTTCCATGATTCCCACAATCGAATATAATCACTCACAACAAACTACACTACAGTGGACACTTACTACCGCAACAAAAACAGTTCCGTGTAAAATTATGTATGTTTATCGCATCCGAACAGCTCAGACTATGCTTCGCTTGAGTAGCAGCTGTAGTGTACGTTCATTTGTTGATAAATCCTGGGAAGTATAGGCACGTTGTGTCAGTGCGCATGCGCATTCGCCGGTTGGTCAGCTGTCGCTGTATGACTGGATAATCTCACATCACTCAGATAAATACGACTTCTGTCCACTGTCCAGACAACAACACATCACATTTACAGTCAACTGTTCATGTATACATACATATATTTAAATTATATTTTCTGTAATTAAAAAATATATATTAATTGCATAAGAATGAGCATAAGATCACACATAAAATCCCCTTATATTTCCAATTCTGCACATAACACAACTTCCATGCCATAAAAGCGTGTTGATAAAATTTTGAGATAACAATACTATGAGGTATAAAAAAGAAATTCAATCAGATTTGTCCAAACTCTTTCTAAGCCATTGCACGTTTGAAGAAATGTAGACACATATGCCAATTATTGTTTATTATTTTTGTTGCCAATTGTTAAACAGTTTAAATCAAGGGGAAACTGTTATTCTTTCAAACAGCTTGTTGTTTTTGGTCGGACTTTTATTAATAAGCTCAGCGTGTGTGATGTGACGCACTTCCGGCTGAACTCTGTTGAGTGGAAGAGAAGCACTCATGGCGGGGGAGGTGTACCTGCTTTGGTTATTGCCGTTATTACAAACGGTAGGCGAATAAGACATATCTGTACATTTTCGTCTTTGAAAGTAGATACTATACAGTGACAAGTAGTCCACGTGTCTTTGTCAAACGTGGAGTATTTACGTCCAAGGCGCTGGTTAGCCGGCTCGCTAATGTTAGCTCATGACGTGGCTCATCCGGCTGATAATGTATGCAGATCTGTATAATATCGCGGATTTAATTTCTAACCGTAACATTAGCTAACTTTGCACCTACTGCAAACGTCTGAGACAGTGTTTTCATATGATCCGTAATGATTCAACTCTTAGACTGTTAGCTAACGTTAGTTTATATGCAAAAAATGAACTTGTAAGTACACGTAAGTTAATTTTTTAAATAAACATTACGGTGATGTAAAATATGTCTTCCTGTATGTTTACACAAGTGGAGATGTATTTTTTTTCTCGCAGTTATGGGGATTTTTCCAAGAGTAGCTGATAAGTGCTGGTATCCAGGAAGCAAATTCACTAAGTGCTATTTTATTATCTTGTGTGGATAAAAAAAGAACAATATTCCATATCATAAGGGCTTGTTGATTAAACTCAGAAAGGACAATATTATGGGGTATGAAAAATGAAATTCAATCAGATTCCAGGTCCAAACAATTCTTAAGTCATTGCAATTCAAATATAAAGTCTCAGTGTTATTTTAGTATCACTGGGATAGCATTATAGTTATAGTATTTTTTTTTTTGAAACATTGGAAAGTTTTATTGTAATTTTAAAGTTTTTATTATATATAGGTTTTTATTCATTTTTATTTCTGTTTTAGTTATTTTAGTACATCAAGTTAAACAAATGTTGCATTGGCAACTAGCTAAATTTTTTTATAAACATTTATATTCTATTTTTTCAGTTAAGCTTTATTTTATTTCTAGTAACTTTTTTTTTTTTTATGGCTTTAATTTTACTTTCAGTTTTAATTAACTATAATTTCACTGGTCTCAAAAGTTCAAATTTTCCTGCAGTCCAAAATAATGATTTTTTTAAAATGATTGTGCTTATTCTTAATGAAAATGTATCAACTATACTATTTATTTATTTTATCCTTTATAATGTTTGTAACTAGGAAGTGAAATGTGTCAACCACCAGCTATAAAAAGTATAGTCTTGTTATCATAGCCGTGTTACCAAACCTTTAAATTCCTGCTCCTGTGCTTTACCCTCAATTTGCCTTGTTCTTTGACATTGCATTTGAGGGTCATTAAAATCAAAGATGCTCTCAGAAAACAGCTGAGAATTTCCATCAGGTTTGAGGTGTTGACTTAAAGGTCAACTGGTGTAAGTGCTTAAAGAATTGCATCTACTGCTTTTTTCATGGGTAAAATGTGTTGAAAATCTTCCTGGCTTAGCTGGCGTCTTATGGAGCGGAGCTCTCCTCTGAGGCCTGCAGGGAGATGGGCTTCTCCAGCAATCTCCTGTGCAGTTCCTGTGATCTTCTGGGTGAGTTCAGCCTGGGCCAGTTAGACCTTCCCTGCAGGCAGTGCTGTCAAGAGGAGGCTCAGCTGGAGTCTAGGAAGGTGAGTTCAGCTTCTGTGTTAAATCACAAGGTCATTTTCTTTCACTGAACATGGAGTGCTGGAGCTATAATGAAGCTTTCCTGCAGTTCTACTGTTCTACCCACTGAACAATGAAAAATTTGGCACAAATATTTAGATGCAAACCAGGGGCCACAGTCTTGATTTTGTCATATCACTTGACTTTAAGCAATTATAATGACCAATATATTTATTTATTAGTTTTGTCAATGTGAAAATTTGTTTGTAGCCAGATCAATATATATATTTGTCTTTTTATTTTTATTTTTTTGACAGCTCTATCCAGGGGCTATCCTTGAGGTCTGTGGATGAAAATTGGGGAGGTTCCCTCAAGTCCAAGGTAGGTTGAGGATTTGGCCTCAAGTATGAGTAATTGACACTTTTCACTTTATAATTCTTGTGATAATCTTGTTTGATGATAATACAAAAATGGCTTAAAAATGTAGCAAAATAAACCGTTAATTTGAAATGCTTCAAGGGGTGTTTTTCTTGTAGCAGCTGTTCAGCTGTTGTTTTGTGGCACAGACGCTCAGTGTTAACTTTTGCACTCCTGTTACAAAACAGTAATTTTTGTGACTATATATTTCCCTTCAGCTTTTGTCAGGAGTGACAAGCCAAAGATATTCAGGGGTCTTCAGATCAAGGTAAAGAATTTTTATTTTCTGAAAAACTTTAGGTAATAAAAATAAAAAAAGTTGTAAATTATAAAGGTAATAAACATGGGCATGGACATACACTTCTGTTTAAAAGTCAGTTTTTTTTATTTTTTTTTTAATTTTTTTTTTATTTTTTATTATTACTTATTTAGAAATCAGTACTCTCATTCAGGAAAGGGAAGTGGTGTGTGGCCCATACTCAGAATTTGTGCTCTGCATTTAACCCATCCAAGTGTACACACAGTAGTGAACATACACCCGGAGCGGTGGGCAGCCATTGCTGCGGCGCCCGGGGAGCAGTTGGGGGTTCGGTGCCTTGCTCAAGGGTCTCACCTCAGTCGTGGTATTGAGGGTGGAGAGAGTGTTGGTTATTCACTCCCCCACCTACAATCCCTGCCAGACCTGAGACTTGAACTCATGACCTTCGGGTTACAAGTCCAACTCTATCCATTAGGCCACGATTGCCCCTTACCCCTTCAGCAAGGGTATATTAAATCAATTAAAAGTGACTGTAAAGATACATATGCAAATTCCATTTCAAATATGCTGTAGTTTTGAATTTAGATGTTTCTTTAGCAGCAAATCAGCATATTAGAATGATTTTGAAAGATCATGTGACACTTAAGACTGGAGTAATGGCTGCTGAAAATTCAGCTTTGCGTCACAGAAATTACATTTAAAAATAAATTCAAATAAAATACATTTTGAGTTGTAATAATTGTAAATTGTTATAATATATCACAATATTAGTTTTTAATGCATATTTTTTTAACAAAGAAACTTAAAGTGAAGAAAAAAAAAAGGAATCTCAACGACCCCTAACTTTTGGACAGCAGTGTATGTGTGCATATAAAATAAAATGTTATCTATTTAACTAAAAAAAAAATTTATTGCTTTTATACTTGGTTTAAACACTGGTTAATGCTTGCTTGCATTGCAGTATGTGAGAGGCTCAGACCCTGTACTAAAGCTGCTGGACGATAACGGGAACATTGCTGAGGAGCTCAGCATCCTCAAGTGGAACACAGACAGCGTTGAAGAATTTCTTAGTGAGAAGTTAGAACGAATTTAGACTCACAGTTTCATATTTAAAGCCATATTAAAATTTAAATTTTCACTATTTGCTTTTTTTTGTATAAATCTCAAACTGAATCAAAGGACTACAAATGATTTATTGTGCTCAATAATGGACATTAAAACATACATTGTTCTTTTTTTTTTGGTCTTTGACTGTAAACGCATCAGTATCTGGTTTGAGGTTAAGTGATCAGGACATACTGTACTTATTTTTAGTTGATTTTTCTGCTGCATATTGTTGAATCGTCGATGTGCTGTGGCCTTTTATACATCTTGTGTCTGAGTGAAGCCTGTTGAATGTGTTGGTTTGGTAAAGCTTGTGGCGACTCCTCAGAAGCACATGTTTATGTGGATTTTCACGTTAGTGAAGGCCTGACAGTAAACCAGTCCCTGGCATGTGAGGCCTGAAGACCCTGTGTAACTCTCTGAACATGTTGTTATGGTGGGAACCTTCGAGCTCTACCACAGTATGAGACGGTGGAATCTCTTCATTTAAATGTTTGTTTAAAAAATTGAATTGAAACTCAATTTCATTAGCATACAGACAAATAAACCTGTTTTTCATATTAATGTTTTTGTTTGACTTTTTCATAGCATTTCACAGGTAAATGTGTGAATGGTTTAAATAATGACTCTTTGTGACAAAAAAAGAAAAGGACAAAGTAGATTTAATACTTAAATCTCGTCAGTGTTTCCCGCCCATTTTAAAGGGTATCTGGAGAGGTGATTTGGTTTATAGTAGATTTCTATAGTGCACTAATAAATACCAAACTGTTAGTCGACTAGATTTTATTAGTGTAAGAGTTCATTGGCATAATTATTTACGGCAAACCGTCAACATGGTGTTCTTGCTCCCAAATTACAGGCATTTTGAGCAGTAACATTATCTGTGATATTTATATTTTCACCACTAGATGTCAGCAGACATTTTGGTTGTATTCACTGTTTGGAGCAATTGTTGGATGAGTTTCAAAGATACAGTGTCTAAACAAGAATACAGTATAATCTAATGTTAATTTAATAGTAAATTCATGTCACAGTCTAATTTGACAAATATGAACAAAAGTTTGAAAGGTCATAAGTAGTGGATACATTTGCTTTGTTTTAATATCAAATTAATTTGTTTTAATTTTTATCGCACAGAAATCTATCAAATAATAGAGCCTACATTAAGTGATATAGAGTTGGCCCATAATATAGAGTTGGCCCAGATTAGATACATACATATAAATGGGGATGATTTTTTTAGAATGTTCTTGAAAGAAGTGTCTTGCACAGAGACATTAAAATTAGAGTGAAAACAATATTGTGAAGTACTGTCAAAATTCAAAGCAACTGATTTCAATTTGAATATACAATACCAGTCAAAAGTAAGATTTGTATTGTTTTTAAAGAATTCTCTTCTGCTCACCAAGCCTGCATTTATTTGATCCGAAATGCATCAAAAGCAGTAATATTGTGAAATATTTTGTACTCTTTAAAACAATTGCTTTCTATTTGAATATATTTTAAAATGTAATTTTTTCCTGTGATCAAAGCAAAATTATTATTCCAGTCTTCAGTGGTCCTTCAGAAATCATTCTAATAAGCTGATTTGCTGTTCAAGAAACATTTATTATTATTACCAATATTTAAAACAGTTGAGTACATTTTTTCAGGATTCTTTGATGAATAGAAAGATCCAAAGATCATAATTTATCTGAAAAAAAAAAGCTTTTGTAACATTATATCCTATACACTGGAGTCATGGGGTGGGAAATTATAGAAATGAATACTTTTATTTGGCAAGGATTCTTTAAATGGATGCATTTATAACGTTACAAAAGATTTCTATTTCAGAAACATTCTTCTGAACTTTCTGTTCATCAAAGAAACCTGAAAAAAATCTACTCCACTGTTTTCAACAATAATAATAATAATAATAATAATGTTTTTTTTTGAGCAGCAAATCAGAAGATTAGAATGATTTCTGAAGGATCATGTGACTGGAGTAATGATGTTAAAAATTCAGCTTTGAAGGAAAAAAGTACATTAGAAAATATATTAAAATAGAAAACTAAAAATATTTTAAAATTTTCCTGTTTTTGCTGTACTTTGGATCAAATAAATGCAGGCTTGGTGAGCAGAAGAGACTTCTTTAAAAAACATAAAACGTACTGTTCAAAAAACTTTTGGCTGGTAGGGTATTTTTAATATATAATTTATTCCTGTGATGCAAAGCTGAATTTTCGGCAACCATTAGGGAAAGGGGGAAAGGAAAGTGGTGTGTGGCCAAGTATGGTGACCCATACTCAGAATTTGTGCTCTGCATTTAACCCATCCAAGTGTACACACAGTAGTGAACATTCACCCGGAGCAGTGGGCAGTCAATGCTGCGGCGCCCGGGGAGCAGTTGGGGGTTCGGTGCCTTGCTCAAGTGTCTCACCTCAGTCGTGGTATTGAGGGTGGAAGAGAGCGCTATACCATCACTCCCCCACCTACAATCCCTGCCGGCACGATACTCGAACTCACAACCTTTGGATTACGAGTCCGACTCCCTAACCATTAGGCCACAACTTCCCTCCAGTCTTCAGTGTCACATGATCCGGCTGAAATTGTTTTAATATGCTGATTATTATTATTGTCATTGATGAAAAGAAAGGTGCTGCTTAATATTTTTGTGGAAACCAAGATTATTATTTATTTATTTTTTAGAATTGTTTGATGAATAGAAAGCTCAAAAACAGCATTTATTTTAAATTGATAGATTTTGTATACTGTTACTTTTGACCTTTTGATCAATTTAATGCATCCTTGCTGAATAAAAAGATTAAAAAAAAAAAAAAAAACTGACTGGCCCCAAACTTTTGAACAGTAGTGTACATTTCTTATAAATATTTAAAGTAAATTTGTATAGTCTGCAGATGTCTGCTAACGGATAGCTCTGAATCACTGATTAATGCCGCATGTCTGGCACATCATGCTCTTCACAGATTTACACAATGTGTTTAGAGTCATTCTTTTTTAATTGGTCCTAACAGCTTTAGTCATCAGTTAGTCACCAGTAAGACAAAGACAAGCTTGTTTTAATTTTCTGGTCTTGGACAAATTGCTGTGCCATTCATCCATTTCCAGAATGTCCCGGAACTTCTTTCCTTTCAAAATCAGCCCTAAATCTGCCATTTAAAGAGGATTCAGCATCACAGTTCACAGTTTAACAGCACACTCTTGTGGAATGTAACGGATATGGAGAGCTTGCTGATCTGCTTTTTCCTGTTTCCCACCTGCGTTGCTTTACATGTCCACGCCAGCTGTAAAAAAAAAAAAAAAGATTCTAATGGTTGAGGCAAACAGCCTGTCTAAATTATCATTAAACTACGAAACTAATTAAATACATAACACACAGCTTCATCTGTAAGGATTAGATATCTTAATTTAAAAATATTTCTGAAACTTTAACGTTATCAGTTCCTACTACAATCAAGTCCTTGCAAACACTGGAAGGCATGGACGGTAGCTATATGATACTGCAAAAGTTACTCCAAAAGCATACACAAAAATCATATGCTATCTGTGACTCATTGTGCATGGGAAAATTGAACTGATTTTCATGTTTTTCCCCCTCTCAGGTTGAGTAAAACCATACTAGCCCTCCCGGGGTCCAGGGGCAGTAGTTGTGGCAGATCCCTTGCCAAGCACAGGACTGCAGACACTCCTCATCTCTGATGAATTCCATATGCGCTCCGCCTGCAGTTACTGCTGCTCTTGAAACATCATAGCACATTTCTTCCATTACACCTCATTATCTATCCCCCTTTCATCCAAAACAATAACATATGCACGCACACACACTGGTAGATGACGATCTTTCTGTAAACATTCAGAGAACATTTTGTGCGGTATTCCTGGAAATATTTAAATCATCGTAATCTATCAATAATTTTTTTGTTGCCAACAATTATTACGCCCACTTTGAAATACTTTATTCTCATTCTCATCGGGGCATGTGTGCTGATTTTAATTTATTTATTTTAAATACAAACACAACTGGGGCCATCTAGAGTCTCCATTATCCATTGTACTGAAAATGCACTTCAGTATTATAAATATCACTGTTGTTTCATTGTTCGTCTTGTTGGTAGGCCAGGGGCCTGTACCATGAAGCCGGATTAGCTGGCTAGCTAGGTGAATTTCAGTTTAGTTCGCACCAATCCTGGGTTTTAGGTACCATGAAAGTGGCTTGGCTTTTAGCAGTGTTCATCGCCTTAGTAATTTATGCTCCACAGCATACCTGCTCCAGGGCAGGTTATGTTATGAGGTCGCAAACTGAAATTTGACCAATTAGCTTCAAGAAAACTGACACATCTATGATGCAATAAAGCCACTCCCCCAGTTTCTCTTGCTCCAAATTAAAGGACACTACATAGTAAAACATTTTAATCTATGGCAGTGAATTGCGAGAAGTGAATCACAGTTAAAAGGCATGTGATTGGCTGTTCATTACTGATGTCATGCTTTCAAGTGCACTTGCAAGTGCACAGAGAAAGTTGATGGTCAGCATCATGGTACCAACAAAGCCAGATTGGATTGGTTTGGTTTTGTAACCCTGAGTTTGTTCAGCCACTATCATGATAGGCCCCAGGTGTCATGGATTACTCCTAGAAGAAATTTTAAAATAAAATACAGGTAAGATAATTTCAACCGAAATAATTATTTCTTATCCACCATGTTTAGTCGAAATAATGTGCAGTCAGTCGATCTTTAGCCTTAGCAGTTTTCTTCAGACTTCCGATTCATTAGACCAAGGTAGCCTAAATAACTAAGAATAACAAAATGCAGTGACGTAAAAATATTTGCACTACAAACCAGTGTGTTTATGATTATGACAATGACTTTAAATAATATGATAAGAACTACAACTGTTTTTGTGCAATGACTTGAAGCCAAAGACACTGGAAGTCTTGCACATTCAAGTTACAAATACAGTATCTTTCAAAAGTTTGGGGTCAGTAAGATTTTCACAAAACATTAAGCAGCACAACTGTTCAACACTAATAATAAGAAATGTTTCTTGAGCACCAAATCATAGAGCATCTTATAATGATTTCTAAAGGATCATGTGACACTGAAGACTGAATGACTGCAAAAAATTCAGCTTTGCCATCACAGGAATAAATGACAGTCTATTTTGATCAAATAAATGCAGCCTTGGTGAGAATAAGAGACTTCTTTCAAAAACATGGTACTTATAACTCCCTATTTAGGCCTATTTTCATACCTGGAAAATGTTTGTGCTTTATATACACACTAAATGGAACATTCATATAAAAAGAGCTCTTTACACCCCGACTGCTCATTGCACTTTTGTCCCAAACATGTGGAACATACACAATACAGCCAACGCTCGGAGGGGGTTTCTCTCAGAGGAACATATTAAGCTACACAAGAACAGCAAGTCGCTCCAACTGATATTGGCAAAATATCAACACCCCTTTAACCTCTCTACACTGCGCTGTGAGCATAACCCGAAGACGACCTTTGTTCAAAACATCAAGTGGGGCTGACTATATGCGCTGATTCTGATGTTTGCAGAGAGTTTTTCCTGACAAAGCCCTGCTTGTGTCGGCCAGTGTCCGTCGAAGTGATGCAGATGCACGGGATAAAAGCTTTTTTGTACTCAATATTGCTGAATAAGAAATTCTGACTCTCATCCCTCACTGTTTCTCCATCCATCTCTGTATTTCGCTGGAGCGTTTCAGTCTCCTGGCTGGGCTGCTGTTTCTGTAGACGCTTCCTTCCTGCATGAGGGCTCGTCGGTGTCGTATGATCAGTGAGGCTGCTGTTATGAGGAATGAAGAATGAAACAAAGCATAAAAGGTGAAAATGAGGCTTTCTGTTTCTAGAATCCTCTCATTTATCCCAGTCTGCTCTCATAGTTCAGTTCAGTTCTTGCTTTCTCCTGATCATGACCTCATGCACTTTTATTTATTGTCCTCAGGTTTGAGGTCCTATTTGTTTTGTTCCAGTTGTGGGAACGGTTCGACACTGAGCTCAAGCTGAAATCCCTTTGTGTAATGAGAGCAAGAGATTTTGTGGATGTGCCAGTGCTCAACCAGTCTTTATGAAGGGTGGTGGGAACTTGACCTACATAGTGTTTTGGATTGGTTGCAGATGCTGAAGATCCACCAAGCTTTATCCGTCAGACCTTTAAATGAATCCCAATGTCATTATTGATATTGATTGTTCCATATTGTGGTAGCAAATGTGCCCTTAAGCATTTCATTTAGCACTGCATATAAACAGTTAAGCTGTATCATATTTTAGACAAAAATGGTGCATTTTACTGACTTTATTCAAAGTACTCCAGGAATACAGAGAAGCAGATTGGTGTGGAGAATCAAACCAGTCAGTCTGCATAGATCTGGGTCATTCCGTTTTGAACAGAGCTGTGAGATGACTGAAATATTCTGAGCTTAACTGCAGCTTTGCCAGAACTTGTGGCCCAGAAGGTGGAATAAAAATTAAGCAAAGGAGAACACGGCTCCTTATGGGTGAAAATTTCTCTGAGTGCATGACTCAGTGAGAAACTACACTTTTCCACTTTTGCAGTTTTCCAGCAGATGTGCCACTCAGACCTTCTTGCATGAATACATTTTCCACGGGTTTAAATCACAGGAGCATGACTCTAGTTGGTGTATTCACTTCAAACTAATTTGAAGTTTATCCTAATAATCAGATAAATTGCCTTGTATGTAAGGTTTTTTATTTGGATAATTCTTTTTATATTTTTGTATGCATTAAATTGCCATATCTGATTTCTGTAAATTTTCAGCTTTATTTTCTGTTTTCATCATCTTATTGTAGAAATAAATTAAATTTATATCATGCATTTCTTTTCAGATTTTTTTTAAAGTGAGCGGATCTCTGTTTTATGATATAATGCTATATATATATATATATATATATGTATGTGATAGTGATAATGATTATATATATTGCTATATTGCATGACCATTAGTTCTGATGTAAATTTTAGAAATGCACAGAAAATGTATTTTGTAACGTGCTCATAGGTTCATGTTTAGGTATTTATCATAGGTTTATGTTTAGGTATTATGTATTTATGTTTATATATGTGTGTGTTTCTGTTTTCATTATTTCATATTTAAAACATTACATTTAAATTTTAAGGGTAATTTAAATAACATACAGTAAATAACATTCATTTCAAATGTCATTATTTGTGCATCATTTCTGCACAAGTGCTTTTATACCCCATCTGTGCATCGTTAAACTGTAAATGCACCTTTTCCTGGTATATGCACTCTCACATAGCGTTCATGTGCCTGTACAGTGTAAAAATGGCAATAAACTGATAATGTGTTGAACTAAATCAGATTAATTAAAAAAATCACATTGCATTTCAGGAGCTTGGAATCAAGCATGTGTAATAGTACTGGCGGCTGGTACAAGAGTGGGTCAGCTAGGGCTTTGCCTCATGGGACTAGAGGCTGAATGTCACTCGTAATCTGCTCTCTCAGTGTCAACACAATGTCTGGCGGCTCCTTTGGCGCAACATGTAGTTCTTTTGGAACAACAAACCCACATACGGAGAGCATATGCTAATGCCTCACTCGGCATTTACAATGAGCATATTTATGACAAAAGCCTTATGAAGAAAGAAAACAAGTAAAATGAAGGTGATACAATAATACATATTGCATCATCATTCCATATCTGGTATAAATAAAATACATACACATTCATTTCTTTTGTAACATGCAGAATCAGGTACTCATTGATTAGTGGCAAAAAGGTAGGGCAACAGCAGCCCTTTTGAGATGACGTCATTTTTTCTTGGTTTAATTAAGCTTATATTATTTCTTATAAATGAAAATTAGGATGTAAATATAACAAAAGGATTTCACTCTTTATGTGATGTACTCAGATTTCTTAAATGTGCAACAATTGTTGATATGTCTTGAGTTTAGTGATGTAAAATGATGCTGAGTCTGCCTCTGCCTGACAACAAGAATTCCAATTTTCAGCTCAGTTTAGCTGTTGCTTGGTAACAGGAAGGTCTGTGAAGTGAAACCCCTTAGAAGCCTGTGCCGCTAACAGTCCCCCTTTGAGAGTGAAATATCACTAATATCTTTTAATGTTGAATGTTTTTCCTCTTTGAACATGTAAGGAAAAGATAAACGATTAATTTGTTAAAGAGGATTATTTGATGACAGTCATATGTTACATGCATTGATGAATAAATGATGTATAACCACAATTTCAAGGACTGTTTTGAGTAGTTCTTCAAATTGCATGTGACAGGGACAGTAGCAGCAAATGTTACAATACAGCATTATGGATTCTGCTACATTTTTTACAGATCCCACCTTTTTTATTCTCAGTCAAAGTTTCTTTGTTTAGAAGATAAGATATGATGAGGTAGGAGTAGAAGCTTAGTTCTTTAAACAAGCTGAATATTCAGAACATTGAACAAATATTGTACTTTACTTATAAATCTTTTGAACTTTTCCTGTTAAAGAGCTCATCACATCTAAGCCTATAGGTGGCATGACTCGTGCAATGGATTTGTCTTATAATGTGTCATGTTTTTGCCAGACACATTACAGAGACTCTAGTAATAAATAAAATAAATTAAATTAAAGTGAAGTGAAGTAAAATAAAATATAATAATCTAATCTTTGTTTAATTTTGTAGATGGTCCCTTTCCAAATAATAATAATAATTAGCAATTACTGATAACGTAAGTTAAATATTTAAACAGTGAAAGTCTTATTGTTTTTAAATACTGTCTTATAAGACCCCATCTTGTTAGGCATTTATGTGATTGTTTGTATTTGGTCTGTTAGGCTGTAATAATGATTATTTTTAATGTTGATTGTTTGTATTTGGTCTGTTAGGCTGTAATAATGATTGTTTTTAATGTTGATTGTTTTGTTGTAAGGTGTGCTTGAGGTGCCTACAAATAAAATGAAATAATAATAATAATATTTTTTTTATAAAAGTAACATAGGCCTATGAGCATTAAGGTGTAAGCATTGATCTTCTAAATACATAGTGTCATACATTTTCTTCTTTTTAATTTTCTTAAAATATTAAAACACAGTGCACAAACAACGCAAACATCTGTCTAAAAACATCAGGGTGTTTAACACTTCATTTTACCCAGAGGTCAAGTTCATCATTATTTCATGTAACGGACCGCAAACTGCGCTCATCAGCTGTATGTAGTAACCGTAGCGGTCCCTTTAAGAAAACTGGACCGAGGTATTTTGGAAACGGGGGAGAACTGTTAATTTAGAAGTGAAAAGTAATGTACAAAGAGAGTATATAGTGCATATTTGATCTATTTATTATGTAACTAACCTTTTATTTCCTATACTGTAAAAATAAACATCAACTAATGATATTAAGGGGAAATGATAAAGCTTGTTTGACCGATCCCCCCTCTTTCGCACAACTGTGTATTCTGGATCTAAGGCTCATGATGCAGTGGGATTCAATAAACTGGTAGGTGCTGCCCAACGCAAGGTTTTCAGCTCCAGTCGACAGCGAATGAGCACGGAAATATACCGCAGCATCCTCATTCATTTGAAGTGTTTACGCACAGATCATAAAGGTAAGTTCTTGTTGTAAATATCGTTTTATTTATCGCTGTATTTAGGATGCATCAGTGTCTGTTTAGAGCCCATTCAATAACAGTCTAGCATCCCTCACCTATTGTTCAACTGCAGACATCCAAATTCATGGACGTGAACACTGCCAATGACATGTTGCATGTGATTTTGCAGTGTTGCTTTTGTCTTCAGGGATTTTAATGTATAAGCAGCATATTTAAAGAGTCATATACCCAATAAAGCTAGTGTTTGCATTATATTCTTCTTCGTAACTGCATTTTGCAGCAAAAGGTGGAAATCTAGCTGCTGTCATGAAACTGTATGGATTACAGAGCAGGCAGACAATACGCTCCAAATAGCAAGAGGTATTTTTATTTCTTTCTTTCCCCCACATATGAGTTTGTTTTCTCTGTTGTAACTGTCTGATAATGTAGATGCATGAGTCTGGCTTCTTGTAATGTGTTGACTGGGCTATTAATTGTCTATTAGTGCTGTTACTAATGTAGTTCCAGCATGCCAAACACAGTCTCATATGTGCCTTACTCTTTTAATTCCCTCCATATGTTGGTCCCTTACATATTATATTATTTTTAATATTTTGTTTATGACTTGGATCATTCTAGGCTTCTTATAGAGGTTTCAATGCAAAATGTGGCACGGATGACCTGTCTTTATAAAAAGTGCTTGTATAAAATACAGCTGCTCAAACCAGATGTAAAGGCTGTTTGTTTGGATTAGGATTGCTGTTTAAGGGAATGGTCATGCAAAGTTAGAACTTTAATCTCAAAATTCTTGTTTCGAGCATTAGTCATTAGCCAAAATCTCACTATATTAAGTCATTTGGTTTCAGCAACCTCAAACTAATGCCTGTTCTGAGCACAAGGAACTAACCATCACTTTTTAATGCAATCTTTGTTGGTTTCCGCAGTAAAGTAGTTTAAATCCAACCAGTAGGTCACAGATTATGGATAGCAGGTAAACAATGTTAAATGCAAATAAAAACACCCCTACATCTAACAATATAATAATGCTTTGTGCATTTTTAAGTGCATGTTATTGAGCATATTATTATAACAATTTATCTATGCATATGAGGTTTTTTCTTTTTTTCTAACCTCATATTCCGATCTTCTAGTATAGCAAGTCTCTGCCTACATTTTCCGTTTTTACATTTTCCTGTTTAACTCCGATGTAGCCTAAGGGTAGAGGACGGATTTTTGAATGTGTCCTATCTTAAATAATTTGTGTCCAGTTAAACTTCATTTCGGCACAAATGTCATTAATATTTTTCTTATTGTTGGACCTATAAAGTTCATGGCAATATTAATACATGTCATGTTTGGTTTAAGAACATTTTTGTTACTTTTATTATACGCCAAACAATTTAGATTAGTGAGTTGGGTTGCCAAAAGCTAGGTTTTGAATCAAAACAGCTGGTTTAGGTAATTTAAGAAGTGTTTTATAAAATGTTTTATTAACTTTATGCGTTTAATTAGTCCGTTTGCCCATTTTGCATTTTGGTTATAAGCTACATTGCATCAAACTTACAGAAGTTTGTAATAACAACTGGAATGCAGCGCTCTGTCATCTTTGGTGGTGTAAGAAGGATGTGGAATGAAACGAGCAGAGCTGGAACAGTGTCATGGGATTGTAAAGCCATGATTATATGAGGAATGCCATGATGACTTCAGCAGAGATGCGGAAATGAAGTGCATTTAGAGGTAACAGATGAAAATGCATTTAGAGTCTTTGTCAGCACTGCTATCAGGGCTCGAGGAAATAAAGGACTTTAGTACAGTCTCCACTTTGGCTCAGGGATAGTCTAAAAAAAAAACAACAACAAGAGGCGGTCTATGAATAGCTGACAGATTTTGACATCATATTGGCACCTTGCATTATATGGTCGAGCCAGCTGCAATTGGATCATAATTTAAGCGGATGATCCAGTGGGTCGTTCAGGGTGAGTTTTGTTGTTGACGTGGAAAGTCTTGGGCATTTTCCGTCATCTCACAGTATGAGCAGTGAGTCACAGGATAAATCATGAGAGTAATTAAATCCAGTAGGTATATCAGTCTTTCAAAGCCTCTGTCTTTTTACCCTTGCGAAAGCTGAGGCTGAATTCAACCGTGTTTTCTTTTAGACGGTGACTTTGTTCCCTTTCTGCAGCCTAGTTCATTTACATCTATCATTATAGTATATCATTATATACTATCATTGCATATATACTTATATGCCTTATATATGCATTATATTTTGAACTTTACTTGATCACGCCTTAGATTAATATGCAGAGACAACTATAACAGTTTTTTTTTTTTTGTTTTATAAATAAAAATAGCTAATGTTTCACTCACTTTGCAGCACATATCACATGAGCAGTAGCGGACAAAGTATATACTTTGTTACTGAGTAGTTATTATTTTTCAAGTTCCTGTACATTTTTCAAGTACCAGTGTTTTTATTTTATGAAACTTTTATTTCACTACATTCCAAAGTATATAATATCGATCAACCAAGCACTTGATGGTTCCCAGATCTAGTTTGAAATGGAGGTGATTGCGCTTTCACTGTATTTGGCCTTAAGCTTAAACCTTGCATTTATTTATTTATGACAGGTAATCACACTAACATAAATGTGATCCTGGTTCATAGTGTTGAAGTAATAGACATTGTTCTGTGAGATTTTATAATAAGGATCAATGAATATCCACCAGGGCCAGTAGCTTTACCGATTTCACAATAATGCTGACTAGTTTGGATGCCCTCTGACTGAGTAGTTATTAGTGGTGATGAAACACTTTGTGCCCAGGTTGCATTATTGTGGTTTCATGTTGCCTTTGTATTGTTTATTCTCCTGGGGAAGTTTAGGCCAATCTGTCTGATTCTTCACATCAATAGGGGCCGCAGCTGCATAGCCTGACCCCCAGCAGGCCTTTGTAATGTGCCCAGGCGTGGCGTGTGTTTGTGTCTGGGTACGTGCACGTGGGTACGTAGGCGCTATGCTCTTCTGTTCAGGATGTGCCACTGGTCTGTTTTAAAGGGTCCTAAGAGAAGGTGGTGTGTTAGTCACAACAGACGACACAAAGTTGTCAAGGTTTTTATGATGCTGCTGAGTACAGGTGTCCTGTCAGCAGAACCACCGCTCTTTTGTCTGCATACATAATGACTATCCAAGCTCTGATTTTGAAGTCTAAAGTGCTCAATAATAATGTTTTTTTTTGTTTTTTTCCGGCTGTGCTGATCCAGTTAGGTCAGATTTGTACTTGTCTTAATAATATTATCAGCCACTGGCATAAATGTTATATTTTTATTTTATTTATATAATTTTTAGCAATATGATATAAATAAATAAATTTAGTTTTTCATTAAATATTATGTTTTCTTTATAAATCAAATTGGGATACATAATATATTTGTCCTATTGATTAATTGTCCTAATTGATGTTAAATAAATGCAAAAACATGATTTATTTTGTATTTAGATTATCTTTGCTATCATCTAACGCTCACTTAACGTTAATCTTCAAAAACACAAAAAATTGAATAACACTGTTAAATGTTATTTTTAGCAAATCTCAGAACGAACATCCATTCCATGCATTATAATATTTTAAAGCCTAAATTCAATTTTTGGCTTTTAGAAAATTGTCCAAATTAATTATTTTTTATATTGTTTTAAATATAAATATAGATAATTTGTATATAATTAAATAATTATTAAATAAATAAATAATTATATTATATTATATTATTACATTACATTATACTATAAATATAGATACTTTAATTGTTTAGACAATTGTAGAATCTTACAGCAATTATTGGTTAATAGCAAAAATAATTCCCTGAAAATTGAACCCATTTCCATGATGTTGCTGTATTTGAACTATAGGAATGCTAGACTGTACAAACTGTCTAACGGTAAAATCACAACAAACCTTTAGCTGCTAATTAAAGTAGCAATGCTGAAAATATCAAAAGTATTCAACTAGTTCGCCAGTGTGACCCATCGGTAGTTTTATAAATATCAGAAAACCAAATGTTACGTTTGAAAGGCATAAAAACACAAATAAATGATCAACGAACATAATATGGCCCCAATCCCTGGTCTCAGGCCATCTGGATATTGGTCCATTCTTATTGTCCTCGTCATGTAACCCTAGTGTGTGGACACAACCCCAAACCATTATGGCTTTATTGCTTTTTTTAATGTCCTGTTTTGGGCTCATAGATTTAGAGGCCCTATTCTTACATAACTGCTGCAGACATTTTACAGGGCTTGTTACTAAATATTGCTTTGATTTTACAGAGAGCATCGACAAAATAAAATACTTGCGTAAGCACAGCAGATCAGGCCTTTATTGAATCTCTCAGCGCTTATTCCAGCTCAGACCTTGTGACTCATATCATAGAGAAATGCAATTGCATATTGTACAGGCTCCTGAGAAGTACTTTTGCAATTAAGTGGCCCAACACTGGGTCAGCTGATGAAGGATTAAGGCCACACTGCTGTGAGTGTGAACAGCTCAACAGAAGGTTTAGATGAAAGCAGCCCTATGGAGGTGCTCCACAGCAGATGGCACACACACTGGGAACTGATGTTAGGTGCCAGGTCACATTCCTTCTCCCACTTCCGGAGGATTAGTAGACATCATTCAATAGGTCTCTGTCTGGCTGATTATCTTAATTTGAGGTAGAATTATAATATCCTGATTTTACCGGCTAAAAGAGATGATGGATATGGATGCAGCGCAGGGAATAGCTGTTACTGTATTCTCAATAATCAGTTATGAATGTTGGTATTGTTGTTCACAACTTTAAATATTTTGCCCTTACATGCTTCCCTTCCCTCATAATTCATTACCTAGGAGTTGCTTAAATATTGTAATAATATATGACAATCACATATAAAGGTGTTTCTTTAACTAAGAGCATTTATTGTGGACTTACATAAAACGCATATCTCAAAAACCTCAAAAAAAAAAAAAAAGTTAAATAGTCAATTAATGTTTTTTTTGTATGATTCAGATTCATTTCCACACTTTGTGTAATTTTACAAAATTGTAGCTTGATTGGAAATTATATTTAGTAAGAAGTATTCAGTAATATTAATATTCAATTGAAATTTGATTGTTTTCTTCATTTGACTTCTGTTTTCTTTGCTCATATTTCATTTTAGGCATGCTATTTGCTTACACTGTAGTCACATTGGTAAAATAGTAGTAGTAATAATAATGATAATAATTATAAATAATAATAAACAAACAGACTTTTTTGGGGCCAAAACAGTTGTTGTGGGACTGTTGAACTTCAAAAATTGATAAGTAACACAAGCACCAAATGACACAAGTGCAAAAAACACCCCCAAAAAACAAAACAACAGAAACAAAA
The DNA here is from genome assembly GCF_936440315.1 of Barbus barbus. Taxonomy (NCBI): domain Eukaryota; kingdom Metazoa; phylum Chordata; class Actinopteri; order Cypriniformes; family Cyprinidae; genus Barbus; species Barbus barbus. The sequence continues at coordinate 19,167,541 of NC_136743.1, read as the reverse complement.
ACTAACTGAATGAATAAAAAAAAATAAAAAAAAATAAATATAATAATAATAATAATAATAATAAAACAAATAAAATAAAATAAATGAAATAAAATAAATAAATACAATTTAAATCTGTATATAAATATGCGTTTGAAGTGTAGCAGAAATAAATAAAGACCTTTATATCAGAAGGATGTTGAAATCTCTCAGTTTTAATAGAAATCAACCCCTGGGACATTTAAATGTCTGTAGTTGAAGAAGCACTCATAAATGTTTCATAAATGAATCAACAATGAAATATGAATCTTTAATTCATTATAATACAATGCAACGTGTATTTTGTAAATAAGCAGAGTGCATTATAAAAGTAATGTTGATTTAAAGTAATTAACTGCTGAACTCTGTGAGCTTTGTCTGACTGCTGGATTAAAATGTGACCCAAATCCTCTGGACAGAATGAAAAGCATGCATAGACCTGTGATTTGTGTTCGGGGCTCTTAATTACAGTTAAACATGCCATGGTGATGGTGTTCACGGTAAGATCCAAGCAATTTCTGAGATTCACCCATGTAACTCTATCCACGTGAAGAAAAAACATTGAGCTTGTGAGGTTTTTTTTGTCATATTTCATATTTCTTTTGTCTCCAGTATCATTCGGACATTTTCAACACAAACAATAGGATTAGCCTTACATGTGGGAGAGAAGCACAATTGCCCTCCATTTTAGGAATGCTTAAATTCTCAAGGCTTCATCCTAAAATGAAAAATCCTCCCCATCACTCATTTATTAGTGCAGCATGTCTAGAAGAATGAATGAAATGTCTGCAGTTTACTTCATCTGCCATCTTGTGTTCATATGACTGCTTTTACAGATCAACAATAAAGGAATAAAAAAAGAGTAGCGGATCGGTGAATAGTTGGGAGCATTGGCGGAGGGCCAAGCATGACACTCAAACACTGACCTATTTCACGTCGTCCAGAGTGCTAGACTAGAGAAGAGATGAATTACTGTCTCTGCTGCCATCTCATTTCAGGTGCTTATTTACTTGGCACTGTTTGTGCTATATTTTTAGCATTATTTCTCTTTCAGCAATGGTTACGTCAGCTAGTTGCTAACGGCTGCTTTTCATATTAAATGAAATGTGCGGTATTCTCCCGATGACCCGGCCGTTTTGCGATGGGGTTAGACTTTTATAGTAACTACTAGCTCACCTGCTGGGCATCTAACAGCAAATATGTGGTGGTGTGTCCAGTTAATGCACCCTGGAGGTTGTGCAGACGTATAAATCACTCTGTCTGAGTCAATCCTGTCCAGGGTAAAATTGTGCCCAACCCCCAGAGTGGGTTCAAGTGGCAGTGCATTAGCACAACCCAAATGCCAATTCTCATGGTGGCACATCCAGTTCTCTCTGGTGGCACATTATTGGCAGAAATGCAGATATGTAGCCTGTGTATGTACACAGATATATGTTTGTTTTTCTGTAATGTTGGAAAATTTCCTTTGACTTTTGTCATTTTTGTTTGTTGTTGAGATAATTATATATTATATCCCCAACCCTTCAAGAAGAAATTGACTAGCTCCTGTCAAATAAAAATTATCATCAATTCCAAACCCAATATTGTTTTATTTAGTTTAGTAAATTGTGACTCACCATTGTGATTAATGCTTAATAAAGCAGAGCATCAGTAAAAAAGTGCATATAGTACATAGGGGTGTCGAAATGAATAGTTTCTGCGGTGCATCGCGATGCAGACGAGGACGATTTGGTATCGGTTCAGTAATAGACCATAACCGATTATAACGTACTGATGCTTTTCTGGCATCATTTGTCGCATTCGTGCTTTGTCGCAGTAGCATACAATGGCGGAGGGAGGCGAGACGTGAGTGCGAGTAATTAAAAATGCTCCAAGTACTTTAAAAGCTGACATCTGGGCAAATTTCAGCTTTTATGAACAACCTGGTAAGCACGACCTGGGGTCTGTTCTTCGTACGTCGCTAACTCAGTTAGCAGGATTTGATTGTTGACGATTTCACTTGATCTTAGATCATTTGGTTCTTCGAAGCTCATCCTGGCTCAAGCTTAAATCTGCTCAGGAGCAGGCTTATTTCATGTAAACAGGATTCGATTGCATCTTTTTAAGCAGAAATGATAATTAAAATCTGTCCCAGCCACCGCTACTTTATTACAAGATCACCCTACTGGTCCAGGGACAATAATTTTAAATAATGATGATTTAAAAATTAAATTTAAAAGGAAAAAAAAACATATATAATAATGATGTGTAGTCTATAATACTATAGACACAGCCAGTTTTACTCATTAAAAGATTTATTAGTGATGGGGTAATTACTTGATATTTGTATTGGAGTCTTACATGTGCACTTAATCTGAGTCATGCATTAATTTGAGTGGCGACAGCTATTATGGGAATGGCTTGATGGAGCACAGGGGATGCAGATAACTTGATCTCTAAGAAACTTTAATGCTGTCACATAAGAAATCTGCTTCAAATATAAAATGAAATGAATTGCTAATTACAACATTGAAATAAAAATGTAAAGCCTGTACAAATACTAGAAATCATGAATAAATAATTACAAATAAATTAAAAACAGTGCACATTTTATTTATCTATTATAACATTTATGTAGTTTTGTTCGCTTGGCTGTTTCCTTATAAAGGTCCAGAAATTTGTCAACTTTTCGTCAGGTGTCTTTTTTTAATGATATGATATCATTACGTTGCTGTCTTGCTGCCAGCCAATCGCTGCATTGCTGATAGTGGTTTCGAGTATCGATACATCTGCCCTTTTCCGGGAACACGAGAATGTGCAGTAATCTTAGACAACTTAATCCAGATATGAAAATTCGTTTGAAGAACCAAATTAACCAGAGATCAGTTATCATGGTTAGAAGATCTGGAATCTTTCATAATCTCAGATGTAATAAGCGACGTACGAAGAACAGCCCCAGGAGAAGACACACGCTGTGTGTAAATCATGTCACGCACACATAAAATATGAAGGGGGTAATACCAGTAACTTGAGAAAGCATGTCAGCCGTTTTCACCCTGAGCTGTTAACGCCTGTCAGTGCCAAGTATTTAGTATTTACTTTTTTGTATTTGTTCTAAATGCTCCTGTTGTCTTCTGTGCCCAGACTTAGTTTTGTTTGGTGTTTGATACATTCAAGAAGCATGTTTTCTTTGAGCAGGTAAAATTAAAGGTTCAGTTCATATATCTGACTGCTTATATCTATTGACAAAATTGTATACATGTGAAGTAAAATTGAAAATTGAGGATGCAGTGCGTGATATCGAATTGAACCGAATCGATGACATGATAATCGTAATTGAACCGAACTGTGAGACCAGTGCAGGTTCACACCCCTAATAGCACACTGATCATTTTCCAATTGGTTTTGGTGGAAAAACAAACCAATATTTTGTTCGTATCGTATAAATAATAAAATCATAGCAGACGCTATTGCTTTCCTGTGCACCAGTCCACTAGGTAGCAAAATGTACTGCTGCTATATTTAATGATCCCTGTCAGATATTCATAAAATGATTTGTGTTCCACAGAAATAAACAGAAATAATTTTTTTGCATTAACTATCGCTTTAAACAAAGCTTTTTCTGTTTTTATTAAGATATTATTTATAAAGGGTCCGAAATACCTCAAGTTAATGTTTAGCAAAAAAATTATAATAAATATATTATATATATATATATATATATATATATATATATATATGCGTGGACCGATACTTCAAAAATAAATGAACCTAGAATAGGTCATTTAGTGTTATAAACACATTTAAAGGGTTAGTTCACCCAAAAAATGGAAATTAGTCCATGTTTTACTCACCCTGAAGGCATCCTAGGTGTATATAACTTTCTTCTTTCAGACGAATGCATTCAGAGTTATATTAAAAATTGTCCTTGCTCTTCCAAGCTTTAAAATGGCATAAGCGTTGTTTTTGTTTTTGTTCAAAAGTAGTCAAATAAAGCGCACACATCCATAATAAAATGCGCATCACATGGCTCCGCGGGGTGAATAAAGGCCTCCTGTAGTGAAACAATGCGCTTTTGTAAGAAAAATATCAATATTTAAAATGATATAAAGGCCCTTTTCTCACTTGTACTAACTGTCATACGCAGAAGCCATTCCAGCGGATGACGTAGGACATATGCGCAGCGCACGTGCCGGTGATTAGTGACGAACTTGGAAGCATGACGGAGAGAGAACAAAACAATACGCCGGTTACAAATTAGAAGTACAAAACAAGGATTTGTAAATAAACTTTTTATTATGGATGCGTGTGCTTTATTTGAGTACTTTTGGACTGTTGAACAAAAACACACACCCATGCCATTATAAAGCTTGAAAGAGCAAGGACAACTCCGATTGGATTCATATGAAAGAAGAAAGTCATATACACCTCGGATGCCTTGAGAGTGAGTAAATCATGGACTAATTTTCATTTTTGGGTGAACTAACCCTTTAATGTCGGTTTCATTGGGGGTAGTTGTGGCCTAATGGTTAGAGAGTCGGAGTGGTAACCCAAAGGTCGCAGGTTCGATTCTCGGTACTGGCAGGGATTGTAAGTGGGGGGAGTGAATGACCAGCGCTCTCTTCTACCTTCAATACCACGACTAAGGTGAGACCCTTGAGCAAGGCACCGGACCCCCAACTGCTCTCCGGACTGCCCACTGCTTCGGGAGTGTGTTCACGGGATGTGTGTGTGTGTGTGTGTGTGTGTGTTTGTTCACTACTCACTGCTGTGTGTGCACTTGGATGGGTGAAATGCAAAGCACAAATTCCAAGTATGGGACACACCACCCACATATGCATCACAGAAGTATTAAGAGTCATCGGATGTAAAATTTAGTTTACAAGTTGTTTGAACATAATTGTGTGTTGGAAGTGTGTGTACACATCCATCCTGTAATGGTAAAAATCCACCCAGTGTCTTTTTTTTAAAATCCCTATTTTAAAATCCCCTTTCTCAAATCAGGCTGTTCTGAGATTCCTGTCAGAATGACGTAGTTCTGTACAGGCTGCTCCCACGATTGATCCCACGTTGATTGACAAGGACATCTTACCTTAGACCCGCCCTGAGTGAGCTGAGAGCTGTCCGACTCTGGTGCAGGGGAAGACAAGATGTCTCAGATTAAGCGATTGAAGTGTTTAGTTGTTGGATGTTATATTGAATATAGCAGTCGTCAGTTACTCCCGATCTACATGTGTCTATGATCGCGCGAATCATTTGTGATCCAGCTTTATCTACGGAAGTGAGTATAAGGGTTTTATGAATCTTTGCAAATCGCCTTTCTTTAAAGGTGCCATAGAATGCATTTGATACAGTATTTTAAATTGTTCTCTGATATCTACACAGAAGGTATGTGGCTTAGGTAAGGGCAAAAAATCTCCAGAAACGATTTTACATGTCCATTTACAACCCTAGGATTTCTGCCTAGAATGAAACGGTCTGTTATTGGCTTATTTGGCAGGGTCATGAATAATAATGAGCTCTGCTCTGATTGGCTGTTTCACAGTACGGCTCATCAGCAAGAAGGAAGCACAGGGAGGAAAATATATATTTAAATACTTTCTCTCGCAGTTATATCGTCGGGTAATTATACTGTATATAAAACGCGGGCATCAGGGAGCCGTTATTAATATGCGAGGCATTGAAACTGCTTTTGAACGATCCATCGATCGCGTTATAGTTCACTTTCAAGAGACGCGATCACACAAACTATGTTTACATTATGGAGCAACAGTACTTACCACACATTTCACAAGATCAGATGCTTGTCAGTGGTGCTCAGGATCTGTAAGTCATTCGCCATCATCCTCATCTCTCCTTACTGAGAGTGAAATCTTATGTACTGTAACAGGCTACCGCTAGCAAGGAGCTAACCATGTCCCTTTAGTGGCTCGCGTTATTTGCTTTCTGTGCCTTTCTGAATACAGACACCAACCCATCCCTGCACTTCACACCCCCTGCACGGCCTGGAACATAACATTTATTGTGTTATTTTCGCTGTTGTCCGCGCTTGTTTATTTACAATACCTGCAGAGCTTCTGATGGTTCAGCCGGCTTAGAACAAGGACAGGTTTATGCAAATGTTGGGGGCGTAGTGATCCCGACTGTTGCGTCACAGTCGGTGTTATGTTCTGATTCGCCTGTTTTTCAGTGGTCTTTTTTAATCACGTGATTTACATATGAAGGAGGAAACTATGGTGTTTGAGGCTCACTGTATGTCATTTCCATGTACAGAACTGTTATGATTTAAATATGCCAGGGTAAAGACAGTTTTTCATTCTATGGCACCTTTAAGGATTAGTTCACTTTTAAAAAAACTTTTGCTGATAATTTACTCACCCCCATGTCATCCAAGATGTCCATGTCTTTCTTTCTTCAGTCGAAAAGAAATTAAGGTTTTTGATGAAAACAGTTCTCCATATAATGGACTTCATTGGGACACAAACGGTTCAAGGTCCAAATGACAGTTTCAGTGCAGCTTCAAAGGGCTTTAAACGATACCAGACGATGAATAAGGGTCTTATCTAGCGAAACGATCGGTCATTTCAAAAATAAATAAAAAAGTTTAAGTTTTATAAGCACAAATGCTTGCCTTGCTCTGTTTTGTGACGCGCGTTCATGACGTCACGTAATACGCAATGACGTTGAAAAGGTCACGGTTGACTTAGGCGGAAGTACCGAGTCAGTGTTTACAAATGTGCGGAAGGAGGACCATATACACATATTCAAATGTGTTTGTGTCAGTTTATCGTTTAAAATGCCCATTTGTGCGTATCCTGGGTGTTTTAATATTAAAAAGCCTACTGACTCGGTACTTCCGCTATATATAATATACCAAATATCCAAATATATATGATATGTATATATAAAATTCAAACAATTTTGAATGATGAAACATAAAGACAATAAACACTTGACTGGGACAATGTTTATCTGTGTTCTTTAAGCCATTTCGGCTATTTTCATTATTAAGGGTGCTATATTTATAATCCAATTGCTAATCGACATAACCTTTATTACAGTATAGAATATATTTTCTGCCTTATTCTGTGACAAGAATTTAAGTCAGGTTGCCACTTAAAACGCATAATCTGATGGATGGATAAATCAAAAGTAGATATGAGTGGCGCCGTTTTATCTACTACATACTGAAGTATGCATGCATGACACTAATGGTGTTTTCAGTTGAAACCGTGGTCTTTTCTGAGACGATCATCACCGTGAAAATCACATACCGTTACAACCCTAATGGACACTAACGTTACATCAAAGATGAGCTTTCTGACTTGGGTGCACATGAATTTCTCTGTCAGTAAATTATTTTTCTGATTATTACAACACCACATGAATGCAGTATAATCTAACTAGCGATCATGTGCGGTGATAATGCTTCTTACATCCGTTTCGGGAAAATCAGAGGGCAAATGTTTCGATAGCTCAGGCATTTAAGTGGCACCGAAATGAGGCACCGAAATGTGCGTTCTGATTTGGCCCGGTACATACGGGTTTTATGGCGATAATGTAATATGTAGCTGTGCTCTGGGGCTCCACCTTCTTTAACATGCAAATCTTCTACGGTTTTATTACTTGTGTTCAGGTCGTCGAGGTCACTCTGCTTTGTAGTAAAAATTGAAGTAATTCTAATTGAAAGCGACACTGACACTTGTGATTTGTAAATTCTTGTGGGAACATTTGGTCTGTCTGACCTGAAGACATTATAAAGGCCTCCAGGGAGTCAGGCTATGCAGAAAACAAACTGCATTGACAGATATTAGGCAGTGTTTCACTCAGTTTTGTTTCACACATAAGAAACCTTTCAATATTTGTTTATGTCACAAAAAAGCCTCTCAGTTTTCACAGTTTTCAGAACAGCAACAGCTCTAAGTGACTCACTAGCTGCTGTTAAACATTGCATGTGAATCACTATCTTTGATGCCAACAAATAAAAAAAACAAAAAAAACAATTCTTTACCAACTTGCAATGGCCTTATATAACATCATAAATCCTGAGATGAAATTGCTTAACGCTTCATCTCAACCTGATTAAGCATATCTTTCCTCTCATTGGCCAGTTACATTACAGTCTGGCTCAAGGTCATTAAAAGTGTCCTTGTATGTCCATGTTTTTTTTAACTGAACTTTCTGCGGGCAGTGAGAGCGGAGATGACACTGTAATCCCATTGAAATCTGGCCTACAATCTCCACTGATGCGATTAAGATGTTTCTCAGCTCTTTATGGCTGTAGGCACTGTTTCTGAACAGCAATTAGGCAACATCTCTGTAGGCCAATACATGACTTGTACATGGTCTTGCGGCAACATATTGCACTTTCGTAAAGTTTTGGTTATCACAAACATGTTTTTTAAAGTGCAGTCCTTAAGGAAAGAGGGTAAGCAGTTTAATGTTGACCTGTGATTAAGGAAGGCAGTCAGACTGTATTAGACTAATACAAGTTGATTGAGGGCTAACTGCCATCCTGGCTGGTGTATCCAGTCGGTTGTAAGATTTCGTTTAGTTTGAAGGACACGATCATTCCTCTGCCACTGTTACGGAACGAAACCCGGCAATGAATTATGTCGAAAGATGTGTACTGTGATTCTGTGCTTCCTTGTACGCCAACTTTGGAAATGTGTAATTTCTGTGTGGATTTCAAAGGAATTTTCATCTCGTGAGTATCTTTTGGCTGTTTTCTGTAACTTTTTGGTGCTTCAGTGTATTCAGTTCTGTTGTAGTATTACAAATGAATATCAAGTTCCCAATGTCGTAAATAAATTTTTTTTTTTTTTTTTGAGCGAGCCTGCTTCTCTTTGTCATTCACTATGTGTGTAGTTCAGCCTCACTAAATATTAAAGACTGATTTGGGCTTGTGTGATTCAAGGGTGGACAGGAGAGATACCTGTATTATTGTCTGTCTGGATGGATGACTGCCAGAATTAATCTCTTTAAAATGACCATGAGAGGATTATTCAGATTCAGACCCATTTTATGTGGAGAGCAATAAATTACCTCAGCAAGCGATAGTAGTTTAGAATTGAACAGACCCAAATGATAAAATGCAAAGTCCCTTAATGATGTATATGGGCTTTCTGGAATTTAATTAACAACTTCTTGTTGGGGGAATGAATATCTTCCTTGATTGCCTGATGTAAATTGTTGCTAGGGTCAAAGACTAATGTTTTCTTTTGACCTAGTTATATTCATTTAAAAAAATACATTAAAATGCTATTCATACATGCAGTGACTGGAATACATATTTTCTTTGTTGAACATATTTTAATTTTCAAATAAAAATTTATTTTACTTAATTGGAAACTTTTGCCCTCCGAAACTTCAGGATGCACAAAATATTCTGAATTAATTATAAGAAAAGTCGAAAGTTAATAATAAAAAAAAATACTAAGATGTATACACTACTTTTGCATGAATTCATGGTGCACCTAAAATATATTAATGTTACTATATAGGCTACACACTAGAGTTTAAACATTTGTAGTCTTTTTTTTTTTATTAATTGAAATTTAATTTTTTTTATATTTCACATGATTACTGAATTTTTGATCAAACTGTTCAGCAAAAGAGCATAACGTTTTTTTTTTTTTATCTTATCGACCCCAAACATTTGAACGATACTGCATATTAAATTTTTCTTTTATATTGGACAGTCTGATTTGTCATTGACCCAATGGTAGTCATGAGTCTTAATTCATTTGTCTTGTGAATGCTCTTGAACATTTTGAATGGAATTCCAACCTAATAGTAAGTGTTTCAAAACTGCACATGAATACGGCTGAGTAAAGTCAACTTTAGAATATTTCCTAAATGATTTATGTGCTGTGATGTAGCGGGAACTTTGAAACAGCATCAAACAGATCAGCAACAAGCTGGATGTTCTTTCTCTGTGGAAATTACATTCCTCTGTACAAAAGCTTGCTGTACTCTCTCAGCATGTTCACACAGCGTTCAAGAAGCACAACTTGGAAAAAGGTGAAACTGCGCTTATCGGGATTAAGAGCTCTGACTCACAGTGGGCTTTTTTGTGAGCCAACCTTCCCCCTACTGTGAAACGTTGCAGGAAACATCTACAGGCCCATGCATTCACAGCCACTTTATATACATTGTTCAGCTGTAGTGTTGAAAATGCACAAATTTGAGTCATATTTTGTTGCATGTAGCTAAATAGGCTAGCAGTAATTGATGAACATGCCTTTATGATTTACAATTCTCCATTATGAACAGAAGTTGTAGCTTCAGCAGTAGTAATCACACAGTTAATTCATACATTGAATAAATTAGCACAAACCTAGTCAAAAGACTCGTTTAAAGGAGATATAAGCAAAGTTTACTATTTTGCCAACCTACACCAGATTTGGCCAAGGAGTGGAGATTTAGCTGGATATGGTAGAGTTAGCCCATGCTGATAGATACTGCAGCTACACCATCTGAACCCAAAAAGCATTTTTTTTCCCCCACTGACAGCTATTTAAAAGATGCCATGTGGTCTGACAGTTTTTCCAAGCAGAATATAAATGATAAATATTTAATTATATTATAGAAGATATTTTGACAGTGATCAAATTGTCTGCTTGTTTGCACGTCACAGCTTTCGTTAGATGCTAGCAACTAATTGAGATGTATGGGAATGCTAACGGATGGCTTCATAGGTGTTGCTAGACCCTACTTAAGGGAATTTAATCCAATAAACTCTCCCATCCAAAAGCTCTCCCTTCCAGTGAAATCACAAAAAAATGCAACCAGATCTATTCACAAATAGATGCAATTTTGTATTTTTCTTTTTTTTTTATTGTCAGTAAAGCAAGATTCAAACTCATGACTTGAAGTATTCCTCTGAGCCATATCAGCTCAGGCTGAGCCCCTCTAAGTCTCGAGTGACCCAGGGATACCTTTATCCAGGCATTACAGACCTCCTAGGACTTAAACACTGAATTAGACCCCCCCCCCCCCCCCCCCCCCCTCCTCAAAATCCCACCCTCTTAAGTCATGTTAGCAAAACTGTGTGAAATGACTGTCAGGAAAAGAGCATCTCAAAGACTTCTGACTGGCTGGAAAATAGCAGTCAGATTGTTTTTGATGTCAGTGTCTTTAATGTGATGCTTTATGCACTGGTGCAATTTATTTACAACCAGGGCTCAAATTCAGGGGTGATGCGGGGGATGGCAAAAAATGACAAAAAGCATCCCCTCTGTAAAACCACCATCCCCCTTACTATCCCCTTTGCATTAATAATGTGTATTATGTAAAACTTATCATGCAAATTAAATGTTAAAATTCTCTACTTAAAGCTGCAGGCCGAAACTTTTTTTTTGTTGTTAAAAATGATCCAAAATCAATATTTGAGAAAGTACATAACCAGTCAGTGTTCAAAACGATCACCTTACTTTAGCCCGATTCACAACGGTTAGTTTATAATAAAGTTTTCTAATTTGAGTGGTACGGGTAGGTTTCCGTGGGAAATTCGAGCATGGCACTGCATCATTACGTCACGTCTGTAAACATAAAGAAGTTGTCCCGGCTAGTAGGCGATCACATCCTGCTGGTGGCGGTTCATTTATAGCTTTTTCTCACAGCAGCTAGAATAATTAAATTTATGATTTTGATGGCGGATTGTAATTCAGAAAGGATTGTGTGTTTATGAAACACATGTGAATTAAATAAAATTATATTCCAGTTTTAAATGTGCTCCTGATTACAGATAGCCAACGTTGGATTACACAAGTTTTTGTATTTTAAATAGAACCAGTTTGAAGGAAGATTAATTTGCTTTTTGGATTAAAAGAATTTCTTAATATGAAATTTGAATGGTATGACAATTAGATATTAGACTGTACAAAAATTGAAATCTACACGCTAATACTATAGTCACGCAATGCTGATGTTGTTGTTAACATTAATAATTTGAGAAAGTATAACAATGATAATATTTTGTACAGTTAGATGTGATATGAGCTAACTGATCTTTAGATTTAATCACCGTTGGTATCGTGATTTATTATAATGCTTTTTTCCTCAGTTGGGCAGAACAAACTTGGCAGACTTGTTACTTGTTCAGATGGCAATATACGGTAATATAAGATAATTCACGAATAACGATGATTGGCCAATCAGAATTCGGTAATGTAACAAGCTGCACTCAAGCGGAAGCAAGTTTTCAGCATTTTTCGCGCGAAACGAAGAGGAATATCTGAGGAAGAAGAGGAATATCTGACGCCGCTAGTCACGTTTGCTGTTCCTGCTGTGTTTTTTAATTGGACAGAGCTGAGAATCCAATGTGTACGGCTCAGTGTTCAGGGAAGAATGTGGTGTTGTGCTGAATGCTCTAGTTTTTGTGTGTGAAGGCATTTAGAAGGTAAGGTGATGATGATGACTGTGGTTTTAGTGAATAGACTGGGTGAGGTCTGAATCCACACTGCCTTTGTCCAGCTGGTCCACTTATTAAAAGAACAGCAGTATCAGGTTGTCTCTGAAAGATTTAGTTTATTAAAATTTGATATAGCTTATACTCTGTACCGGCCTCCGTCCTGCCGCTGCTGTCTGCCGACACAAGCAGCTGGTTGAAGGGCTGTAATTAGATTAGAGAGGAGTGGGTGACAGTGGGCAGACGAGTGTGTGTGTGTATGTGTGTTTATCTCTGTTGGTGTCAGAATCACACACACGACTGATGTCACGACTGGCTGGCTGTAATCTGGTACCATGAGTTGTGCTGATTGAAGGTGTGTGATAACATCCATTACTCTTGCTCTCTCTCTCTCCTTTATCGTTTTTTCTCATTCTTTCAGTGCATATGGTGTCTTTTGGGACATTGTTTTGTTTTTATTATTTTCTGTAAGGAAACACATGCTGGGGAAAGATCATTTAATTCCTAAATAATGGCTAATGTACTTCATCTGCAGATTCACATTTCACATTTTCATGTTCAATTTTTTTTCTTTTTAATCCAATATCAAGTACTATCAGGAACTGTCTATGAAATATATATTTTAATAAATAACTTAATAATAAAATACAGTATGTATGTGTGTGTATATATATATATATATATATATATATATATATATATATATATATATATATATATATATATACTGTATTTAGAAAACAGAATAGAAAAAGAATAGAGCAAGCTAGTGTTAGAGGCCTTTTTTTTGCTTTTTGTTAATTATATAATAAATAAAAGAAAACACATAGGTAGCATACAAAAAGAATAGAGAAGCTAGTGTTATTTTTTTTTTTTTAAGAAAACCAGCAGTTAGTAAATGAATAGAGTGCAAGTCTAAAAAGGGGCAATTTTTTATTTTATTTTTAAGAATAGAATTAGAATAGAGCGTGCTAGAGTTAGAAGGTCAAATAAAGATGGAAGAGATGTGTTTTTAGCCGATTCCTGAAGATAGCTAAGGACTCAGCTATTATATCAATGATATTATATATATATATATATATATATATATATATATATATATATATATATATATATATATATATATATATATATATATATATATATATATCTCTTTTATTATATATATATCTCTTTTATTATATATTATATTATATTTATTATATTATATATTTTTTTTAGATTTTGTCTATATAATATTTTATAAGGTTTTAAACAAGGTTGTGTGATGTAGTCCTATAAAGATATGGTTAAATATAGCTATTTATTATTATAATTCAAAAGGAATTATATTCAAATAATTAAAATATAGTCAATTATATGATATTTATAAAGTATTGAAAAAAGATGGCATAAATTTCGGAAGTATCCACATTTCAGGATCAATTCTCCCATCCCTATTTCATGTCATCTGATCATTCGTGTGTATAAGTATATGTATGTGCTCAGATCATTTTGAATGATGCAAGATGCATTAGTGTTTGCTCTCGAATTCATTGGCTTTCCATCCTGTAATATTGTTTTGATTTCAGTGGGTTTTTGTGTTTCTCTCTCTCTCTCTCTTTCTCTCTCTCTCTCTCTTGATGTGTTACTGAGACATTTTGGGTAGCTGAGAGGGGCGAAGCAAGGAATGGGAACACGCTGAAGAGTTGCTCTAATTACGTAGAGTAAATTTTCAATTAAATTAGTTCCCATTATTTGAACCAGCATTCCTCAGTAATGATGGCATAGAGCATGATGAAAGACCGATTAGCTGGTTTATATGATGCATGACTCTGAGAAGCTTTTGTTTCTAGTAAACAGAGACCTAAGTGCCATTTGTCATAAGAGGATATTTTGCACCACCCAAAATATCTCACAGTGAGTTCTTGAAATCAGTGTGAAAGTGAATGGGCAAACACATTGAGGATTATACAGGCACACATGTGTCTCAGCGTGTACACGTCAATCTTGCATTCGGATTGTTTTGTTTCTGTCGAGTGTCCAGCTGGTTTTCACGTGGCATGGCTATTTGATATTCCATTCATCATTGATTTATCACAGCGTTACATACTACCAGCACTGTCTATGCTACTTTATCAAAGATTAAATCAAAGATACTGGCAACAGTTTGAGCAGGCAGAAAAAAAAAATCCTTGTCTTTTGACGAATCTAAAAAAAAAAGTTATTTTGCAGTGACGTGAATGGTATCAGGTTCTTTTTTTCTGAGTCACTGGAGCACTGAATGGCCCTTTAGCTGAGTTTCCTATGGAAAAGCTTGTGCTGTAGTCTGTGCCCTTGTTCTGTGCGAGAGAAGAGGGCCGGCTGAGCGTTGACAAAACCTTTAGAGATCGTGAGGCAGCAGACAGGCACTGCAGCACTCCTTACTCAGCACTATGTCCTCTCTCTGTCTCAGCTCCCACCCTCCTGTAGCTTTCCAGCGTCTGCTGCTGTTCTGATCCTTCCCCAGACTCCCATGTGTCCGATCTAATAATGACGAGACTGCACAACCTCCCTCTCTATAGAAAACAAACAGCGCTCACCTTAAATTCCTTCGCTGCTCTGACGTTCACATGTTAGTATGATACCATTCTGTGTATAGTGGCCGTTCATGATTTTAATGGACAAGATTTATCTTGTTTTTTTTAACACGTGCAATGTCCTAAACACAGAAGGGCTCAGCTCATATACACTACACTACCTTTCAAACATTTGGGGGTCATTACGATTTTTTTTATGTTTTCCAAAACAGTCACTTATGCTCACCAAGGCCGCATTTAATTGATCATAAATTCTGTAAAAATAGTAATATTGTGAAATATGTGGGACTCTGGCCCACAAAACCAGTCATAAGGGTAATTTTTTTTAAATTGAGATGTATACATAATCTGAAAGCTGAATAAATAACCTTTCCATTAATGTATGGTTTGTTAGGATAGGACAATATTTGTAAATCGGTGCAAAAAACAAGAACAAGAAAATATTGAGAAAATCGCTTTTAAAGTTGTCCAAATTAAGTTCTTAGCAATGCATATTACTAATCCAAAAATAAGTTTTGATATATTTATGGTAGGAAATTTACTAAATATCTTCATGGAACATGATCTTTATTTAATATCCTAATGATTTTTGGCATTAAAAAATTTATCATTTTGACCCTGTACAATGTATTGTTGGCTATTGCTACAAATATATCTACTTAAGACTGGTTTTGTGGACCAGGGTCACATATTATTAAAAAAATAATTTAAAATAACTGTTTTCTATTTTAATATATTTTAAATTGTACTTTTTCCTGTGATGACAGCTAAATTTTCAGCAGCATTACTCCAGTCTTAAGTGTCACATGATTATAAATAATTCTAATATGCTGATTTGATGCTCAGAAACACTTGTGCTGTTTTATATTTTTGCAGAAACCATGATTCATATTTGATATTTTTGCAGAATAATTTTTCAGGATTCTTTGCTGAATAGAAAGCTCAAATAAACAGCATTTATTTGAAAAAAAAAAAAATTTTTTAGAACATTATAAATGTCTTTGTACTGTTACTAATATAATAATGTAAATGTACTGTTACTAATATAATAAAAGTATCAATTTCATTCCAAAAAAAAAAACCTACTGAACTCAAACCTAGGTAATGTGTAGAGTGCAGAATAACTGTTCACTAAATATGCAAAACCAAAACCAAAAATCACATTGCTATGGGGATAAAAAAAATGAATAAAAATGATGCAAAATACAGTTTGATGGTTGGTACCAAATATTTTCCAAATTCACTCATCATTGGGTTAACGGTTGGGCAGAAAGGTAATTTTGGGCTTTGTATACCAGAATTGTGTTGGTGTGTGTGTGTGTACTTATGTGTTTCCTCCCTCTCTCATTAAGTTGTTCTGGGTGCTGTCCTATAGCTTGGACCCTTTCTCAAAGCGGAGCTGCTATGTAAGGATGTTTTAATGAAGAGACGCTCCTTGTTTCCGGCTTTTTACATACTAATAAGCCTATTCATCATCCTCCTCAAAGGAGTCCAGCCTCTCCACACTGGCCTTGTTGGTAAACAAAAGGGTCTGTGCAAAAGCCGCCACACCTCCAACCTTATTTCCTCAAAATAAACCGTGTGTGGCGATGGGGAATGTTACTTTGGTGGTTTGGGACTGTCTTGCTTTCTTGTAGGAGAACTTGAGTTAAAGAGAGCCTCTTAAAGTTTGTAATATTTTGTTTTTCCCCAACAATCAGATGTCCCAAGAGAAGCAGGGATTGATTCCTTGTGAATTGTTGAAGTGGTTCCTTTCATGTTTTCATTTGGTTGGACCCTTTTGTTTCTTTTAAGTCACAACGGCCTCTGCAAGGTGGAGCTTCTGATTCTGTGTGGTCTTCCAGGTCCATTCAGACTGTAACTTCCTCTCTTTAGTGCAAGATCCTCTCTGATGTTCTCTCCATCTCTGTCTCACGACTCTCACCTTATAAATCAGTGGTTCTTAACTGGTTGGTCACAACCTAAAAATGAGGGTAACACTTTAGCATAGGGGCCAGTTCTCACTATTTACTAGTTGCTTATTAGCATTCATATTATTAACATATTAGCTGTTTATTAGTAAATATAAAGCACAAATTCTGCATGTCCATATTCTACATTCCTAATCCTACCCAATACCTAAACTTAACAACACTTATTAACCATTAATAGTCTGCAAATTAGGAGTTTGAGACAAAAGTCATAGTTAATGGTTTGTTAATGCTGACAATTGGACCTTAAAATAAAGTGTGACCAAAAAGATTAAGAAAGATTAAGGCTTTTTTTTTTTTTTTAGTTTAGGATGAAGTCAAGTACTGCCGAAAGAGATGAGTTTTCAGTTGTTGCTTGAAGATTGACAGGGATCCGGCATTCCGGATAGGGGTGGGAAGATTATTCCACCAGCCAGGAATGGTGAACGAGAATGTTCTGGAGAGTGATTTTGAGCCTCTCTGTGATGGTACCACAAGGCATCGCTCACTAGCAGATCTCAGACTTCTGGAGGGGATGTAGGTTCGTAATAGTGAGTGGAAGTAGGAGGGTGCTGAGCCTGTGGTAGTTCTGTATGCAAGCATCAGTGTCTTGAACTTGATGCGAGCTGCCACTGGTAGCCAGTGCAAGGAGATGAAGAGAGGTGTAACATGCGCTCTTTTGGGCTCGTTGAAGATCAGTCGTGCCGCTGCATTCTGAATCATTTGTAGAGGTTTGATTGCGTTTGATGGCAGACCAGCCAGAAGAGCATTGCAGTAGTCCAGTCTAGAAACAACAAGGGCCTGGACAAGAAGTTGTGCAGCATGCTGTGTCAGAAAGGGCCTGATCTTTCTGATGTTGTGTAGTGCAAACCTGCAGGATCGAGCAGTTTTCGCAATGTGCTCTTTGAAGGTCAGCTGGTCATCAAAGATTACACCAAGATTTCTGACCGAAGTTGATGGGGTAATCATTGATGAGCCGAACCAAATCGTGAAGTCATGCTGTAGAGTAATACAGCTAACCATATTGATAATTATCTTTATTGGCTCTTAAAGTATGGAGAAACTGTGCCCTGTTAATTACATATTTGTTCAACAATACTGTTTTAGTTTGCCATAAGATGTCCAAAATAAAATCTTGAAGCAAAATAAAATAAATAGTTGACAGCTACTGATGTAAAATCTCCCAGCTGTAGCTTGTTTACTCATTAAAACTGGAGCTTTGAGAGATTCGTGCTGATTCTGCAGCTGCTGGTGGCAGAACGGCTTGATGGGAGTGCCATCAAAGATGAGTAGCATCCAAGGTGAAGAATTTGTGTTGAAAGAGACACACTGAACATAAATAGCACTTGCATTCAGCAGGATAATGGTATTCTCGCGTCTGGCTGATGAGAGCGCTTCACCGTGCTGATGTTTGATGTCTGGAGTTTTAGCTTCACTGATGTCTACAGATCGTCTCAGGGATGTTACTATGATCGTTTGCTAGATCTTTGTTCTTGTTTCGCAGCGTTTGGTTCTGTGTTGTTCTGCAGTTTCATGCTGAAGTGGAATACGAGTGTTGTAGTAAGTGAAGTTGACACCATTGGCTGTAGATTTGGGAACTGACTCACCCACATGCTGTTGTATGTGATTCATGGCTCGGGACTCGTTTGGAATGATAATGCAGGCTTTGGTGTTTGCTCACAGATAAATGAAGCTGTGAAAGTCGGCGGTTGGCTCTGTGAGGAATGCCGTCTGAACAGAATGCCAAATGTCCACGTGAAAAGCGAAGGCTGTCTCTGTGCTTGAGTAGTATCTCAACCAGCTCTCAGCAGGATTTATGTTCCGCTATTAGACGTTTCTGAACATGGTCCTCCTTAAACCTAGAATGCATGGCTTAGAAAAAACCTACGGGTCAAAAGGACTGTTGGATTTAGTTGCTAAATCCATTTTATCTTTATTTTCATTAAATTTCTCAATTTGATTATATACAAATTTTTGAAATCAGCATAAAATTATATATTTATTTTTCCTGCCCTGTTGTGATATATATATATATATCTGTGTGAAAATCTGTGAAAAAATGTGGAGTGAGATTTCATTTTGCCCATCGGGAAATGATTGGAATTGTTGGATCATTGTTGTTTGCTAATTTAATATTTAAAAAAATAATGTGTAAATTAGAATTGTCCATGTTGATTTCATGGTCACCTTTATAGCCTATGTTTCAGCTATTTTAATTTCATGTACATAACATTAAATAATTAATTTATTTATTTCCTTTATTTATTTATTTATTTTGTACAAATGCATATATTTACATAAACTAAATTATATTTACAGAAATAATTATTTGTTTTGATTTATTTGAATACTACTACTTCTACTACTACTACTACTACTACTACTACTAATAATAATAATAATAAATCATATGAAATAATTTTGTTACAGTAATTGAAATTTCTAGTTCTTGTAAATAAAACAAATAATTGATTTACTTTTTTCTAATGTGTATTTACATAAGCTAAATTATATTTGCAAAAACTATTTTGATTTATTATTATTATTATTATTAATAATAATAATAATAGTTATAATAGTTATAATAAATAATTAGTATATAATTGAGTAATAATAAATTGTTTTTTACATATAATCATTTAGTGTAAGTAACAAAAAAAAAAAAAAAAATATATATATATATATATATATATACACACACACACACACACACACACACACAGGCTGCTTTATTAGGTACACCTTGCTAGTACCGGGTTGGACCCCTTTTGCCTTCAGAACTGCCTTAATTCTTCGTGGCATAGATTCAACAAGGTGTTGGAAACATTCCTCAGAGATTTTGGTCCATATTGACATGATAGCATCACGCAGTTGCTGCAGATTTATCGGCTGCACATCCATGATGCGAATCTCCCGTTCCACCACATCCCAAAGGTGCTCTATTGGATTGAGATCTGGTGACTGTGGAGGCCATTTGAGTAAAGTGAACTCATTGTCATGTTCAAGAAACCAGTCTGAGATGATTTGGGCTTTGTGACATGGTGCATTATCCTGCTGGAAGTAGCCATCAGAAGATGGGTACACTGTAGTCATAAAGGGATGGACATGGTCAGCAACAATACTCAAGTAGTCTGTGGCATTTAAATGATGCTCAGTTGGTACTAAGGGGCCCAAAGTGTGCCAAGAATGATCCTCCACACCTAACTATAACTATAACTAAGCAAACTATTTGCAAGCTTATCACCGAGGAGTCTTCTCATACTAAAACCAGGTGCACCTTCTTGCATGCTGCCAGAAGAGATCTTGCATTCTAGCACATCCTGTGAGACGCCCACTCCTGTCAGGCATCTGGACCTGTGCCAGTGAAGCAAAACCTCCATCTCACACCCATGAAATATAGACCTAGAGCCATTGGTTATCCTCTTAATTGTTTCTGTAAGCATCTCAAAGTAGATGCCTTGCGTTCTGTTGATGGATCTGTAAGTCTCATAGTCTTAACTCAAAGTGCATGCAACGTATGGAGGAACTAGCTGACTGTAAAAGTGAGTTCTGCACCTTCATGTAATTCATCACATGAACTGTGCCCTGCGTTCAACGTTCTAGGGAGGGATGACATGATAAATATGCCTGTTTTACATATCACCTGTGTGTCTTGATTAGTCTGAGGGAAAAAAATATATATTTTGTTGAAAAACTAAACAAAATGGAGCATTAATAAATTGATTCTGAATTTGTAAATGTGAGTTTTGCTGTTAGGTTGTGTACCAGTCATAACGCTGATGGAGGTAATGATGTTGTTATTGCTTCATTAAAGTGCTGAGCCCTAAGCAGCGAGTTTGGACCTGGGTTTTCTCATCACTTGGATATCCGCGTCGTCGGGAGGAACTTCCCATAAAATGACAAACTGTAGCCCTGTGAGCCTGTGAAGTTCCAACATCTGCTGCTTTCTGTAGTGTCATGATGATTCATTAACACAGTATAAGTGAAGGAACACTGTGAGTTCAACACATAAACACTCATCATTCACTTTCTGCATTAATGCGACCCACTGCAAATGTCCTTAAATCACAGTACAGCGTATTATCTAGAAACCGGCATCTGCAGTAGACTGCACTGCAACAATACCAGCCCTTTGAAATGCCCTTTGACCCCTCATAACACTCCTTTGGTCATCTTTGAAAAATGATACTATGCTAGATATTGGAAATTTGTAATGAATACGGTACAAAAATAAGGCCTTCTTTCTTTTTATTTTTTCATTTTCAACCAAATATTGATCGAAAACTTCAAGAGGTCACACATAATATTAAATGAGCTGTTTTATTTACTATATGCGGTTTACCATTTTTGCTAATAGAAATTAAGGACATGCGATTTGTGTAATTTTAAAATGCAGAAGAATGAGCAACAAGGATGCAAATTTAGCCCAAAATATACTGCCAATGAGTTTTGAAATATTTTCCTTCACAGAATAAAAAAGTAAATATGGTAATTGTGGCCTTTCTATCTCACAATTCGGACTTCTGTTCTTGGAATTGTGAGTTTGCATATTGCAACTCAGACTTTATCAGAAATGTTAGATAAAGTCACAATTACAGTATATCATTTTTTATTCTGTGATGGAAACAAGCTCGCATAGTAATCAAAGGCCATGTATGTGTAAAGGGCAGAAACAAACAAACATAAAAAATGCACAGTCCAGCACACATTCTTACTCCTCTCCCCTACCTCTTCTCCCTTTTTCTGATCCAACTATTCCTCTCCCTCTGCCAGACATTATTTTTTTCTCTGTCTCTGATTCTCTGTGTTATTCTGCATCCACAAAACCAATTCAAAGAGGTCTTTTTTACTCTGTTGTTGATGTAATGGAAAGAGCTTCAACACCTGACTATTCCTCCAACTGAGACTGGAATCAGCTATTCCTAAATATTTCAGTGATCTGTTACTTAAAAATGCTTACCAGTTGTTACAATATTTTATATAGAGAGATTTGTTTTGAGCTGCTGTTGTAGCAGAAGTAGAAGCTTTATACTATATTTAAGGTTTGTAACATTAGGTGCATTTCTGACATGCTGTGTTTAAGCACTTGTAAATAAGATTAAAAAGATCCATGATTTTGGTTTTGGGTAAGCTTGTATGAAAAGAAGAAAGGTGTAAGCATTTTAGAAACATGGTAATTGACTGCATATTGTGTGAAAACAGCACAAATTGTGTTGGATGTTGTGCTGATTGTGTTTAGAGTTTTGAAAATGTGACTAGAGATCGGACAAAGGGATGTTAGCAATTTAAAAAAACTGTAATATCAAAAAATGAAAACTCCTAGTCCTCATTTCTTAGAATTCCTATTTGCATAAAAGCTTTAGTTGAGGTGTAAATGTCACAAAAACTCACCCTGGTTTGTTACCATTATTATTTGCATAAACTAACATTTTTCTCATGGTAATAAAACAATAATGAAAAAAAAAATGCATTCACGAGTTTACTGTTGACTGATTTGTAATGGCTGCATCTTACCTTCTGTTTTCTCTTGCCCAGGCATCACCCCCACTGATAACCTGCAGCAGCTGGAGGACAAGGGCAGCTCGGACAGCAGCTCAGAGCCCGTTAAAACCTGAGCCACACACAGGTTCGGTACGTATTTGCTATTTATGAACTGCTTTTCCATCCAGTATAACTTATAGACTACTAGTTACAAACAGCCGCTCATTACTCATTCACTATTCTACAAGTGATCAAAGCTTTGGGAGTGACGAGGGCAAGAGTAAATCTAAAGAGATTCCACTGCACTGTTATGCTTCTTAACGTGAATTCAAGCCTGTCTCCAAAATTAACACTTAAATGCTTCTCTGTTAGCATGACCTTTTGAAAGTGGTTTAAAAGTCATTCCTAAAGGGTTTCCCATAGGGAAGCGAGCGCGTTTAAATGTGCTAAAAGCTGAAGTTGCTCTCTAAAGAATACAGAAAATTGTGCTTATGCTTTGAAGGCCGAATTCTGGTTGTGTGCAGTTGTAATTTAGTGTTTTGCAGACCTCCCCAGAATAGATCACTGTTGTTACCTGTGCCTGCCAGGTATCCCCTGACAAAGCACAGTACGTCCTGTGTTTGGTCTGGATGTCAGAATGATGCCTTTTAATAGGTTCACTATTTACCTTAGGCTTTATTTTCAGAGCCTTTCCTCTATCACAGAGCACCTATAATTTACAGGGGAGGATTTGAGATCACAAATATCCTTGAGAATGCTGTGGGCCCTTCAGTGCTAGCATCACAAATAAAATGAAAGTTTCTAAGACAAATATGTCTTCTGTCTGGATATTTTGGCAGAGGCAATGTCAGATGGTGATGGTGACTGTAAGTGATGCCAGAGACTGATTTGTGGGTCTTTCAGTTTCTGGGATTTTTGGGCTATCTGGTATTTTTCTTGTGATTTAAGTGCATGATGGCTTTTGAATTTGAGCTTATCTTTGTTTTTGCATCAATGGTAGACTCTAAAGGCCTGACCAAAATAATTGATATTCGCATGAATGTTTAAAAAATGGTAGACGGGCTAAATAAAATGCATATTCGCTCTTTGACAGTTGGTGGTGCTTATGGAAAACCAGAATGCCCCTTTACCACGGTTACCCTGGTAAATACAGCAGCTGTCTGTCACAGAGAACAAAGGAAGTCCATTTGTATTGTATTGCTCTCTATAATGCATCCATAGGCAAGCTGTTGCACCGTGGAACAGACATTGCGTGACACTGCGACTGGTTTGTAGCTTCTATACATCATGTTATTATGTAACAAGGGCTCGGGCACATTCGGACACACCTGCTGTGAGGGTTGGGCCCGTGTCTGGATGAGTGACAGGAGGAAAGAGCCAATGAGCTGCTCTGCCCTGAGGGACGGGGCTCCGTGAGTCACTAGTCCAGCCCACTGCACACAGCACACAACCAGCTCAAATGTCACAGCCTCGTGCTGCTGCTGCTGGTGTGAGCAGATAACAGATGGACACCAGAATCTGTTGCTTATATAGCAGTTTGTCAACACACTGACACTCTCAATATTACCGCTCATTCTTTATAGCTCTGTGCCATCATGGCTAGCTGTGGTGTAATCTTATGAAACTATTGCGAACATGCAGTTGGGCCAAAAGTCATGCTTTTTTTCATGTTTTCTGGGTTGGTAGATGCACTGGGCACCCGATTATAGCACTTTAAACAGAAAAGGTCAGATTTTCATGATATGTCTCCTTTTAAAAGATCTTTTATATATTATTTATAAATGATATTATTGTGTATATATACATGTGACTTAATTATTTATAAAAAATATTATTTAATTATTTATAAATAACAAATAATTTTGTACGTTTCTTTTTAGACATAAAATATTTTTAAAATTAAAATTAATTTTTGACACCACCAGCAGGATCATACTGTAGCTCTCCTCCCAAGAGAAATGTTACTAAAGGACGAGCCTTTAGGCAAATGTGATAAAAGGATTTTAGCTGAAATCCAATCTTCTCTTTGTTTTATACACGACTTTGTAACCCAATACACCCAGAGGGACATTAGCGCTTAATATTATCCCAGAGTTGATAAACGCAACAGACCTGCATGAATCAAGAAGTAACGTGATGTGGACATTTATATTGTTGTTTAAAGTAGTCATGTGGCCTCAAAGCAGCATTTTTTTTTTTTTTTTCGTCAGTTTCTGTTTTAAACTGCCTAAGAACTGTTTGCGTGATCATCATGTGTTTGGAGTTAAAAAAAAAAAAAAGTTTGGCCTCTCAGACAACAAGATGGATTTAATGACGGTGTTGCTACATTGCCAAACGGCTCAGCTGATGTGGCGTATTTTCTGTGCGTGTTTCTGTGATTTTTATGACCCGAGGTGCACTGGGATGTGGCTTACTTGATACAGTTGAGAGCACATTCCTAACATGGGAAACACACTCGTTTATGTGCTTTATGGTGCATTAGCTGTACATAGGAAATGGTAAAAACCTCATGAAATGACAAACAGTTTTACATATTTATCTAATGAAATATTCATGTATGAATGTAATAATGCACATATTAATACTAGTGTGTTTACTGCTAAAAGCCACAGAACTCATTGGGGTCTTTTAAGGGTAGAAAGGATCATTTGTACACACTGGAGTACACACATGACGGGTAAGTTTCTGATAATCACATACAGAGGTCTCCATATGTATAGAGGCCTGCATGAGTTACTAATCCTGGAGCAAGTCTTTCTAATATCCGTTTTACAAATCACAGTTTAATTTCAGCAGGCCAACTCGCAGGGATGGTGAGATGAGGTAAAGTGTTATTCTTACATGGACGATAAGGGTGAGCGGGTGCGTTGAGAAAGCTGTGGGGATTGTCTTTGGCTCTGATAATTCAGAAGGGCTTTGGAGGGAGACGAAATGATGTGAGATGGCTCTTGGCTGGAGTCTCACAGCTGCGTTTACTCTGTTTTGGGGGAAGGGGCTACAGCACTCAGCACAGAGGATTAAAGGAGACAGGGTTTTTTTTCTTTACGGGGGCGTTTAGGGAGATCGTTACAATTATTACTCTCAGCATGACCCGTGTTTTAGACTCCTCTTGTGTTCTGTAATTATGTTTAAAGAGAAAGGCCCATTGCCCATATGCTGTTTAGGCTCATAATCACTGACCCCTTCCTGAAACATATAAACAGTCAATGTTGATAGCGTTATTAAAGAACTGAAAACACAGATTTCATCACAGTCTGCGCATATTATGTCTAGATAAATCCCAGGTGGCTGCAAAGTTGTTTGCTGTGTATGCTTGTTTTTGGCAAAATGGGTTAGTTTAGCATGTAAGATTTCTTAAGATTACTCAAGAGCAGTGCTTTTATGCTATCACTCTCTGACTAGAACATATAATTCACATGCATTTACTAGTAGAAGTTGTTTTATATGTTTATGTCTGTGTTTGTGTTTTTTCACCAGCAATATTCTGGCTTAAACACACGTTAAGCTTTATTAATCTTTGGCATGCTGTCGATTGGAACTAAAAATACATTTGCCTTAAAAATGCATACAGAATATATTTACAGTACAGATTGCCCTTAGAATTTTATTATTATTAGATAAGCTTAAGTGTGCTTTTCTAAATTATTTTCTGTGTGAATCGACAGTATGCCACAGATGAAGTGTAATTTAAGCAGAATTGTTCTTTTAAAGGCCATCTTATTCTGTTTTCTCTAATACTTCTTCCTTTGACATTTCCAAGACTTTGCAAAGCCTGTATGGCTTTATCTATCCCAAAAGTGACTCTGGGGATGTTTTAAGTGCTTTGGGCGGAAAAAACAGTGCTTTTGGGTCCAGTTCACTTGCTAATTGGAGTTTTTGTAATTAAATTATATGATATTTCTGCAAACCTGATTGCTATACAATAATAAAATCTCTAGTGAGCTTGTAATCACTGGATTTGAATGGCTTGAGGTTTATGAATAAAATAATTCATAAAAGTATGAAAAACTAAGTCCGATATGGGTGTCAATGTAAGATTATGTTTCACACAGGTTTGACATTAACTAATGTCAAATAATATGGTTATGTCATAATAACATTCTGGACTTCCTGACAAAAATATGACTGGAATTTTTGAAATAATGGACCTTTTTGTTTTTTTTTGTTTTTACAGTCAAGCTATATAAGCGAGAAAGATAACTTTGATCTAAATACCCTAGGCTTGTGATGGCTTAAAATAAAATGGGCCTGAGCACAAAGAAGAGACTCTTGTTTGCTGCCTCAGTAATGGCTGTGCTGATGTGTATTTCTTTTATTCATCTCTGCAGCCCTTAGATTGAATCAGAAGATTGTCACATACTGTTGTGCCATAAAATGCCTTGTCATAGCAATTTCTAGAACTATTGTGGCCACCACCAACACTCTTGTCCAAGAACCTCTGTAATTACTTTTATTTATGAGACCAGGAAAGTTTTCCACCATTTTATGTTTCCTTCTCTCTTCTATGTATTTTTTTTTCTTGTCCCCCTGTAAACAGCCTCAAGGTTTTGGCAGGAACATGAGCCCTGATCATACCTCTGTATTTCTCTGGCTGCAAAAAGAAAACTTGCACACTCACACACAAATTGCTGAATCACTGTTTCTTTGCATTTGTATGAGAATAATTTGCCTGTTTTTACTTGTATGAGAATATATAAATGACATTTTGATATGAAATAATTATAAGAAATAAATAGGAAAGCTGGGTAATCAAATTCACTTTTGTTTTATTGGATGATTATTCAGATAAAAAATGGTAATATATCAAATAAAGGATTTTCAAAGGATAACCGCTAGATACATATGGGACCACAGTGCATTAGGCTATATAAATATTCCTGGATTAAAGTCTAAGATTGTCTCACCCACACTCACTACCACCAACCAAATTATATTAATTCCACTGATATTGAGGTGTGCATGTGTTTCCATTAGTTGTTTTCTAGTGCTTCATCGGCCAACAGCACGCCAGAGTCATAGGTCTTCCTGTTGTTGCTAGGAATGTGATGTCACCTGCTCCCTTAACAGGGTTGGTTCTTGTGTGTTTCAGATTCTCAGCCTTGGCCAGGAACAAAGGAGCAACAACAAGGCTTTTCCCCACAATCCTCTGGTGCTCCCTCCCAGCTGGCCGAGCCTGGCGGGTGTACTGACACTGACTGGAGCTGAGTGCTCTCTTTTTTTCCGCCGTGCGGCATCTGGCTGTGTGGAGGAAGCGGGGGCTAATTAATGAGCTGTGAGTATGAGGCATCACTGCTGACAGCCAGTGGAGACAGGATTAATAGTCCGGTCATCTGGCTTGATGTGTGTGCCTCCAGGCTGCCCCTTGACGAGAGTCCACTGCGGAATCCACCACGGCGTCCACCGAGAGACCAGCAGAGATGCCCACCGAGACGCTACAGGCAGATAGCAAGCCCGCTGGTCAGGGTGGGGCCTTTGCCTCCGCTGTCCCACTCCGCATCCTCAACAAGGGGCCCGACTACTTCCGCCGGCAGACCGAGCCTAACCCAAAGCGGTTGAGCGCTGTGGAGCGTCTCGAGGCCGACAAGGCCAAGTACGTGAAGAGCCAGGAGGTCATCAACGCTAAGCAGGAACCCATCAAGCCACAGGTACTTGCCAAACCCCCCATCTGCCCGGTTCCCGTAAAGAGAAGTGGCGGTGTGGGATCTGGCTTGAAAGCCTCCAACAACAACGCCAAGTCGGAGACTTGCGCAACCACCACCAAACGAGAGAATCTCAACCTGGAGATCCTGAAGAACATCTTGAACAGCTCCTCCTCATCCGAGGGGCCCGCCAAGGGGATGTCGCACAAAGTCGGGGCACGTAGCTGGGCTCCGCATCGCTCGTCCGAGCTGCCAGAACCTGGATCTCGTTCCTTTGCCGACTCGCTCAAGGTACCACCTTCCACGCAAGGTCGACACAGTTCACAGGGAGGCAACTTGAACCTGAGTCGTAGGCTTCTGGAGGATAGGTCGTGTGAGACCGATGGCGAGCGCTTGTCGCTGCACGCTTCCCATAGCTCCTCAGACATTCGCCGCATGTGCAATGGCAAGCCACTGAGAGCGGCCCGCAGCAGCAGCTCTTCCGCACCACCACTGCCGCCCAAGCCTAGCGCCAAGGCCTTGGCTGCATGTGACAATGCTCCCTGCTCCTCTGAAAGAGAGACACTATCTAGCACTGCTACGGAGCTGGAATTGAGTAGTTCTGTGGCCCGCAGGCCCTCTCTGCACCGCTCCAAGTCAGACCTGAGCGACCGCTACGCTCGGGCCGGTGCAGACGTGGAGCGCTTCTTCAACTATTGTGGGCTGGATCCCGAGGAGCTGGAGAGTGTAGGTGTGGAAAGCTTCGCCCGAGCGAACTCTGACATTGTGTCGCTCAACTTCCGTAGTGCCAGCATGATCAGCTCAGACTGTGAGCAGTCGCGGCATAGCAACGACGACCTGACCGATGAAGAAGACGACGCTGGGGAGCGTGTTCCCTATGGTATTTCTGCCGTTGAGCGGAATGCCCGGGTCATTAAGTGGCTCTACAGCATCAAGCAGGCGCGGGAGTCTCAAAAAGTCTCCCATGTCTAGAGGGAGCAGACCTCCCCAACCTGGTCTGGACTTGGTACCTGTTTATTTTTGCAATCTCGAAAGATTACATGGTAAAGCATTTTGAGTTGACGGCACTTTTTAGTTGCTTTTTGCATTCAGTGTTCGCTGTCTTCTGAATCTGCATGACTCCTTAGACACTCAAGGTAATGCAGCGTATGTAGGAGCATCTTTAAAGATGGCTGCGTCAATGCTATCTCTGTGAACAACTCATATTTCCTTTTTTCTTTTGTTCTTTCTGCCTCTGTCTGTCAGATGTTTTGATGCCAGCACCTTTCAGGTGCTTCTTATTTCACTTGGGCGCACTGAGCCAGGAAGCCATATCGGTATGAATGCAGAGCTGCAGTGTGTTTAGACTTCTTTTGATCCTCTCTTTCTGTCCCTTTTTTTTACGTGTTCTTATGATGGATACGAGCTGTGTGTATATAAACCTCTCTGAATAGACACAGCAGAAGCATGTTTTAGTCTATTCTCGAGATCTCCCCCGCCCGACTTCTCTCGGTCAGCCTTGCACTGGTCATATTGTTCCAGCAGTATCATGATACCATTCAGCTTCATGTGGTTTGTTTTCACTTTGTCTGTCATCCATAAAGTTCCTGTTTGGGGGTTGATTTATTTTTGTGGTACTATTGTTTCGAAAGGTGTAAATGCTGTAAGAATATGTATATAATTTTGCTGGAGTTGTCGGAAAAGCATTGCGTGACGACGAGTATGCTATGTTCCTCCATAGCTCCTTGTCTGTTTGTTCCCTCTCTGGGCTTGCATCGCAAGGCTGTGTGAGACATTGTCCATGAACAAATCTGTATGACACTGTTGTTGCAATGACATATATGTTCGGTATATTGAAGTTTGAGCTGTTACCTAAAAATTTCAAGATGTTTGTTCATATTTAGTTCTTTTTCATTTCAATAAATGGCTGATTTTGCCAACTTTTGCCATCAACCTCAAATGTCTGTATGTATTTTTCTGTTATTTATATATTTGATGCATGCATATGATTTTTTTTTCTTAAAAAGAAACATCAAAATATCAGGTTTTTTTTGTGTGTGTTTTCCTCTGAAAAAAAGAAGTCAAACCGGTTTGAAATGATATCAGGGAGAGTAAATGACGATTTTTTTTTTTCCACACACTTTCCTTTTAAGCAGTCATAGAGTAATTTTTAAACCGGTTCACACAGTGGGTAGATAGTGGTGAAAGAATCACAAAGGCCAGTCATGTGATTCTCCTATTGCTGACCCTGTCAAATCTTATATGCTAACAATTTGCGCATATACAAGATCTTCCCTGTTTTGAAACCCTATTTCGCTCTGTCATTGTAGCCCTTGTCTCTTTACAGAGAATGGCTGTCCACAGGAGGGTGAGTATCTTTAATTTAGTCATCTGTGCTGCCTGCTTTCTCAGGGCAAGAGGAAATGATCTAATTCATCACAAATGTTTAGAAAGGCCAGACCACTGCACTAGAGGCCCCCTCGCTCCCTAGAGCACCTAATTCACTCCCATAAACAAGCTCAAGGGATCTACAGTCACAAGCTGGAACACTTACGTGAAACCTTATGTTTTCACCCACTTTTCTCTGCATTTTAGAAAAAAGACCTTCAGCTTGATGCTTTTGAAAACACTAAATTGGGCTTAGTGGTGCTTGCTATGGCAAGCCTCAGTATAACTACATGCTCATTAAACTT
Source organism: Barbus barbus (assembly GCF_936440315.1). Lineage (NCBI taxonomy): Eukaryota > Metazoa > Chordata > Actinopteri > Cypriniformes > Cyprinidae > Barbus > Barbus barbus. Next base: position 19,136,833 of record NC_136743.1, on the reverse strand, counting down.
TGGTGCTTAACTAGTCAGTTGTTTGTTTGTGAATGATACCTCAAATCGTGTGGCTTAAAGGATTAGTTCACTTCCAGAAAAAAATATTTCCTGATAATTTACTCTGCCCCATGTTCATATCTTTCTTCAGTCGAAAAGAAATTAAGGTTTTTGAGGAAAACATTCCAGGATTTTTCTCCATATAGTGGACATCAATGGGGATCAATGGGCTGAAGGTCCAAATTGCAGTTTCAATGTAGCTTCAAAGGGCTCAACACGATCCCAGCCGAGGATTAGGGGTCTTATCTAGCGAAACAAACAAAAAAACACTTATACACTTTTAACCACAAATGTTCATCTTGCACTACACTGTCAGAAAAAAGGGTACGTTGGGGTCCGTTTGTGAACACTTAGGGTACAAATGGTGAAGTTGTACCCTCAATGGGTCATAGTTACACCTTAGGGTACTCATATGTACCATTTAAGGGTAAAAAAGGTACAAATATGTTTCCAACTGTCAGAGGGTCCATGTTTGGACCATTTAATCCCCAAACAAAGGTACAATCACTAGTGTGACAAAAGGAGTAAGCCAAAGTGTATGAAACGGTCACCTAAAATAGCAAGATAATCATTTTCATGAGTTGTTGGTTATTTGGAAGAGAAGCACAAAATAACCACATATATTTAAGAGACACATCTTTACTGACTATTTCTGAACCGTACACAAGCAAATGACATTTTATTAATTATGCAGAGCATCAAGATAACTTTTAAACAAAGCAAATGTATTAAAGTATGCCTGTATTTTTAATTGAATTCTAAACTGATATAAGAGCAGTTTAAATTTTTTGTTTTAATTTAGAGTTACAGAATACATGTACTAATCTTTCTTAGCAAAAGTACAATGTAGACAAATTATTTCACGTTTATTTAACATTATGGTGTACTTTTACTTTGCCTCAAAGTTCAAGTGCGCATTTTCGCAGCCGGTCTTCTTTAAATTCGCATCGTCCAATGGGATTGTAGCGCGGTCCATATTATGCGCGCGAAGAAGAAGAGAATGTGCACCGCACCGTCCGTTACGGTTATTCGACGTCATGGCTGCCTCACTACAGACGTTGTCGACGGAGGATCTTCTTGAAAAATTGAAAGAAGCTGGAATACATGTCACTGAAGACGAAGCACAGAAATTCAGAGGTAAGTTTAGTTTTAAGTAACGTTACTGTGAAAATCCGTTGGTTCCCTTTCGATTCCTTGACATTGAGTCTGTGGCAAGGCCTGAGGTAAACCTTTCTTCGAAAACACTGACCTGACAAAACCAACCCATTGTTATTACATTAAGCATATTATCATTGCAGTTATTTTGTATTCATATTTAGCCAGAAATTAAGATACAACTTTTCGCATAACTTATATTCTACCGCGAGACAGTGCTCGAGACGCTGATAAAACAGCGGTGAAACTGCCATAGAAACACTTAAAACCCATCGCGTTTTGTGTCAGCTTTTACCACAGATTTATAAACTCAGTTTTCCAGAAGTTTCTTATTACGCTAACGTTAAGTTACCCGTGTTCACTCGGACACGAGCGAACGCCTGTCTTGTTTTATTTTAACGCCTCTCATAGTCAGTCTGAAATGATATAATTTACGAATATCATCCGTGTTGATTTATATCAGTTTTATTTGGTACATAGTTAAATAACATTTCTAAACGTAAGTCCAAGAGAGTCCTAATCATTTGTCCTGCAGATCGAGGCGTAACGTTACGTCGGCATCGAGTCCTTCCAAAGACCGCAAGCGCAATTTGTTCACCATTAAATTAATTATCAAAACCGGTAAACTCGTGAAAGAAGTTTCTAATCTATTGTCATGCGCATCTCGTTAGTAAAGCCGGTTTGATTAGCGGTAACGTTAAATCTCCATCACCTGCTTTCAGATGGAGCGGCATTTAAATGCACGGAGCCGTAGTTCGCAACAAAGAATATTAGAATCTTTATTTTTATTTTTTAGTGGAAGTGAATGATTAACTTTGTCTTTTTTTTGTCAATTTTCAGTTGTGTGATGAAGTTGACCGAATGCATTCATCAGCTGTCAGTTTAAGTCAGCGCTTCAAGGACGGCTTTACCAGTGTTGTGCCAAAGGTGCTTGTTCAAAGAAATGCTCCATTGGCCAAAGTCTACAAAGAAGCAAGAGAAGAGATGCTTGCAGAAGATCTACCAGGTATTGACCTAAAATGTAGTGGTTTTGTGATCATCCATTTCTGAGCTTTTTTTAAAGACTGATAGTCTTGTTAATTAAAAGTATAGGTGCTCAACAAATACATTTGTTGAAAATTTGTGCTTGGTCCATACAATATCTTCATGAGAAACTGATCTTGCAGTGGGCGATGTGACCAATATCTTATAACATGATTGAGTAATTTTATTTCACGATAATGATACGTCACAATATAGTTATTCTTGCTGGAAATAAGTTTAACTAAAGGATAAGTTCACTTCCAGAACAAAATTTACAGTTAATGTACTTATCCCCTTGTCATCCAAGATGTTCATGTCGTAAAGAAATTATGCTTTTTGATGATAAACATTTCAGAATTTTTATCCATAGTGGACTTCTATGGTGCCCATGAGTTTTAACTTCCAAAATGCAGCTTCAAAAGGCTCAAAACCATCCCAGCTGAGGAAGAGGGTCTTATCTAGCAAAATGATCAGTTATTTATCTTTATTTTTTTTAAATTACAATTTGTATAATTAGCTACATCCCCAGCTATATCATAACTAGTTATATACTTTTTAACCTGAAACACTCGTCTTGATCAGTTTCTCATGAAGATATTGTATGGACCAAGCACAAATTTTCAACAAATGTATTTGTTGAGCACCTATACTCTTAATTAACAAGACTATCAGCACAGTTCCTTGATTATTACACCGGAACGAGAGTATAGTTCCTAGCCATATCGGCCTAGAAAATCGCAACTTTTCATTTTCCGTCAGTCTTCGTACACTATGTAAATACAGAAGATTCAAGTTTTAAATAGGAATAATATCAAAACTCTTTGGTAATTTGAGCGAGTTGCTCACAGTCTAATCCGATTCAACGATCTATGCTAAGCTAAAAGTGCTATAGCCAGACCCGGAGATCAAATGAATGGATTCGAAAACGGTAAAACTCAACTGTTTAACTGGGGAGTTGGAAAATGTGGGTTAACACCCATAAGTGGAGTGTTCCTTCGATCCGTTTTTTATTTATTTTTGACTGAAATATGACTAACAATGAGTAAAGGAAACCACTTATGGGGGGTATAAATGAATATGAAAACAGGCAATTTCTAATATTAAATTATTGACGTTAGTTGTTTGAGTTATTTTATTTTATTTTACAATAGATTCTGACTTCCGTGCAGCACTGATTCTGCTGCCCCAGATCTTTAAAGAGAAGGTTGAGAGCTTAATCACATTAGAAGTATGGAACTATTTGTTTAACTATCACTTTGTAATACTCTGATACATGACCAGTTATGTAGTTCTGACAGATGTAGCATTGTTTTACTGATATAATTTTTCTTGTGTTTTTTTTTTTGCTTTTCACAGTGTGATGCTGATACTCCATACCCAAACATACAGTTGGTAGAAACTGACTGGAAAATGGCTTTCTCCAAGAGGGTTCAAGTCCTTGTTAAAGTGGATGGTGTGGAGGTGTGCAGGGGACTAGGAGTTGAAGAAGGGATAATTGAGCTACAGCCTAGGACAGATGAAATGCCTCCACCTAGTAGGAACGAGCTTTTGACAAACTTCAAAGAAAATCTCTTCAGTTTCATTCTTAAAGGAAAAAAAATCACATTCCACAGACCGTCCGGCAGGAAATAGTGAATGACATACATTTTTTATTTTGTTATTTTAAAGAGAATTGCGACTCTTTTATTACTTGTCATCTTCAAAAAAAATGGGTTCAACATTTTATAATGTCCTGAAATAAGAGAAATGGTACAGTCAAGGGATTTTTTTTGAAGAAGCTTCCAAAATTGTTAGCTCTCCACACATGTTAAAAGAACATTGTAAATCTAAGCTTAGGCTGGTTGAACCGGTACATCATATTTTAAAGTTACACTTAATGAAATTAGTACTGTTGGAAAATTATTGCTTTGAAATTCTTGATGTTCAAAACTGGTTTTAGAAAATGTAGAAAAATGTACTTAATGCGATTTGTACTGATTTTGAAAAAAAAAAAAGTTTAAAATTAAGCTTAATGTTCTTGCTGTTTACAGTTTTATGAAATAGTTAGTCTAAACAACTTTTTTTTCAAAAAGGTGTTCAATGTATGCATCCTGTTATGACGCATTGTGATGGAGCTTAAAGCATTCCTCCTGTGAAAAATGTGAGAATGTAATAGTTTTTAATCTTTAATAAATGTGTGTTTGTGATCAAATGTTTAGGGTATAAAGTTACAATTAATGCAATATGTACTGTTGGAAAAAGATTGCTTTTTCATTGTAAAATTGCGCAATGTATCCTGTTGTGGCATTGTCATAAAGCTAAAAACATTCATCCTGTGAAAAATGTCAATTTAATAGTTTTGAATGTTTAATAAATGTGATAAACAGCATTCTGGACTTTTTTATATGCTGGATGAAGTACAAATTTGCCATCAAATGGTACAAAAGGGTTGTCACTGGGGCAGTACCCTTAAAAGGACACATTTGCACCTTTTTTAAAGGTACATAATGGTACCATAGCACTGTAAGGTACAATTTAGTAAGCAGAGGTACATATTTGCCTTTGACAGGTACATACTGCAAGGGTACAGATACGTACCCATGTGAAAGGGTACAACGGGTGTACCCTTGAGGGTACTGCCCCAGTGACAAGCCATTGGACCCCTGAAGGGACAAATTTTGCACATATTTTCTGACAGTGTAGCTTGACTTCACACCTTACGTAGTCGTGTTGGAAAGATCATGAGTGACATAGGCAGAAGTACAGTGTTTACAAAGCAATCAGGAAAAACAATGATGTCGGACGATTTTGAAGTTGGAGGAGAAATGAGATGGAGTTTTTCACACTACCCTACCTTTTTGATCCGAAATACACAGATGAAGAACTAACCATGAGTGACCTTTCCAACATAATTACGTAATGCATGAAGTTGTGGATGCACATCACAGAGCTAGTGCAAGACAAACATTTGTGGTTAAAAGTATATACATTTGTATTTTTATTTTTTGAAAATGACAGATCGTTTCACTAGATAAGACTCTTATTTCTCGGCTGGGATCGTATAGAGCCCTTTGAAGCTGCAATGAAATTGCAATTTGGACCATTATACGGAGAAAAATCCTGTAATGTTTTCCTCAAAAACCTTAATTTCTTTTCGACTGAAGAAAGAAAGACATGAACATCTTGGATGACATGGGGGTGAGTAAATTATCAGGAAACTTTTATTCTGGAAGTGAACTAATCCTTTAATGAAAGGTGATTTTGCTTTTATGTTTCTAAGCAATTTTACTAATAATTTTAGCCTGGTGGACAATATAATGGGCAGAAAAAAGACTTTAAAAGGAGAGACCTGAGTCATATCCAGAATATCGTGGACTCTCACCTTGAATTTGCCATTTTCCACACAGAACCACCCTAGCGACCACATAGAAGTGCACTAAAATACACTCTGAGGGACATTACACAGCTTATACTGTTATACTGAATAGCTATTATGTTACTCTTCATTTTAGTAACTAGAATAAGGCATGTGTTATTTAAGCCACAAAATGGCTGCCGACTCTTGTTGTTTTGAAATTGAATGTTGTTTTAGGGTAATTATGAATGACTTGTTATAGCATTTGAGTACCTGTTAAACAATATTTACACAATGCACGCCGCCTTCGCTACTCCCCTTCCCCCCAGAAAAAGTGTGTAATGTAGGATTAGCAAACCCTCCCTCTGGCTTTGCATGACATGAAGATAATTTCTTAGTAGATCTAATGACTAATGGGGGTTTATCTGTTCATGTGAGGAAAACACAAGACTGTTGAGCTGTGACAGGGGAAAAAAAGCCTTAATTTCCCAGCCAGGACCTGGATTGAAACAAAATGGCACCCTGGGCCAAACCAAGACTCAATAAAAATGAGGAGGTAAATTGAATTTTCCAATTTGTTTCCTGAAGTTACACTAACATCAGACCCCCCTCATGAACACCTTCATTAATTTCCTTCTAGCATGCCTGACAAAAGAGGCATTGATGAATGCCCTTTCTATAGTCTCTCTCTCTCTCTCTCACTTTCCCTGGCAGGAGCGTAGCAGAACAATAAGCAATGAAAGCAAGCCATGTTTGAGCTGTGTCTCTCTCTCTCCGCTGGAGGGATGTTGCGACATGGTTGTTGGGGTTCATTGGCTGTCATCATTCCTCCTGCACGCCTCGCTCAGCATCACAAAGGCTGCAAGTTTCTTCATCCCTTTGACTCATGCTTTTCTAATGCAGCAGTTTAAGCCCAGCGCTTACAGCTGTGAGCTAACATGACATTTACCACCGATTCCCGCTCAGCGGCTCTTTCAGGCCAGAGGCTCACAGTGATCATGTGGTGTCATAACAGGCTGAGTGTGGCCTTGTTGTCCCTGTTTGTTTTGTCTGTGACGCTGCAGCATTAATAAACAGAGATTCCTTCAACTCTACATCTTATATCAATATCGAAATGCTCAGATTTTCAAACCAAGTGATTTTTCAATGTAGCTTTCAAAAAGTTATTTTTAATGAAGGTTAAAAATTTTAAATGCATCCTGATCTGTTAAGTTCAGTTTTCAATTTTGCTTTGTTCACCCTAGAAAAAAAAGTAATACATTTCAAATACATTTATTTCATAGTTCAAATCTATTAACATATTTACTGATATATCGCTGGAGACTTAATAATATAACAAATTTTAATTCAACTTTATTTGGAGTAGTACTTGTACTATAAAATGCACATTTCTTATTAAACCTACAATGTGTTTTAATGTCACTATTTATGAGGATTTTATGATCTTTGAATAATATTGGTATTTAAATGCAAGTTATTCGAAGTGTACTTGTACTTGCAATAGTTAAGTATACTAAAGTATATCTTTAGCTGAACTTCATCACTACTTTTGCTCAATTAAAGACTTTAAGTATGCCAGTTTAGTTTACTAAAAGTACAATTGCAGGGCATTTTATCAAATACATAAATATGTAAATCTGTTTGTAGTATCACTTAGCATGAAATAAAATACATTTTAGTATATTTATTTTTCACTAGGGCAGTACATAAAAAAATATTTTTATTGTACCAGGCAAACAATAATATTATATAAAAGACAGATGTAATACTGTAATTCTGCTAAATGCCCTGATCTTTATGCAGTCTCTGTTTAATGTGTACATTATCACAAAGATCATGAAAATAACAGGACCAAAACCCAAAGATAAGAATGCCGGAAATAAATGTGATACTGTAACACATCGTAATGTTTTCCTAATAAAGTATTTTTAAATTAATGAGTGCCAAATGTACAATTAGTACTCTATTTATTACCATAATTTTTGCACATTTATTCAGATATCTTAGAATGAATCTCGATCAGTTTTAAATGTGTTTAAATGTCACATCATGGTGTTTCAGGACTTAATTTTGTAGGACTTCATGTTTCTGCCACTTTTGTTTTTAATCAGGTTTATACCTTCAAGTATTAGAACAATACAAGCAACCCGTCAGAGCGAAATATCATTAGAAAGCATGTGAGGACCCATCGTTAAAATTCCAGTAGGTTGGTAAAAGCTTTGTCAACAACCTGCATTCACTTGTGTTCAGTCAGGAGCGTAAGAGGGCTCTGTGTGCCATGAATGCTCCTGAAATTGAAATTCAAATGGTAGCCCACAGCTAACCAGCATCAGCTGCTCTAAGATTCCTCTCTAGCCTCACATTACTGAAGATGCTTGAAAGAAGGTAAAAACCAGAATTATGAAACTTAAATTAGACCGTAAGTATATTTTATGTGTTCAATTTATGGAAGCATGACTTCTTACGTCTATAGTAGATTGTTCTAATACCTTTCCCTCAACTACACATATGACCAACAACCAGAATCATCTGATTGAAGTGTTTTCCATTTTTGAACATCTTTAATGGGTATTTTATACTGAGATGAGATGCAGATGTAGTTACAGTATTTGTGTGTCGCATGTGGTGTCTGCGTATGAAATTGAGATTAAGGAAAGCTTTTAGGCCTACTAGGGCCATGCGTTAAGGAAAGTGTGTGTAACCCATCTTATCTGGGCGACATTATTTGATCGATTTAATTACTGTTAAGCAGCACTTTTTTTCAGCATTGATGATAAATGTTTCCTGAATTCTGAAGGCTCATGTGACACCGCAATGGCTGCTCAAAATTACAATTTGTCATCACAAGGATAAATTAAATTTGAAAAAATGTTTAATTAAATAAATACAGCCTTGGTGAGCATCGAAGATTTCTTTCATAAAACTGAATGATGAGTGGTCAGTCAGACAGGTCTATAATTGACCTAGAAAGCTTTCATTTCAGTTCTCAGTTTTATATCCAATTCACACGCAGGGAAGGAACAGAAATCCCTTCTGGATCCTTATCGGTTTGTAGTGAAGGTAATGGTGATTTTCAAATATGTTCCTCACATTCAGATTTATTTTACTATAAATAGTGCATGTGTGGTGCAAAAATGTACATTATCTTATACAATTTTTCAAAAACAAAATATACTGTGGTTCATTCAGCCTAAACAATAACTTCATCATGACAAATGGAGACTGTCCCCTAGTGGTGAATTCTGCTTTCTACATTGGTAAGAATATACATAGAAACACTTTTATAATCTAATTTCACTTTACTAAATGCCAGTGTTTTTATACTGTGCTTAATATTTTAAAATGTGCTCATTTCTGAACTAGAACAAAATGCAAAATAGTTTGACAGTCCATTCAAATCTCTACACACCGGGCCTAAAGGGGGCAGCGTGTACACACAGAAGATCTTAATGTAAAGACACAAGATGTAGATGTTTTGGCTGTTCACAAAGGAATACTACCTTATTGGAAACATAAAGCATACACTTAAAGTATGTTAAAACAGAGTGAGTTATAATAAAATCATTTTTGTAAATAAAGTTTATTGGAGTATGTATTACGAGACTACTATTTCAGTCTTTCTATTTTGAAATTTCATGTATAAATCATAATTCATGTTACTTGCTGTAATTATAGCAATTTCTGAGTGATTTTTTTTTTTAGTGTACAGAATACTGAATGCTTACTGAAACTACCTTTTAGCCCAAATAAGACTTATGATAAACGGCATCGCCCAGATATGATAATGGCAATGAAAGTGGTATTGCTTTTATCTGCCTTTCAATAAAATGTAAAACTTTGTTACAGCTAGAGGACAGAGTTTTTCACTTTGTAATGGTTGATATCATTGTCAACCTGAGTTCATAAACTGCACTGAAAAACACGTGTGATCTGTACAACAAAACGGTATTTCTCTTCCAAACTTGTTTTCTTTGCTTTCGATTTTCAGTGATGTGCCATTTAGAGATTGCACAATTCTCTAAAATGTGCAGTCTACAGGATTAAATGATGTATATGAATCTGAACCAATCATGTACATGAAAATGATTTTTTGCTATCAACACTACTGAAACTGTCATTCCCAGCATGGGAATTTAATGAGAATAAATTAAGTAATACTTTATGTGTTGAGCAAAAGAAGAGAGGGAGACTTGATAGCATTCAATGTTTAGTTTGCGTTTGGAAGCTTTTCAGTTACACCTGAGCTTTTGCTCAGAGAAACAGAGAAACGTTTTGTTGTTTACGCAAGTAGCATTTATTATTTACCATGCTAATTCAATATTTAAAATGCTATTGCTTGCTAACTGTTTGTTAGCTAGTAAATCCTGTCAGGGAACCATAAAAAAACAAGTCAATTGCCTTTATTTTTAAAGTGCTTTATGCAATACAGATTGTTTCAAAGCAGTAATCAGACTATTAAACGGTAAAGTAACAGAATCAATGGTGCAAAAAAAAAAAAAAAAAAAAGGCTAAAAATAGTATCATTTATTCAGCTTCAGTCAGTTCAGTGTTGGTTCAAGTTCAGTTCAGTTCAATAAAGTTCATTCATTATGAAACCAGTTCTGTTTAGCTCTAAGCAGCTCTACTGAAGACAGCACTGTCATTATTCAGTTCAATGTTGATTCAGCCCAAAATCACCACTTCATTTACATACTTCACAAAATCATTGTTCAAATTACATGAATTTGATTAACATGGAATCAATGTACGTGGCTACATACAGATCATGTAAATCAAATACACATTTTTTCCAGTGTTGTTTATACACAATTTCATGACTGAAAAATTTGTTTAGCCACACACTGACTCATATAGTAACCATTATGTTGAGCTGAAAAACTGAAATTAGTCTTTTATTTTTTTAAATCTCTGACTCATAGAGATTTCTGCATCCACCAAAGTTAGCATAGACCTACAGGCTGTTCTGCTCAGTGTTAGTGACTTATGGTTCAAATTGGACTAATTTCCGAGAGATTTCAAACTATTTCATTCTATCAGTCTAACAATCCAAAAACATCTGTCTAGCTGGGTGGCTTTATATCAGCTTTACAGTATTTAAACGGGGAAATAGTTTGTCGAAATAGTGTCATTCTCCTCTGGCCAGACAAAATAAGCAGTTTAAATCTAGGCTACAGCAGAATCAGATTGTGCAAAGGACTCATCTGGTTCCTGTGTCCCGATGGCCGTCTTGGAGACAGGGTCTTCACTGGGGATCAGTCTCTGGGGCTCATCTAGATGTCCTGGCTGTAGAGGTCATCTCCAGGTGCTGATCCACCATCTGATCTGGATACAGTCTGGATCTGGGTGGCTACGGTGACCTCGGAATAAGAAAGAAACAGACTAATATTAGCGTAGATGCCATTCTTCTAACAATGTAACAAGTACATCAGGTGTTTTGGGAAGTCTTTCCGGTTCTGGTTGACATAATTAATGCAGCCTAACAATCCTTTAACGGATTTGAATTATAGAAATGCAATAGTGTATTATGTGTAAACCAGGTTAAAGAGATGGGTCTTTAATCTAGATTTAAACTGACAGAGTGTGTCTGCTTCCCGGACAGTGTTAGGTAGATTGTTCCAGAGTTTGGGCACTAAACAGGAAAGCGATCTCCCGCCCGCAGTTGATTTTGATATTCTAGGTATTATCAAATGGCCAGAGTTTTGAGATCACAGCGGACGTGAAGGACTATAATGCGATAAGAGCTCACTCAAATACTGAGGTGCCAAACCATTCAGGGCTTTATAGGTAATTAGCAAGATCTTAAAATGTATACGATGTTTAGTAGGGAGCCAGTGCAATGTTGACAGAACCGGGCTAATGTGATCATACTTCCTGGTTCTAGTAAGAACTCTAGCTGCTGCATCTTGAACCAGCTGGAGTTTGTTTATTAAACGTGCAGAGCAACCACCCAATAAAGCATTACAATAATCTAGCCTCGAGGTCATGAATGCATGAATTAATGTTTCTGCATTTGACATTGAGAGCATAGGTCGTAATTTAGATATATTTTTAAGATGGAAAACATGCAGAAACATGTTTTTCGAAGGAAAGATTGCTATCAAAAAGTACGCCTAACTGATGACAAAGAATTTGCAGAGAAGCCATCAAGTATTAGACAGTGATCTAGGTTATTACATGCAAAAGTTTTTGGTCCAATAATTAACACCTCTGTTTTTTCAGAATTTAGCATTAAGAAATTGCTAGACATCCAGTTTTTGATATCAACTATACATTCCGTTAGTTTTGCAAATTTGTCAGTTTCATCAGGTCGCAAAGAAATATAGAGCTGAGTATCATCAGCATAACAGTGAAAGCTAACACCATTTTCTAATGATATCTCCCAAGGGTAACATGTAAAGCGTGAAAAGTAAGAGGCCAAGTACTGAGTCTTGAGGTACTCCATACTGCACTTGCGATTGGTATAATACCTCTTCATTTACTGCCACAAATTGATGGCGGTCAGATAAGTACGATTTGAACCATGTCAGTGCACTTCCTCTAATGCCAACATAATTTGCTAGTCTATTTAAAAGAATGATGTGGTCGATAGTGTTAAATGCGGCGCTAAGATCCAGTAGCACTAATAGAGCGATACAACCACGATCAGATGATAAAAGCAGGTCATTTGTAACTCTAATGAGAGCAGTCTCAGTACTATGATACGGTCTAAAACCTGACTGGAAATCCTCACATGTATCATATTTCTCTAAGAAGGAACATATAGTTGTGATGATACTACCTTTTCTAATATCTTTGACAGAAAAGAGAGATTAATTAATTATTTGGGGTCAAGTTGTGGTTTTTTTAATGAGAGGCTTAATAACTGTCAATGAGTCTCAGTCACCACTGTCACTGCAGTCATCAGCACCCATGCTAATGAGATCACAGTCACCTGCCTTCTAATTCCCCGCACCTGCTGCAGTCAATCAACCCCCACTATATCAGCGCACTCTCTGCACTCCTTCCTCGTCTGGTCTACCGTTCACAACCCGAACCTAGCCTAGCCAGACCCTACTAAACTTACTAAGTGTGTTTTGCTTACCTCAGAGTTCCCGTTGCTCTACCGCTCCAGTTCTCCTCCGTACCAGTTCCCCACCGCTCCTCGGATTCCTGCAAGCGATCTCGACCCGTCTACTGGCCATGGCAAGCCAAGCCATCTGCACCTTGTCACATTGGGCTTCACTCACGCATCCTCCTGGTTCCTCCTCTGCTCCCTTCAATAAATATCCCTGTTTTGACCACATTCCTCTGTGTCTCCTAGCCTGTGTCGTGACAATAACAGCCAGTTTGAAGGTTTTTGGGACATATCCTAATGACAATGAGCTAATAATATTCAGAGGAGGATCTATCACTTCTGGAAGCACCTCTTTTAGGAGCTTAGATGGAACAGTGTCTAAAATACAGGTTGTTGGTTTAGATGATTTAACAAGTTTTTACAATTCTTCATTTCCAGTAGAAGAAAATGAGTGGAATTGTTCCTCAGGGGATCTATAGTGCACTATCTGATGCGATACTGTGGCTGACAGCTGCATGGTTACAATTTTATCTCTAATAGTTTCGATCTTAGAAGTAAAGTAGTTCATAAAGTCATTACTACTGTGCTGCTGGGTAGTGTCTGCACCTGCTGATGTTATATTTTTTGTTAATTTAGCCACTGTATTAAATAAATACTTGGAGCTTACAATACAAGTCTTTGTCAAGACAACATTCAAAGTTAGCCTTGACAGACTTTCTTTTCTTGTTTATCTTCAAGATTGTTCTGCTAGGAGCAAATAAAATGGCACATTGTTCCCACATTAGGCAAATCTGCTCCAACAAGAGCACACACTGACACATCCATTTAGCACTGAGTGCTAGAGCAGACGTTGTGTTCTCCTGAGGGACTTGGCTTTCGTGAAAGGCAGGGTATTTGAAAATACGTGAAGGACAGGTGGATGACAGTCAGCAAACTGTGTGGACAGATTGAGGAGACTGAAACTATAATTACACTGAAAAGGAAGTCATTCAGAGACTCTTGTGCATCATAAAACCAGGTGAGTTCAGGACAAGACTCATCAGTAATCATTATATGATAGTAGCCAAGCATAGAGAAGTGCCATAGATTCACATCAGAATAAGGAAAGCAGCACTATGCATCATACACTTTAATTATTACTGTATATAGGTTAACAGGAATGAAATACAGGGCTGCAAAAGGACTGGTCACTTTTTATGTTTTAGTTTCAGGTAGGGATGTGGTTCATGCTCTAGTTTAAGTGTGCAGGTGACCAAAATTAAATAAAATAAAAGCCATTTTCCAATATCACAAATATAACCAAATTTTCTCATCTAAGTGATTTTGTTTCTATATACTGTATATTTTTTATATAAAAGAATAGTTCATCATTTACTCATCCTCATTTCAAACCTCTATGACTTTCTTCTGTGAAACACCTGAACTCAAAATAAAAATATGTTCTTTTGTGTTCCACAGAAGAAAAAAGTGATTAAATGATGATAGAATTAAATTTTTTGGTGAACTATTCTATTCTATTTTTTGTCTGTTCTTTAAACAATTGGTTTATTTTCTTTCTTCAGTGTTATTACTTTTATCATAAATTTGTTTTAGATTCCTTACAGAAATATATAGAGTTCTGGCATGAAACTCTAGATGGCGCCGTCTGATAGGTCTAACTCAGGGGTTCCCAAACTCGTTCCTGGAGCCTCCCCAACACTGCACATTTTGCATGTCTCCTTTATCAATCACACCTGATTCAACTCATCAGCTCATTAGTAGCAACTATAAGACCTGAAATGGGTGTGTCAGACAAAGGAGACATGCAAAATGTGCAGTGTTGGGGAGGCGCCAGGAACGTGTTTGGGAACCCCTGGTCTAGCTCAATCTGACCTAATGACATCATTATCACATGGCACAGCTGATTGGTTTTCTCCCGTATCAGTAGCCAATGAGCTCACTGCTCAATATTCAAATACCTGGCTTTTGTTTGCTGTAGCAGATAGCAGCGGACTTCAGAAACCCTTCAGCTTCCCCAGCTCCACCTGTATAGATATGCTACGAGGGGATTCATGTATGCTGTATGGGGATTATTAATATGTGTTATATGTGCAGCAGCAGTATTTCCTACATGCTCACAGCAGCATGTTGTGGATGTATTGGCAGTAGCAAGTCTCAGTACTTGCTCTGCCACAGCAGCAGCGTAGAAGATTTATTCCGCCAAAGACCAAATAAATTAACATTGTCATGTACATTCCCATGCCAATCCCTCCAAGAGCTGTCATGACAGAAATATGATTACAGTAAATTAAATGTATATTTCCGCTCTTCTTAATTCAATTGTTGGGCTTAATTTCAATTTATTCAGCATGTTGCATTTTATTTTAAGTTGTTGTTTTTTTGCAAGCTATTTACCCATTAACAACAGCTAAACTCAATAAGTCTTTTATCATCTTCCATTCATAATTTTTTCTGACTTGTGTCATAACTTGCATTGTCTAATATTAATATGGCTTGTTTGATAAACATATCTTTCTTTATTTTTTAAGATAAGGCAGAGATGATAAACATGCAAGCACAAGCAGAGAGGGAAACAGGACTGAGACACAGACAAAACTCAAACCCAGGTTTTCATATCAGGAGCAGTATGCTACCACTGTGCCACAACTCTGACAAACTCAACTGATTCTGACTTCCACACCTTTCTCTTTTATATCAAATAGAGCCCCAACTGTGGATTAGTTATGTGACATAACACAAACACTAAATTAATTCTTCTGGATTTTACAGCACAAATGGAATTGTTGTGGATCCCTTTAGAAACATTTCTATCCTTTCCACCACTAGCAGTGGCAGTTCTGCTGAAATGAAAGGGGATGTTAGCATGAAACTATGTATAAACATCCAGAATGTGTAGATAATGTATGCATAATTTTATTAAGGCCTATCCTTGACCTAAAGTGACATTCTGTTGACTGATAATACTGTTGCTATATGTAGCAATAAAAAATAATACAAAACAGAGCAGCAATTAAGCTGATAAAACAGTGATCACCGCTATGAAGCATGGCATAATTTTTTTTTTTTTTAATTACACAATTTTATTCTAATACTCCTCTATTCAGTGCTCAAAAATGCATTTATGATCTTCTTGCCAATAGTTCGATTGTAAAATCAGAAACTACTATCATGAGTGTCCGAGAAAAATGATACACTCTGCATCTGCAGCTGCTTAATAAATCAGAAACCTGCACCTGACATGCACTTTACCTCTGATCTGCACACTCACTGTAGTCAGATTTCAGCTGGAGATCATGGTAAAGTGTGTCATCAGGGGTTAATTAAAAAAGGATCATGTAATTTGACAGTATTTATGATATGCGTCTGTATGACTGAGTCTCAGCAACCATGCATGATTGCGAATGTCAGTGGAGTCATCTGAGTTATCACTCATGTTCCAGCTTGATTTAACCCACAGATGAGTCAAGAAAACATACAAAAGAAAAAAAACAATCCGATAATTGCTGGTACGGCATGAGAAACACCAAAAATCTTGGGATGTATACTAATTGTTGGAATAGGACAAAAAAACAGGACAAGAAGCCTCTAGCTTTGAAGTTGATTTTTTTTTTTTGAAGAGATCAGGGTTTTCTCTCACCTATCTGCCTCATTTCATAGTTCAAACAGATGTCAGTAGTCTGACATATTTACTGAATCATGAATTCAACATACAACACTAGCCAGGAAAAATCGATGCTTGGGCAGAAACTCAACTGTCATTGAGTTAGACTAGCATGTCACAAAGTGCACTGAAATGCAAACTGACCTTCAACAGCTACACATGACATGGTGCATGCTGGTAAAGAGAATTGTTTTTGAGGTTAAGCTTGAATTGACCATACATTATAATTTTTTGAAGCCGCTGCGTGCTCCGAGAGCAGTACGGACAAGCAAATTATTCAACTGGTTTCTGCCAGTGCATGGCTAAATAGTCAAAAACAAACACAAAAATGCTCATATGCCCTAGAGGGTAAATATTCATGGAAACACAATCGGTTGAACGTAAACAGTTGGGAGAAAATTGGCTGTGTATCAGTATATTGGATTTGCACAAGAGGTCTTAAAGTGACAGCGTTCTAATTTACCTGAAGTAGTCTGTGTCCTGCTGCTAACTGTCAATTGTGAAATAAGATTTTTTTCATATCAACCACCACTAATCGTGTTAAATAAATGTGATTTCAATATTTCAAAATAATAGAGCTTATGATTTGAGCAACCCTAAATTAATTTGATGATGGTTTTGGGGTTGAAAATGCACTTTTCAAAATGTACAAGCCCCCAACTCTCTAGGCTGCCAAAAAAATTCTAGTTTGCTGACATATTAGCATGAAGGACAATAAGAGTATTGATGTTGGAAGTATATTTTGGCTGATTTCGGTGGGGTGTTTTAATAGGCTACAGTAAACCGTTGTGCTTTTATCTCTACATTACCAGTCCAGCTTCAAGGTTAGTTTTGCTTTTATCTCATGATGTTTTTTCTTTTTCTTTTATGGCACTGTGAGGGTCATAGTGCATGTGGATGTATGCTGACAGACACAAATGCCGTATGTTAATCCATGCTGTTACCCAAATTGATATTGATATTCAAGTAAGGAACAGTGGAAGCAATATAAGAGCCACTGCAAGTTTAAAGTATGAGATAGATTACACAAATTAGAAGAGAAGTTAAAAGTGGAAAAGAAGAGAAAGAGAACTGTTTGCAGTTATATATATATATATATATATATAGTTATATTTTTATAGTTATTAGAATAAATGCCTTTATGGTTTCTGTTTGAGGACTAGTTATTTTTTGCAGTAAAGTATAGCCTACCTGTAGCATCGGCAAGACTCCCTAGAATTGCATGAATTGAGACAAAAAAATGTATAGCTTGAATGCAATTTAAGTTTCTTCGGATCTAAGCATCTGCCAAATGTAAACAATGCACAGTATATGCTTTTAAAATAAAAAGTATTATGTGTAAATGTCTGATGACAAATATTTTGACAAAATGTTCTAAAATGTCTTTCCTATCCATTCATCAAAACCATTCTCCTGTTCATTTCCCAACCCTCCCTGGCAGTCATCGATTCAAAGTGACTGTTGAACGCAATGCAGAGTTTGTCTGTCTATCTCTCATCAAACAACCGTTTGGCAGGACACACATACAAGCCGGTGAATCAAATGCAGGGTAAAACTATTGTAGATAGGATGTTAAAGCTTGATACTAAAGAGATTTTGCTCTTTATAAATATATTTTACATTCTTTCTTGCCCTAGATAGCCATACATTCCATAAAGAACTGGATGAGTAAAGTTTGTGTTGTCTCATGCTGTTGCAAAGTTTTATGCTTGTACCAACTTGCATCAATTTAAGTTTAAACCAGTGGAATGTGCTTTTCTATACAAATTCAAAAGAAGCCTCTTATGTATTATTTTGAACGATGTGATCCCATCACTATTAGTTTTAAGTCATTGGTGGATGTTGATATACATAGATGTCATATTTGGACTTGTATTAAAAGATGCAATCATTTAATACGTTTTATTACAGGGAAAGGCTTTCCACAGCCTTTGGGGTAAGTTTTTATTTTCAAAACATTTTGCAACTTCCACAGCCATGATGGTGGTGTTTATATTTTATAGGGATTTCACCCCTGTAGCTAATTTCTAATTGGTTAAAACAATGTTACAACTCATCTTGTGTTACAACACTCTTCAGTCTCATTGTCCCATTGTCACTCTTCATTGTCCCATGTTGTATAATCTTTGTGTTTCCAGCCAAACTGCTTCGGAAAGTTGCGTTACAACCCTCCCTGCCTGATCAGCCCTGAGATTTCGAATCTTTTTATTTTATTATTATGTAGGTAATAAGTATTTAGATGTCATATAACAAATTAAACAAGGCACCCTGACTCAGATTATACACATTGCAGTGTATTATTTTTTATTTCCTTTTTATTTTATATTTTCACAAGAATCTTCTAATCGTGTTTATTTTTATAGTGCTTTATGCAAACAGATCGTTTCAACAGATTTTTTAAACAGGGAATTAAGAGAATCAATTATGCAAACTTGATGCAAAAATAAAATAGTAGTGTCATTATTCATCTCAAGTCAGTTCAATAACAGTTGTTGATGTTGCAAAATTAATCTGTTATGAAAAAATTCAATTCAGTTCTACAGCAAGAGTGTCTTATTCAGCTCAATTCAAGTTTTGTTCTCATCCGATAGTACTAATATTACTTATTATTAAGTGAAATTTAAACCCCAACTAAGCAAGCCAATAGTGGCAAGGAACCCAAACTCCATCATATGACAGAATTGCTCACCTAACAGGTTTTTTTTTTAAACATTCCCTTATGTAACATGTTTAGCTCCTGTTAAGCTTCTCAACCAAGAGTTTTCTTTTCAAACTAATTTATAGAGCATTTTTTTAATAGCCAGAATGTTGTGTGGTTAATATATCATCTTTCCCTTTCTTAAATAAAAAGTCTCCTGTCTTCGGCCCCTTATAAGTGTCATACCATGCTATATGTTCAGGAAGAGTAAGGTTTTACAGGTTTCTTTATTATGACCTTTTTATATATCATTCGTTATCCACATAAGATGGAGTATTCATTCATTCTTTTCAATAATGTATTTCTTTTACAATGTAACACAAACTTAATCAAGTATGGTATTTCCAAGTTTCCAGCTATAGTTGGACCCCCCTCACACTTTTTATTGGTATGTACATACAGTATGATGCTACATTTCACTTCTCAAACATTATGTAACTGTTTTAGAGGCGAAAAAAACTATGTGGAAAGAGGCTTTTTGAGAATACAGTATAGAATGATTTGATTGCAGCAGATAGTTTGTTTTATCTTTAGTTTCAAGGTCAATTGAATGCTTGGCCATCATAGTGTTAATAAAGTTGATGAACATGGCCTTCATCTGGACCTTATCAATGGAGTAAACTCATTTCAGTAAGACACGTCACACACACATTGAGATTCAAACACTGCTTTTGATAAGATCTGCAATAGATTGGTACTTAAAGCTGATTATCGATCCATTCAGTTGCCAATAGAATCCAAGAATAATGTTTAATTAATTTTAAATCCAATTACACTGCATGCAAATGTAATAGATTAAATGCCCAAAGACAATGTTAGTAATTATCCATTCCTAAAATCTTGTCTACGCTCATTATTTGCATGATGTGTGTACTGATGTTAAAAATAGTCACTTTATTTATGTATTTTTAAATATTTTATTAATGTTACTTACTAGCTCATGTCAGATGCCAGTGTGTCTGAACTGACTGAACTCTCTGATGCTTTGAGGTTTCGGGCAGAGCCCCAGTTACCAGCGATCAATGACCATTTAACCAGAAGTGACCTGTCTAATTAAGGTTACAATAGTATAAACTTCTTGCAAGCAAATAAACACTTTGCCAATTCATACAGCTTTTGAACCTCTCCTCGTCACCCGGTGAGGGAAATACTTAGAAAACCTCTGCTGAAAATATGACTAATCATTTGCTACACTTGCTCATCTGACACAACAAAACAGGGTTTTCAATACAAAATCATATTATATTATAAATGATTTGAAATACCATTGGTGTGGAATGTTTTTTGTTTGTTTAATTTTCAAATGATGGACGTCACTGTTTTTTTTTTTGTCTTTTTTGTGACAATAGAACATTTTCCCTGAAATTCATTTTTGGGCACATGATGCAACCTCAACCTACTAGTCATCAAGAGGTGTTGTGTCGCAATCAAAACATAAAAATGTTTTATATGGGGTGTACAGACATTGTTAAAAACTAGTTTTGTTTTGAGAAGTCTGAAAGACCTATAGTGGGGAAACCTGTTTCCACAGGTACGCAACACATCCATAGAAATTGATATGCCTGGTATGACTTCAGCATTAAAAATCTACAGATAAAGGTTAGGTCTTTTTTTTTTTAAATAAACAAACATACTTAAATCTTTTCAATGACTTTCAGAGAGACAAAACACACACACACACACACATCAAAGACCTTGAAGCTGTTTCACAACTTTGCAACACTATCAAAGTACAGTCTACTGGCCGTCAGGTGGAGGTGTCCATGGACTCCGTTCAAGGACACACACACACAGGCCTACACCTATCCAGTTTTTTTTTCTTAAAGGAATCTGGCACGTTTTCAGGAAAAAGTGTGGGGGCAGTCATTAGTTGTGGAGTTACGTCAAGGGCTGTGGCTTGTGGTGAATCATATAAAAACAGCACTAAGAGCACATGAGTGCATCTTCAAGGATTAAAGCCACACTCTAGTTCCACCAGTTTTTGTCTCCCCAGCAGTCATGATACTAAGCATTGCGCTCATTTGGGCAATAGTTGTTGGGCTCTGTTGTTGTCTTTGGCTTATCACAGGAATACGCAGAAGGTAAATACCCACAGATTTGTGACTAAAAACATCACAAGGATGGTGGGATTCACATCTGTTTGACAATTGCTGTTGCATAATGTTAGAATCTCCAATGCTTAATAACAAATGTGTAGGGTACTTTTTTAAATTAAAGATCATCTTAAATGATTATGTTTTTAGTTACGTTTTCCAAACAATTTCTGAATTGAATCAGCTTCATGACAGAACTTGCTTCTTGCTCTTAAACCCTGCTTTTATGGGCCGCTTTGTAACTGGCGCTGTGATTGTTTCAGACAGCCCGGGGAGCCTCCAGTAGAAAATGGCTGGATCCCTTACCTTGGTTGTGCTCTTCAGTTTGGGGCCAATCCTTTAGAGTTTCTTCGCAGCAGACAGAAGAAACATGGTCACATTTTTACATGCAAGATCGCTGGGCAGTATGTCCATTTCCTTTGTGATCCATTCTCCTACCACGCTGTTATCCGCCAAGGAAGGCATCTAGATTGGAAGAAATTTCACTTCGATGCCTCTGCAAAGGTAAACTAAATAAAATTATGCTTATTGCTAACAACAAAATTAACTACTTAAACTGACATGTGATGACATGTATGTATTCTTGCAGGCATTTGGGCATGAGAGCATGGATCCCAGTCAAGGTTACACCACCGAGAACCTGCATCAGACCTTCCTGAAGACCATGCAAGGGGAGGCCTTGTCTTCTCTCATTGAGACCATGATGGAAAACCTACAGAGCACCATGCTGCAGTCAGGCATGCTGAAGTCTAAACCCTCCGAGTGGCAGAATGATGGTATTTTTGCCTTCTGCTACAAGATCATGTTTGAAGCAGGCTACCTGACCCTCTTTGGAAAGGAATTGGACGGAGACCAGAGTATTGCTCGTCAGCAGGCCCAAAAAGCTCTGGTGCTCAATGCATTGGAGAACTTTAAAGAGTTTGATAAGATCTTTCCTGCTCTGATCGCTGGTCTCCCCATTCACGTTTTCAAAAGTGCCTACAGCGCTCGTGAAAATCTCGCCAAGACAATGCTCCACGAGAACCTCAGCAAGCGTGCCAATGTGTCTGACCTCATATGCTTACGCATG
Source organism: Barbus barbus (assembly GCF_936440315.1). NCBI lineage: Eukaryota > Metazoa > Chordata > Actinopteri > Cypriniformes > Cyprinidae > Barbus > Barbus barbus. The sequence continues at coordinate 19,114,707 of NC_136743.1, read as the reverse complement.
CTCTTGAATGACACATTATCTACCTTCAACGAGCTGAGTAAAGCCAGGACCCATGTGGCCATGCTGTGGGCTTCACAAGCCAACACTTTGCCTGCAACCTTCTGGACCCTGTTCCATATGATCAGGTACAACTCATATTTAGCAAGAGTAAAACTGCACAGTAGTCACTCCTTAGGGTTATCAGCCAGCACAGATAAATGTGTTAATTGTAGTGTTGCGATAAGCATTTCTTCAGTGTTCTTGGAAAAGACTATACTGTACTTGCATTTAGAAGCATTAAACCGTGGAACTGATCTACGATATTGAAGAATGTTCTTAACTAACATGAAATTATTGTTTCCTCTGATGTATAAGAGAACAAAAATTGGTGTAGAAACTTTTTTAACTAGAAATTGATAGTAAAATGTTAAAATTAATTAGAACAAGTAATACACTGAATTAAGTGTAGAAAGACTGAAATAATATTTTCTAGTAATCTACTGTTGTAAAAAAAACAACAACAAAAAAAAACAATTTTGTTGTACTTTTTATGTTGATGACACAACTTCTGCTTATTTACAGGAGCCCTGCGGCTATGAAAGCAGCTAGCGAGGAGGTGAGGCGAACATTTGAAAGTTCTTATCAGAAAGTCGATCCCATGAATTCTCGACTTGTACTAACAAGGGAACAGTTGGACAACATGCCAATTCTAGGTGGGAACACTTTGAAAATATTTAAACGTTCATGTACTCAATATGATTAACATACCAAAATGTCATGTGGACTAAAGCTTCCCTGTAATTTCAGACAGTATCATTAAAGAGGCGATGAGGCTGTCCAGCGCGTCCCTGAATGTGAGAATGGCCAAGAGCGATTTCCTTCTTCACCTGGACAACAACGAGTCTTACCACATCCGCAAAGATGATGTAATAGCCCTGTACCCCCCAATGATTCACTTTGATCCTGAGATCTATGAAGATCCTCTGGTGAGATAAATTGCAGCTTTCACCTAAAAAAATCTGAATAAACTTGTAAATTATGTAAGAATTTATCTCCTAATGTCTTTGCATCTTGCCACAAACAGACATATAAGTATGACAGATACCTTGATGAGAATGGACAGGAGAAGACCAACTTTTACCGAAATGGACGCAAACTTCGTTACTACTACATGCCCTTCGGCTCTGGGGTGACCAAGTGTCCTGGCCGCTTCTTTGCTGTGCATGAGATTAAGCAGTTCCTGTCTCTTCTGCTATCATACTTTGAAATGGAGCTTTTAGACCCTGATGTGAAAGAACCGCCGTTGGACCAGTCTCGTGCCGGACTGGGTGTTTTGCAGCCCACCTATGATGTTGACTTTCGATACAGACTCAAATTTCACTAGGAATCTCACACTTATTTATGAACTGTTGACTTAAGCTGTAAATAATGTACATTTTGCATCATGTCCAAGCAGACAAATGTGAATAGGTTTCAATTGTGTTTTCTTTCTATTCAAGTTGATTTGAGAGAGACTGTACTAAGTTTGAAAGAAACTTCAGAGATCTCCTTTTAAAAAATTCAGTAACATTTACTGCACTTATGCTTATGCCTTATGCCTATGCTTATTCACAGTATTCTTCTCAATTCTTAAAATATCTGACAGTATTCAATAGGCTATATGAGACTGAACATTGTTTAGAAATTGTAATCACTCACCCTATTTCATTGGTGGTTTACAGTTTTTGTAAAATGATATGTTCTTTGTAATTGCAAGTGAATTTAACTTTTTAAACAAAAGGTTCTTAAAGGTGCTGTAAGCAATTTTATATGGAAATAAATGCAGAAAACGATCAAATATCAATGTAATAATTGTCCTGATGAAGTATAGGGGAAAAGGTTATATATCCGCTCAGATTTTTGATTTAGCCAATCAGAGGGTTTTTTTGTCATTTTTATTTATTTTATTTTTTTTGCTTTTGCGCGTTCACAGCGCACAGTCCATATTTGGGAAGCCGGAAATTGAGGATGAATTTGGATCGCATTTTCGTAAATTTGGAGGATGTAAAAAGTTCGTGGTTTATAATAACGCGGTTTCTGGTAATAACGCTGTACACAACCAAACATCTTATAATGAATAATACACCTTAAAATAAAGAGAGCAAAATTCGATATGCCCAAATAAACAAGGTCACCGCTACTCCTTTTCATCCCTGGACTGAGGTTCAGCAAAACACGCCAAGCTCAGTTGCTTCTTGACAGGTAAAAATACGAAGGTTACATTTAAGCAGCAGTGTTGAAGAAAACGGGGTATGTTTAATTCGTTGGAAGTTATGCAGATAAGATAATTAAGCAAAAAAACTAATCCTAAAGCAGCATAAACTCGTGTGCTGGCTATAGTTGTTCTCCCAACCGGCTCATGTTGGTCTGTTGGCTGGTTTTGGACTGTTTTGGGAGACCATCTATCTTGGCCAGTGTAGGAGACCAGCTTAAACTGGACAAGGCCAGCAAAGCAGCTTTTTTTCCAGGCAGTTTTTTTTTTTGAGAGAGAGAGACATCAAAGGAAATAATAATACAACATAACAACAACAATATTTAATATTCAATTTCAAAGCCCAGAATTCTTTCAGCAAATGAGTGTTTGTTACCCCCGTTTACCTTTTCCTTAACATCTGTTCATCACTATCACTATCTATGGATGCCAAATGGTCAAAAGTAATCTTGACATAGACCTAAATCTAGTTGATAAACACATAGATTGTGTCAAGGACACATGCTTAGCAACCACTTCTTCTGTTGATAAGCCTGAGCATAAGGCATGCAAATATTAAAGTGACTCTTAGTAAACCCAGCTGTCTTCAGGGTAGGCTAAAACGTGAAAGAGTGTTCTTGTGTGCACTGCTGTACACTTTGACCTTGACCTGATTACATAACAAACCTGCCAGCACGAACTAAAAGATCACTTTGCATTAGGACGAAAAGTTAAGCTTGAAACTTTATTGTAATAATGAATTATCTTTTCAATATAATGAGACACTTTCTCATAATTCTGAATTAATCTATGTATGTGCAAAGAAGGTAGTGATGGCACATTAGCAACATCTTTGTAAATGCATGAACTCAGCAAACATGGCAAGTTTTCATTATTTCATTAGTATGAGAAGATTATTATGAGTAGTTACAATAGTCACAATCTCATTATTATCACAGTTATTATTCTGAAAAATGTTCTCAATATGAGATACTTATTATTCTCATTATTATGACTTCCAGAATCATATTTTTACTCAGCTGTGGTGGGAACGGGCTTCCATACAGATCAGCGAGTCAACATTTTACGATAACGTTACCGTAAAATGTTGACTCACTGATCTATCATTATGTGTCATATTTCAGATGATATTGGTCTCATAGGTGAGGAACAATAGTTAAATATGTGTTAAATTATAGCTCTGAAGAATATTAGAGTTGCATGCAATTTAGTAAGGAGTAGATGAGAGGGGTTATTTTTTGCCTTTTCCACAGAACATGATGACAGTTAGCAGACAGATGCTGTTTGCCAGTGTAAATAATACCTAATCTGAATTAGTTGTTTGCTTGGGACCTTTTACAGGGTTAGAGTTGTTTGTGCAAGAGAATAAAGAGAAATGTCTGTCATGATATTGGAGGTTATTATCAGTCATGGTGTAACTTTGTATATTGCATGTCAGCTTTAGGCATTTTAGGCTATAGCCATTTGGATGGAGTATCATTAATAGATAGACAAAGTATACGGCGGGTGTAATTGAAAAGTGAAGTAGTTCATTGTTTTATATTATCTTCATAAAGATTATCTCAAGGCCATTGTAATATAGGATAATACTTCAAATATGGAGTTCAGATATGGAAATGGACTATCAAGAAGCAAAGTTTCTGCTCTAGCCAAAGGCTGGCAATTTTTAGTGTTTAATGGATTTACTCGCCTGACTTTTTTTTTAATAGGCCTACCTGAAGAGACAGATAAATCATTTAACATGCAAATGAGACTAAAATGGAGTAAAATGTCTGTGTGGAGAAAAATGTGGTTGCAAAAAGGGATTTAAACGTTTGAAGAGAAAAAATCAGTCTCTCCTGGCACAGACTCCATATGTTTTCATTTGCTACAGTCATGTACTGGTACGATTTAACAGAAACAGGTATTTTAATTAGAATTCCTGAAGACAATGTTTTAATAAAAATAGTTGGTTAGAAAATGTTGATTATTTGGCTAATGTTATGCTGACTATTATAGTCCATATTGTCTGCTGTTTTATAGTATAACAAAAGTTACATTTATTTGGTCTTGTAACATCCGGAACTGATTTTTGATTTAGTGCTTACATAAAGTCATGGGACAGTATTTCATAGGTCTAGATTTGAGGTTGGTTTGAGATGGAGTTTAACCCTACCACCACCAAAAAAAAAAAAAGTTTAGCTATTCTACTACTGTTCAAAAATTTAAGGTTGGTAATATTGTAAATAAAAAAATAAAAAATAAATAAATGTTTTAAAATTTTGCAATATGTTTTATAATGTAATATAATTATTTTCTATTATATTATTATTTTAAAATGTAATTCATTACTGTGATGGCTGAAAGCTGAATTTTCAGCAGTCTTTACTTCAGTCCTCAGTGTCACATGATCCTTCAGAAATCATTCTAATATGCTGATTTGATGCACAAGAAACATTTATTTTTGATATCAATGTTGAAGACTTCTACTTGTGGTACATACATTTATCAGGATTCTTTGATGAACAGAAATGTATTTGAAATGAAATGCTGTTCATTCTGTATGAGCTTGCAGGAATCCTCAATACAGCCTTTTTCACTCTATCATATGAACGGATTGTTTTCAAATTTAGTTTGCAATTCTTAATATTAAAATGGGGTTTGTATCAAAACATAGGTTTCCGCAGAACGCAGGCTTTTTTACATTTTCCATCTGTTATCTTTAATGATTGATAGGCAATGTTAAAAACCATGTTTATGTTCAGATTTATATTTTCAGTAGGCTACACTAATTACAGTGATAGGCCCCCTGGAGCAACCTGAGGTTAGGAACACACACACACTAAATAACATACAAACATTGACTAAACAAGTCGTTTTAAGAATATACACCGAATTGCAGTGTTGGGAGCAACGCGTTACAAAAGTAATGCATTACAGTAACTGGTTACTTTTTGCTGTAACAGTAGTGTAAGGCATTACTAATCCATTTTCAGTAATATTTTAACATCAACTGTTTGTCTTTGTGTTCAGCAGAAAAAAATAAATTCATACAAGTAGAGGGTGAGTAAATGATGATAGAATTTTCATTTTTGGGTGAACTATTCTTTTACCAGTGTTCCCACTTTCTTTTAAGTGGCTTTAACTATGTACTTACATTTAAATGAATCATTTGGTACAATGCACTTATTGTGTACACATGTATTTACATTATATTTATTTTTTACTTTTATAAATTATTACTCTGTTGAGCAATCCCTTACACTTTAACCCACCCTTAAACCAACCCACACCAATCCTTGCCCTAACCTTACCCATATCCCACCTCAATTGCAGCAAAAGTGTTTTGCAATACAATATGAACACATTAAATACACTGTACTCATTTTTTGATGTAAGTACATAGTAGTTAAGGCCACTTAATATAAAGTGGGACCCAGCTGACTGCGCTTTTATTTTATTTTTTGTTGCTTAGACATTTTATCAACTATTTTTGGACAGTGAGCAAGTAGGAAAGGGTGTGGTTTCATGGGAGGATTTCTGTTTTTTTCTTACCTTCATTCTTTGTTTTGGATGAGGTGATTAGGATCAGTACAGGGTAACATTAGTCACCTATTGCACCATCTGTTAGCTCCACGTAGTCACCTTGTTAAAACACCTTGTTACTCATTCTGGACATTTACCTGCCATTTAAACAGGTTTACCTTGAATATGAATCATAATTTAAGGGGGGAATTATATATGAATAATATTAGCATGTGTCTGTTATATCAAGCAGTGCGATTATTTGTGCTCACGCCGTCGGCCCGCCGCTATTCTACCTTTGGCCACTAGATGGCAATATTTTGCCATCACTAAAAACGACCTCCATGACAAAGAGCTGCAGTTCTCAAAAAAAAAAACAAGGCAGTCAGAACAGAAATGGTCTATTAATCTGTCTTTTAGCTTCTAGTGACACTCCTATACAAAGACCATTAAGGCTGGACATTGTCCAAATAGGGTTTTAGGTCAAAAGGAACTCTGACCTTGCTTTACCTCAAAACTACAACTAAAAAAATACTCTCAGCTGTACATAATTGTTTTGTACTTTCAAAATCCAGAATCTTTTAACAAGTTTAAATAATTAACCTACTATTTTAGGTCTTTGAGTGGTGGATGATATTGTCAGGGGAGATATTCACTCTTTTCATTATTCTCCTACGGTTTGATTTAGGTTGAGTAAGTAGTATGCAGCAGTAATGTTATGTAGTTTCAGGAACATTGACAGAAAAAGGACAAAATTCAAATGTACTGTACCATTAGATTACTGTTGTTTCTTTGCATAATGGAAACAGTTTGTGCAGAAAAACAGTGACTTAAATGACACTAAGGAAGCATTTAGTGGGAGATCAGTATGTAAAAACCTTAGGTGAATTGGTCTGTGGCAGCTGTATGGCAGGGCAGGAATGTGCTCTTAACACTGGAAGGTTTATTTGTGCTGCGTTCATGGTTGGAAAATGGATTGTTATTATTGCGCTCTGTATCAACAACACTGTAACCCAGTTATGAGATATGAGTGAGGAAGAGAATTAGTGTTCATTATACATAAACTTAAGCTTGACCTTTTTCTGCCAGAAGAATTATGAGGTTCTAAATGTTTCAAATAATATTCCATACAAATATTTTGCTCTGAATTCCTCGCAATGAAACACTCGTGACACTTGTTGATGAATTACTGCACAAAAATGCAGGTTTGCCTTTATTTATTTTCAAACACAAAAACTAAATAAGAATTATTCACATTGTTGCCTGGATCAATTCCGTCAAAACAAATGAGCAGGAAAAACATCCCTGGAACTCTAACATAATTACTCAAAAAACACCTACAGTTATTTTTTTCCTTCATAAATAGGCGCAAACAAGTACCATAAAAAGATCTCATATAGACACAGTGTAGAGGAATAGTAAATGATCAGCCATATGCCAGGGTTATACAGCAACTCTCCAATCTGCCACTGTTTCTTCTAATTAACACCATATAAGCATCTGACAGTTTCATACACATAGTTTGGATGACATTAATCAATATGCCAGAAGTGATACAAAAGAAGTATTTTGCGTAATACAAAATAAACTTTTCTTTAGTACTTTCCTTAATGAATCATTTCATGCTACCTCGCTGGTTGATGCCATCAACCTTTACGTTTTTAAACTTGGGAAAAGAATACTTCTTTAGTCTCTTTTGTCGGTCTAATCAACAGCGACGTCCGCTGCCAAGAAATTACCCCTCTTGGCTAATTATCCCTTTTCGAGTTTTAAACGAACTGGTGTGGTCCAATTCAAAATCACATTGTTACTAGAAAAAAAGTTGAATTCTTATACTCTAGGAGTAACACAGATTCTATTTACAGCTTGAAACGAGGGCTGCTTGAAACAACCCGTTCGGCCGTTCATAACCTTCCTATGAGTGACTGTTTTATACTTACAACAGAACTCTCTTTCTAAGGCAGTTGACTAGAAAAGATCTTTACAGAGAGGAAGAATGATGTGACGAGAAAGAGGAGCGGGGCGAGACGCAGGAGTCATATCGTATGCATTCTTTTTTGTGGCTTTTTGTTTCTTTTCTGTTTTCGGATTGCGATTTTCCTCTGTACAAAAAAGAAGTTCCGTTTTGGCTTTCGTTCCGCCGTTTGTCAGCGAGAGCTTGGCGTCTCCGACACGCAGCGGTAAGTGCTTAGAAACCGATGGATTGACACAACCTTCCTGCGAGGCAATTTGACCTACGCAAGGTCTTAAAACCATGAGCAATCTCCAATAAAACACACGTTTACAGGGGGTTTCCATACACGGCCTCTTATTAGGACGCGGAACAATAGGAGGGCGTTAAAAGTCAATATCATTAGAGAGAGTGATTGCATTGAAACAAATTTTAGCATACAATTTACATGTTCATGCTTGCGATGATTTAAACTCTATTTTAAAGATCCAAAATGTCTGAATGTCAGAAGCTAGAAGGAGATACAAATTCCAAAGCCACCACGGTAGGGTGCACTAAAGTGTGAGCCATGAGAAAGAAAACATTCAAACGTTGGTTTGCTGATGCGTGGATTGTGTCTAGTCTAAAATACGGCCTGAACAATCAGGCCCTGAATAGCTGTACTGGGATGAGGAACTGCCTTGGTCCTGTGAGCGTGAAGGAGCGTGGGGTTGGGCATGTCGATCAGGTCAGGTACAGAGCTTTGTCCCTCTGCAGGGCTCTGTGGAGGGAGATTCGAACAAGTCAACATGGCTGCTGCAGAAATGTGCTGAAAGATCCTGAAATGTTCCTGAAAGATCTCGCTAGTGTCTGCTCACCCGTTGCCGCAGTAGTCAGGGGTCCAGTCCAGGCTCTGGGTCGGTCCGTTCCTGCAGCCCGTGCGGTAGTCCATTGAAGGGGACAGGCCGGGTCCGGCAGAGGATGTGACATTTACCATGCTCTGATACTCTGCCTGAAGGGGGAAACCCTGAGAGGAGAGCAGAACACAACAGCAGTTTGCATATTAGATCTTACATGCTGCAGGTCCCACTACTTTAAGTCAAGGCCTATAAATGGGATCTGTTATAGAATAATAATAATCATTTATATGCCAGTATTGCAGCACAATGTTAAGGAATAGTTCTGGTCAAAATGAAAAATCATGCATTATTTATTTATTCATGTTCATGCTGTTCTACGTCATGCTGTTATTTTTGTCAGTAAGTAATTGTTACGCAGCTCTTCTCATAGTGACCAGGGGAAGCCATACAATGGCTTTGTGTGGGGAACTGAAGATATGTAAGTAGCTGAAAATGTAAGTAGAATAAGGTTGTGCAATTAAATTAAACAAGTAATGTTGTCATTGGCTACACATATGCTTGGGATCAGGAAGATTTTAGAAAAGTTTTTGAAAGACGTCTCTTATACACACTTAGGCTGCATGTATTTGATCAAAATTAAAGACAGTAATATTGTGAAAGATTATTACAATTTAAAATAATTCAGTTTGAACGTATTTTGAAAATTCATTTACTCCTGTGATGGTAAAGCTGAATTTTCAGCATCATTACTCAAGTCTTCATAGTCACATGATCCTTCAGAAACCATTCTAATACACCGATTTTTATTGAAATTGAACTTTTATTATTACTAATGTTGAAAACAGTGCTGTTTAATATTTTTGTGAAATCCATGATTTTATGATACATTTTTAGTTCAGGATTTATTTTCAGCATTTATTTGAAATAAAAACTGTCATAATCAATTTAATGTATATTTGCTGAACAAAAAAACCTTGACCACCAAACTTATGAATGATAGAGTAAACTTAAAGGAGAGGATGATTATCAGTGAATAATGACTCAAATTTGGGTCTATTCACACAAATAGTATATGGACTAATTTTATTTATGTATTTGTCATTTTTGGAGCCTGACATATTAAAGCTATAATGGCAAGACTTCTGTCATGAATTCTCTGAGATGTTTACTTTTGAGTTCCACACCGCAAATGGGTCTGGAATAGCATCATTTTCATTTTTGGGTGAACTGTCCAACTAAATAAATATTTTAACAGTGAGTTGTAATAAAGCATGGCATCAGAATGCTGAACTAGCTTTCCCGTTTTTCTTTTTTTTAAGAGAAACCAGAGCAAAGCAGCTCGTCCAATCTAATTCCAGCAAACATCCTACAGGATCTGAAGTGGACATGATGACAGTGTAATGCAAGCAGCCTCAAATGAGCATTAATGAGGAACTGCATTCGGTGGTCGGGGAGACCGGTGGGGGTAGACGAAAAATAAACGAAGCAGATATTCTAATTTGAAGACTTCTTCTCTGTTCTTAGCCTAAGAAAGACTGCATGTGAAAAGGAAGTTAATCTCAGTGGTACACAAGAGAATCTGCCTGAAAGAGCAAGACAGCAGGTGGCTGCGTTTTTTCCCCCTCCAGAGATTCTACCTATTCATGAATTGTTCCTCAAATTCTTCTCCTTCATTCGATCACAAAGGCTCCATCTGCCCCTTTGTGTACCCCCCCCCTCCCCAACACCGCCCCACCTCCCCCCAGCCAGCCTCAGCTCACCGAAAAAGTTGAACCGCACGTTTTTGTTTGCTCTCCACAAATATGCAAAAATGAGCGAGGATTATTACTCCCCTTTGGATTTAAAAACTCTCCCATAAAGGCAGGATCTGTGGAACAGGCTTAAGAACTCCCCAAACGGAGGAGAGAAAAGCCAAGTTTAAGCATTCGTACTCTCCTCCAAAAGATTGACACAGCTATACAAGGAGCCCTGTGGTAATCTAAAATTGGACTTCAGACAAATTCACACTATAATCTGCATGAAAATTAGACACTTTTTTTGCTTCACGACGATGATCATCCACGGCAATAGTTAATTTTTCTGCCGAGGAGTGATAAAAAAGAAGCACATGAAATTCAATCAAGTAGTTGCTCTTTTAAATACGTTTCCCAGAATTCCCAGCGGGCACAGGAAGAGAAACTTACAACAATAGGCCTTTCATATTCAGATGTGAATGCAACAGTTTGAATTGGAAATATGTTTTTCGCTTTCGTCCTTGATGGAATCTATACGTTGCCATGTATTTCCTAACCGAAAAACACAATTCAAACACAAACAGCTCGTCACTCAACGCCGGCCCGGCGCATCTCTCTGTGAAAGATCAAACCCCTGTCATTGGATAGCGTGTCACCTGTTCTCCTGACCACCTGATTCATCTCTCTTTATGAAGCTAATCCGTGTTTACCCCGAGACAATGTGATTCTCCGCCCTCTCCTTCTCTCCAGCACAGTCGGTCCTGCCTCCCAGCTGATGCTCATCTCTTAAAGAGCTTCCAGACACAAGGGTGCTATTCATTAGGACCTCATTACAACCTCATCTCAATCCCACTGAAGTTCCAGCGCAACTCAAGGCTATTAAGACATGAAACGGATCAACAGAGAACTCAGCACGAGTGCTTAAGGAGACTTGGGCTTCAAACCTCTCCTTAACCACCTCTGCTTGAGATCTCTATTAGAGGAACGAGGGTTTAATTAGCACCGATGCTAATAGTGAGGCTGCGTGTTAACATAGGGCTGCAGTCGAAACACCCTCTTCATCCTCACACATAAACACAGTGAAAGTTATTTCAAAAGAGGTCTTTTTCTCTTTAATTAGATTTTTTGGGGGGTTGTGTGCGAACGGGTAGAGCCTTTATTTGCTTTCTCTGCTTTGCTGTTGTCTACGTCCTCCAAAACCAGCCTTCTCCTCCTATACACTTTAGCAGAGAACTAATTTCATTTCCTTCGGCTCGGTCTGAAAACCTGTTTTCATCAGATAGCTGAGGCGTTTTGTCTCCCACACTGATGTATTCATCAATCTCAATGTGAGTTTTTTTGTGCAACCTTAAGTCACATCCAAATCCTAATGCATCTGTTTATTACAGAGAGAAAATTGAAAATCTGTCTGTGTGATACGCTGGGATTTTTTTGCACAGTGTGGACATAAAACAAGCTGGCAGATATTAATGGTTCCTCTCTTGACCTCATTCGCCGGCGCGAGAGATAGGCTGAAGGGGCCGGAAATGATGAAAAATGAAACGGTGCAGCATCTGCTGCATAAACAGCACTTCCTCCACTCTCACATTCATACACACACATATACGCTTCACTATCTGCTCCACGGTAATGTATAATGGAAATTGGAAAAGAATCAGACAAGGCAGGTTCTCCAAGAGGTTTATGGAAAATAGACTGAAGGGGGGAGCAGATCCTTTAATTGGCCCGGCTTGGTGTCTGTCTTTCCTCTTTTTGGTCTTGCTTTAAATAACAGTGAAAAGGCTGCTAATGTCTTTCTTGATTAAAGTCAACATGAAATAGAGTTCACAGCATATTTTACTTCCTGAATGTTATATATTTCACATTACAAGAAAAAAAGGGCTTGATGCTATCCATTGGGGATTGATTGGATGGTGAAAGGTTCCCTCTATTCAAGTGGTCTTTGGTTGGGGTCAATCGTTCACATGAAGTGCAAGAGAGTATATTAAACAATTAAATTGAGGTTTAGATTAATTAAATGAAAAGAATTCAATTTCATGCTGATTTTAAGTTTGTTTGAAAGTATGAATTTCAGTATTTATGTATGTGGATGGTGGGGACTAGATATGGCACCAAATATTTTATATATGTACAGTCATAAAAAGTTAACTGAATATATTAATATCATCAATATATTTTTGGTGCCATGGAATAAATATAAACTGTCCCTAAACTTCTGAAAATTATGCTTATGCTCACCCATGCTGCACTTATTTGATCAAAAATACAGTAAAAACAGTAATATTGTGAAATAATATTACAATTTAAAATAATTGTTTCCTATTTTACAATGTAATTTATTTAGCTGAATTCTCAGCTGCGATTACTTCAGTCTTCAGTGTCATGTGATGATTCAGAAATCATTCTAATATGCTGATTTGCTGCTCAACAAACATTTCTTATTATTTACGTTAAAACAGTTGTCCTGCATAATATTTTTGTGGAAGTAGCGCTACTTTTTACTTTGATGACTAGAAAGTTCAAAAGAACAAAAATTAAAAAGAGAAAAATTTTGTAACATTATACCATACAATTTATTGCATCTTTGTTGAATAAAATGATGAATTTCTTACATTTTTTCTTTCTTTTGAATGGTATCGCATATAGGAACTTATTTTAAATCTACATGTTGACTCAAAATTCAAAAGTATCTAAAAAGTAAAAAGTATATTATTCATTGTGAAAATGATCAATAGATGTTTCACCTGGGCCATGGATGGGGAGTGCAGGGGCAGCGGGAGGCTGCTGATCTGCTGTTGTTGCTGGTGGAGACTGAGGTGCTGGTGTAAGGGGGGGCTGATCTGCAGCGGAGGGGGGGACGAGCCCGTCATGCTGCCCATGCTCACTGCTCCTGGCATGGGCGCGCTGGGCCGGGATGCACTGCCTCGGGCTAGGCCTTGCTGCATCGGGGGCAGGTGGGCACTGAGTCCTGCCTGATGGTGGTATGGAGGAGCCATGTAGAGACCTGGGTGAGACTGGCCTGCCCCGGAGAAAATTGGTGGCTTAGGTCCGAGCATCTGAGAGGCCTGTGATGCCTTCATATCACCTGGGTCATTGTAGCTCTAGAGAAAGTAAAAAAAAAAAAGTGGTTTAGTTGTTGGTTTGCATCTTTGATTCTTTCATGAATACAAAGTTAAAAAGCATTTGTTCAAAATAGAAATCTTTTCTAACAATATAAGTCTTTACTATGACTTTTTATTAATTTAACACATAAAAGTATCAATTTCTTAAAAAAGAAGAAATGTACTGACCCCAAACTTTTGAATAACGTTGTATATTGTAACACAAATTACAATCCCCCCATCCCACCAAAAAATGAAGCAGCACAGCGGTTTCCAACATTGATTATAAATCAGCATTTTAGAATGATTTCTGAAGGATCATGTGACACTGAAGACTAGAGTAATGATGCTGAAAAATCAGCTTTGATCACAGAAATAAATTATATTTTAAAGTATATTAAAATAGAAAACTGTTATTTTAAATTGCAATAATATTTCACAAAATAAGTTGTTTTCTTTGTGTATTTTTGATCAAATAGCCTTGATGAGCAGAAGAAACTTATTTAAAAAACATAAAAAATCTTTACTGATCCCAAACGTTTGAGCGGCAGTGTATATATGTACTGTGTATATGTACATGTAGATAGAAATTTGATCAATTTTAAATGTTTAAATTATTTAAATGTTTATAAAAATTTATAAAAAACCTAATGCCGTCAAATAATTAATCGTGTACAAAAAAGTTTGTTTACATAATACGTGTGTGTACTGTGTATATGTATTATGTATATACAAACACAAACACATGCATATATTTAAGAAAAAATTTATGTTTATATAATAAATATATTTATATATATTATAAACTATATGAATATAAATATATACTCTATGTGTGTGTGTATTTATATATACATAATAAATATACACAGTACACACACATATGTGACCCTGGACCACAAAACCAGTTTTAAGTCGCAGGAGTATATTTGTAGCAATAGCCAAGAATACATTGTATGGGTCAAAATTATTGATTATCTTTTATGGCAAAAATCATTAGTACATTAAGTAAAGATCATGTTCCATGAAGATATTTAGAAAATTTCCTAACGTAAATATATCATCATAATTTTTGATTAGTAATATGTATTGCTACAAAAAACTTCATTTGGACAACTTTAAAGGCGCTCACCTTCAGATTCCATATTTTCGAATAGTTGTATCTCAGCCAAATATTGTCCTATCATAATAAATCCATTAATCAACGGAAAGCTTATTTAGCTTTCAGATGGTGTATAAATCTCAGTTTCAAAAACATTGACCCTTATGACTGGTTTTGTGGTCCAGGGTCACATATATTATATAAACAAAAACGTTTAATATATATATATATATATATATATATATATATATATATATATATATTATAAATGTTATACATTTTAAATATGTTTCAGTTATTTAAATATATGTATAATTACAATTATAAAATCAAAATGTTAAATACATTTTTATTAATGTTTAGATTTTATATATATATATATATATATATATATATATATATATATATATATATATATATATATAAATAATGCAAATATATATTGTAATGGGATTTCTCTGTATATTCCACTCAAAATATTTCCATTCAGGTTGCATGCCTTAAATTGTGCTAGACTTTATATTTATTAAATATTGGATTTCTTGCAAACAACGATAGCGTGAGATTTTTTTACACTCTTTGTAATATTTCCATATAGGCGTGTGATGGGAGTCTATTTATTACTCAAACTGCCAAACAGGAACATCTCCAAATGTCCCTTCTCAAACGTCACAGTTTTAAAGCATGTATGCATATCAATAGCCCAGAGTCATTTACCTGAGAAACGAGGCTCGCTCTGTACGCAGCCAGCTGTTTGAGGTACTCCTTCTTTGCGGTTTCAGTTTTTTTCTTGTACAGCTGCCATGTTAAAACAAACAAACAAAGAAAAAAAATATATTAAGGGGCCAAAGCTGTTCTACATGTTCCTGTGCACAATTATTCTTAGAAATGGGATCTAATGGCAGTCCATTTATGAGCCATAATGCGTAATTGTTGTTGGAGCACTGAAATGGTGCTTGAGTGCAGCCCACTTTATCCATCGCTTGTTCTTCTGCCTTTATGGACTGTCCATATTTCCCCTTTCAGTTGGGGCATATGTGTAATTATTTGCCCATCAATACATCTGTGCTGTTATTACCTCAACCAATAGACCTCTACTAAAAAGACAAGAGCACAGGAGAGATAGAGAAAGAAAAAAAACAGCAGAGAGACATGATGTTCTTTTATCAGGTAAACATCCTCTCCTGAGTAAAAGTACTTTTAAGTGTTTTCATCAGCTTCACCGGCTGAGTGTTTTACATAGTGAAAAGAGCACAAAATAAACGACTACAAAAAATAAAACATTTTTTTTATGACTGTAGATGCTGTCTGGTGGCTTTGGTGAGAGAAATGGGTACTTTCAGTTGTGTTTATTCTGAAATCACAAGCAGCTCTTGTAGTCGTGCCATTCTTCAAAACCTAAATTCACACCCTAAAAAACAGTCTAGGTGTTAACATAAGTGCTAATTCTTTTATTCGTCACGGCTTTCAGTCTTAAAAGGAACCTTAATGAGGGTATTAAACATTTACAGGGGTATTTACTGTACTACATAAGCTCTAATATAACACTTTGATATACACATTTGTTGTAATGCACAGCAAATAAATAGTAATTGTTATTTGACTGCATGATCTAATGTGTACCTCAAAAGTACTCAAACTGAAAATCCTTGTGTCGTTCCAAACCTTTTTTTTTTCGGACTCCAATTACTTTCATTATATATACAAAAACAGCTTAAATGTTCTTCAAAATATCTTACTTTGTATTTTGTAATTTTGAGATAAACTGCACTTTTTTGTATCAGTTTTTTTTTTAAATGTTTGGTTACACTTTATTTTAAGGTGTCCTTGTTACAGTGTAATAATACATTTAAGTACTGAGTAATATTAATTAACTACATGTACTTACTACATGGTTAGGGTTACTTGCATGTAATTAAGCATAATTTATTGTTATTATAATAGTAAGTAGGCTACATGTTTTAAGTATGAGAGGAACCAATCATTTAAAATAGCCTTAAGTACTTTGAAAATCAACTTTGGGGAGTAACTAGTTACATGTAACAGAATTATGTAATTTAATTACAAAATAAATGCAGCTGTAATCAGTTACAGTAACTGAGAAAAAAATGTGTAATTAAATTAAAGTTAAAGATTACAAAGGGTGTACATCTGAATAATTTCCACACACAAACAGATTTGATTGATTTCTTTCCAAAATTGCATTGCCTACTCTAAAATTTGAGACACCAATGTTTTAGGAGTTTAGGACACATGCTTATTAGATAACTATTTTATTTCCTATTTGGGTTTGTATTTATGCTTTATTTTTTAAGATTAACAGTTTTTTTTTCAAAAACATTGTTAGATGTCAGTATTTCCTCTCATAGATAGGCAAAGTTTTGACATTTGCATAGCTATTAAACTATATCTTATGATTAAATCTGTATTTAACCTCAGAACAATCTCAAAGTAAAAATAGGTGCTAAAGTCTGTTTGTAGTGGCTGTGCTTTAAAATTAAAGTATTGTCATCTTAAGTCAAGTGAAAAAGTATTTTGAAAGTCTGACAGTAATTAGTGTTGAGTACTACTGTAAGGTAAACCCTGCTGCTTTAAATGTTTCAAAATTATTAACATTTGAAAACATTTGTTAAAAATTTAGAAAAGTCGTCAAATGTAATCAGTTACATTACTTTAATTACTTATTACATTTTAAATAGGGTAACTTGTAATCTGTAACCGGTTACATTTCCAAAGTAACCTTTCCAAAACTTTGAAACTTGTTCAGAATGCAATAAAATAAAAATAAATGCTGTTGCTTACTACATTACAAACTGTATTCATGTCAAATGTGTATCAAAAGTTGAGAAAGCGATTAGTAGACTCCACAAAACCTGTTTGTTATGTTCCAATAAAAAACAAATCTCACATATTGTACTGTTTTCACACCTGACTTTAAGACTTCCCCTACCAGGCACAACCTCGCTGATGTTAGACCACAGCACCACTGCGGAGACAATGTTATTCTCTGATTGCACAAGGGGAAATCAACAAATGTTCTGACCAACATGTGCGTCATCGCATCTGCTGTCATAACAAATGGTTATGTGGATATACTATTGTATATACTGTAGATAATACCTTAGATAATAAACAAAACATGTGCTGTGTGTATAGAAACACACAGTAATCTAATTCCTCCTACATTACCTCAGTCTTTATGAGTCAGCCACAAGATCGCAGCAAGATAAAGGAACTTTTCATGTTTGCACGAGCAAGGTTTACTAAAGAGGAAAAAAATCACCTGTTTCTGTTCCTCGCCCAGGCCATCCCACATGGAGGCCACTATTTTAGAAACCTCCCCAAATGTGGCATTAGGGTTTTGGCCTTTGATAGCTGCCTGCGTGTCTCTGAAGAACAGAGCGTAGGCTGACACTGGCTTCTGAGGCTCATTGGGGTCTTTCTTCTTCTTCTTCTTGGGGGTTTTGGGCTTCTTGGCCATGTCTGTGGCTGCTCTCTTCTCTGCCCCATTGATCTGAAAAGAGAGGGGCTCATTATTGTAAACAATAGATATCAATTAGATTAAGCCATAATAACAGCTTTATGAATGAATCATCTTACTAAAGAGAGTTAGCGAGCCTTGTCTCCAAAGCCTGGAGCTACTTTTAAAATTTTAATGATTATCGTGCATTATTCGTACTGTATGTACCGGCTTCCCACACATTTTTACCAATAATTTTCCATGACGTTTGCAGTTGTTTGTGATCACCGGATAACTATTTCTATAAAAACTGCAGCTGCAAAGAACAATTTCTAGACAATGAAATATTAATTTTAATATACAGCATCTATAGGATGTTGTGATTATTACATAATTGCCTGTTTACGGTTACAGATCTGTTCACTTTAAAGGGCAATCAGATATTTCCAGCCAATTCAGGGAATTTGAATTGCATGTAGAAATACAATAAAATACACATTTTACAAGTAATTTGATTATAGCACATAGTCATTTTTGCATTAAAAATGACAAGATAAGTATTTTATTATATATATATTTAAACTATTATATGTGTCATTCAAATAGTTTAAACATCTAAATATGTATAAGCCTTAAAATAAAACAAAACTTAAGTTTCCTTAAAATAACATAACATTTGTTTCCAAGTTCAGTGTGAAAAAAATATGTTTTATGGTGTATGTGTGTTGAGTTACACTTTAACACTGTAACTGTTATATGACTTAAAAAGACAATTAATTTAATTACTTGTATGACAATTATAACCAGCCTAAAGCTTCATAACCATAAGTCCTACATTTTCATGACATTTTAATTTAAGTGATTGAAATATCAGACAGTGACACTTTATATAAACACACTCATAATTGTGTATGTTTACAGCTCTTGACATTTTAATGCTGAACCGTGTCTTCTGTGTTAGGAAATAAGACACAAAAATGTCTTAGCAGAGCATATAAACGACCACACTTTCCAGAGGATCAGTACTGATGTGAGATTTTGGAGAAAATGTACTGTATTTTGGCTGTAAAGAAGAGACTTGAGGCAGATCAGTGTCTTAGCAAATCTATGTTCAAGGAAACATGGCAGTACAACTTGCTGAAAGGTCAGCAGTGACTCATTCCTTTTAATACACTCTATTTTGCCACAGTGCATAAAATAGTCTACGTGACCGTGTGTGTGTGTGTGTGTGTGTGAGGAAGATAAGCTTTTATATTCATGAGATCACAGAATGGGTAAAACACTCTCTCTCTCTCACCTTGGCAGCATCATCTGCATCGTCCTCATGCACGGAGCTGGAGGGGGAGGGTGTGGCTGACTTGCTCTCTGGTGGAGATGGGGAGCCATGGGTGCCATTGTTGTTATTCAGACCCAGCTGAGTATTGAGTTGTGATTGGTTGATAGTGGTCAGCTGACCTTGAGGAACCATGCCAGGTTGGACCCTGGGTCTGAGCGTGTCCACCTGAGGATGGCCGCCGTAACGAGAGTCTGAGTTGACCATTTGCTGCATCTGGAAGATAAATAAAACTTCATTTAAAACAAAAATACCTAGATTTCCAAACTTTCAAATAAATGGAACCTCAAGGCGTTCTGTTGATTGCAAGTTGCATAATGATTTTTTTGCATAATGATGCAAAATTATCTTGATTATTGTTTTCTTAAAAAAACAAAAATGGAATAAGGCACTAATAATGGAAGGGAATGGTACCACTTTTTTTTAAATCAGAAATGTAAAGAATACAATATTATAAAGTATATAATATATAAATAGATACCAAACACACTTACATTAATCTTTCTGTTAAAACGGCATTGTTTGAGCAATAAATATGTTTAAATCATAATTATCATTTTAAGGGTTTAGGGTTTAAGATATTTTATTGCCATGGCGATGAAGTTGTAAAATTATAACTTTTCATTGAAAGGTTAGTGAATTGTGATTTCTTTACATTAAGATCATGCTATTTATTCCTTGTGCCTGTACCATTGAAACATTGAACATTTTTCAATATATGCAAATTGTCCCAATTCACTTCCATATTTTTTGTGGTAATCAACATTATGCCACAAAATTAGTTTATTAAGCTTAACTTGTACTGAATCTGAAATATTCAGTCACACTTTATTTTAAGGTCCAATTCGCTATTAACAAACCATTAACTATGACTTTTGCCTAAATAAACTCCTAATTTGGAGCTGTTATTAATAGCTAGTAAGGTGGTTGCTAAAGGGGACATAACACACACAGTTTCACCCAATCTCATGTTAATCTTGAGTACCTATAGAGTAGGACTGCATCCTTCGTATCTCCAAAAATTCTTTAGTTTTATCATATTTATAAAAGAAAGATACAGCTTTACGATCCTTTCCAAAAAAAAAAAAAGCGGAGCTCCTGGAGGCGTGCCGTGTGGGTGGAGCTAAAGAGTGACGAGCACTTGAGCGCCAATCACCAACAAAACACAGACATTTAATGCCGTTTCACTTACCATGACCGAGATCTTTTATAGCTGGGACTGCTCCATCTTTCAGTATGAAACGATGTGCAAATCCAGCGTCGAACTAGGCCTTGTTTATAAAACGTTTGTCAACAAACACACTTGAGAAACTCCGTTGCTGCCTCGGAAAAACAAACTGCATCCACTGTTTACGTAACGCTGGGTTCTTCGGGAAGCTGAACAAGGTTATCTTTCCCTCACAACCAAAAACATACTTCTTTAGAGACATTCTTCCAGAGCGAGTCCCGTGCAGCAGTGCAGCCGAATGAAGCGCGTTGATGGGCGCGCTCTCGTTCCAGTCGATGCGTGCACGGGCGCGTTCTTCCAGGAGAAATGCCCATATAAGGAGTTCCACCGTCGTTTATGTCAGCAAGAGGCATGATCGAAAAAAACTCTCCAGCCCTGCGTCCCAATGTTCATACTATCCATCCTAAATAGTATGTGAGATTACAATAAGTGTGTCCCAAAGCATAGTATGTTGAAAAGAGTGTGCCAAAAGTCCCCGGATGGTCTACTATTTCAGGTAGATGTTTGAAGTGTGGATCCGTGCACACTCTAATGACTGAAATTGCCCACAATCCATTGCGCTTTGGCGAAGGATTCTGTCCAGAACTACAAACACGTATAAAACGCATTAGAAAAACTACAAACGTGGCAGATGCACGCGATCGGCGGTTAGGTAGGGAGGTTTGCAAAAAGGAGTTTGAGTTACTAATAATCAACATTTAACCTGGTAAAAAAAAAAATATTTATTGTTATCCGTGTTATATTTAATCTGCAACCGCAATGTGAACTTTTATAAACATCCATTTGGTCGTTAACTTTTAAATGCATCATTATGCAGAAGATATGAGCAGAGTTCTCCGCATGAAAGACCTGCTGGCAGATCAACGAGCTACTTCTTTTCTCTCTAATACGGTATGAAGTTAAATTAAATGAAATGTGGAGGATGTTAACTCTGACAAGATGATTGACAGGCCAGTTTACAGTAACAGGGTGCATGTAACAGGTGCGACAGAGCGGTCCATTAAAGACGCAATTGTGTGAAGTGATAGTATGTCCCAAAGCTTGCCTACTCCTCTACTACACACTCAAAAGTGTGTACTTTTTCTTCACCAAAAGAGTACATACTTTAAGGGAGTAGTATAAGTAGGCACATTGGGACGCAGCACGAAACTTGTACGAACCCGGAAGTGAGATTTTTGTCACAGAAATACTCTGTTCTTCGTCCAAATTGTTTTTTTGAAACTTTGTCCATGCTTGGCATGAGAATCCAACTCTTTAACAGTGTAAACAACTCTGAATGCATGAAACAGCATTGTATCCCCCCCTTTAAGTTTAGGTATTGGGTAGGATTAGGGCTGTAGAATATGGTCTTGCAGAATATGTGCTTTATATGTACTAATAAACAGCCAATATGTTAATAATATGCATGCTACTAAGCAACTAGTTAATGGTGAGAATCGGTCCCTATTAATATGTGTTATCAAATATTCATTTAAAAAGTAAAAGTTGCTAGTCTTATTAAAACTAACCTCGGCTAAGCAGAACTGTTACAATAGAAATCCCTTAAAGGTCTACCTACTGTATATATATGAGCATAATCCCAGTGTTAACTAGCACCAATATCTCCATCCATACCTTATGACAGGTTTGGGTTTTTTCACCATCCTGCTGCTGTGAATACTAGTCAGTAGCAGGGTGTAGAAACATTGCTTTTGTATACTGTATCTGGGGGATAAATCACTTCCGACAAGGACCAGCCCTGGAGCTGTAGTCCGTCACCTGATACTGTCTGAAGCAACAGGTGACCTGAAATGTACCCCACGCCCACCATTGTATGCAACACAATGCCCCCGACAGGTGGAGCTTTGGGGTTAGAGGCCACGGGCATTTCTCTGAAGGACAGGTGACTCTGTGTCTCCCTCCCCACATAAACAATTCATACACACTGGACCCTCATTACTCAAAACATACTGAAATTGCTTTCTCTTATTTCGAAGAGAGCCTTTGAGAGCACTGAATAATGCTAATACAAATATTTCACATATTTCATAATGTCAGAAGCTGACAGTCACACAGGGAAAAGTAGTGTATAATATTTAAAAATGCATTACATGTTGTGGCATGCGCACAGTATGTAATGCATTTTTGAGTGGTGCTGTGATACTAGGGTGTTCTGGATGATTGCCAGGGCTTTTATAATTTTTTTTTCATTTAAATTAAGTGATAAATATATTTTAAATTTACAGTTTAGTTTTATAAACAACAAGTCAACAATAATACTTTCATGTGTTTAAACTTGATTAATTAATTAATGAAAGTGTTTTCTATGTTGTGTCATGGAGCATCGGAAAGACTATTAATTTACGAGAATTCAGCATGTATCTGAAAGCAGTTGATTGGACGGATTAATGACAAGACAACATTACACAGCAATACGGAGGAAATTCTTCAATCTGTGCGGTTTTAGCGGTTAACTGACTAATCATAAACTAACACGGGTGAAAATGTCAAGTTCTCATGAAACGGCTGGAAAAAAGATTGCAGTGGAAAACTGTTCAACTTGTTTAGGGGGTTTAACCATTACAATGTTATTGGATAGGAGAAAGTTTCATTTTTCAGCGAAATGCATTCACCTTCATATGCATCTCATTAATATGCTCAGTGTTTTCAGTATTATACCCTTCCCACTCGATTTCTTGAGAAACATCTGTATTTTCTTGGGGGGACTTTTTCTGCTATTTAACCAGACAATACCCACCTTGTGTGGGTAATTAGACAATGTGGTCAGTTTTGGGTAGAAAACACATTTCAACTTAAAACCACGCATGCTGATAAAGGTCACTTTCTATTTCTTGGTAAAACAAAACCTAGAGGCAGGACAAGCTCTCTGGCAGTAACTAAGAGTGAAATCAAAGACGGATTGTTTAATCATACCGCAATAACTAGCGAAATTTCCCAAGTTTACGGCGAGTGGATCAACATGGCTGCTGAAAAAAACTCAAATCACGTTTGTCAGAGCGAGGTTGTGATGGTATTTATCATCTGAGCTCACCATTAATCTCCACTACACAGAGGACAAAGGCTTGCCAGGGATGAATAGAGGTCATGTGACGAGGTCACAGACAAAAGCCCTAAAGGTTGCCTGTTCTGCACTTTTTAAGTTTTAAATAACAAATGGCTGCCTGGGCTGGCTGTTTTTTCATCAGATCCACTGACCCGTGCTGTAAAGGGGGTCATACTCATTTGATATCAATTTCCTTTAAATCACAGGACAATTGTAATCACACGTACAGTAGAAGACTATTTGCATGCTTATCTTCCTATAGTGCGCGACAGAGACATATGAAAGGGACGAGAGAACCCCAGCTTTCCACGGAGTCCAATGACATTTTAAAGAGAGGAAAATAATGTCTACTTTACTCCGGCTGTCACTTCAGGGGCACTTTCATGTCCTTCTGTTTCCATTAAAAAGGTATAAATAGCTTAAGTGCTGGACTAGATCAGAGCCAATTGTTTGCTCAGGGTAATAAAACCACAGCCCAATGATAAGGACTTTTTCAGCCAGAGTAATGAGGGTGTATTTCATGTCCCTGCGTTACTGTAGATCTTTATAAGCTAAAAGACACGCTGGCTTTTTGTTTACTCTTTTGATCATTTGAAATATATTCCGGCATGATCTTAGCTATTAATTTCTTTTGCTCTCGAGTTAATCCGCTTCAAAATCACTGTTATTTTATTTATTTTTGGTAATAGTAGCTTGTCACAGTCTACACAAAGGAAAACACACAATATTTATGACATGCAGGAGTACATATGAGAAGTGAGGTAATTTGGAATATAAAAGCTTAAAGCCGTATTACACCATCTGTCATTTGGACATGCCAAAGTTTAATTGCTCTAGCTCGAATTTTACACGAGCGCACGCAAATACCTGTCTCTTATTAAACTTTACTGTAAATGATCTATGCGAGAGCAGCCTAATAGAAGTGGCTTGTCACGCTGCACTTTCAAGGTCTCAAATGTGCCCGTTTTGCAGCGCGCAGCAAAGTGCTACAAACTGTAGGGTTTGCTGCAAATTTATAATAAATCGAGATTTATGTCCATTACTGTTCCTTTTTTTTATTTAGGCCACCGCTGGATGAGGATTTAGTGGCTTTTGCGCTGATGATGGACGATCTCGCTGCTTTTTGCCGCTCACGCCCTCTCTCTCTCTCCTCCGCTGTCAGCTCTGTTTAGATTTGCACATTTTACACACATCAACTTGTGCTTATTTAAGCGGACATGTGGCTTTCTGGAAAGCAAACCTTACTTGAGCATTTCCAATAAATTCGTCGCGTTTTATGCGAATCACCGAGCTCATCAGAATGGCCCGATGAGATCTCATCTCCCACGTTATACATTTAAAAAGCAGCCTTCCCCGTTTCTCAGAACTAGGGGATCCATTTAGCCATTCGCCGGCATTTACTTTCATTCTTTTTAATGGAACGAGCAGGGACGGTGAAACCCTATGAGATAATTTTCCTTTTAATCTAATACTTTTTAAGGTGAAGCACATTTCACTCAACTATCTCTGCTGGCTAAACAATGCAAGCTCTGAGACCTATAAAATGAATGCAAAATGTAAGAGGCACATAAATGCACTCTCTGTTCCACCAGAGAAGGCAGCTCCAACAGGCTAATGCCGAGAGAAAATTAATTCCATCAGCTAGCTCTTTCATTCTCCACTGCAGCTACAAGCTCTCTGTCTCGTTGCCTGGCAACCATAATTCATAGCCGCTCTAAATGGATGTTCTCCAAGCACTGAGAACATTAAGGTGAAAAGAACAAATGCCTTTGTGAATCTCAATATCTTTCAGTGTGCATGTCACTCTATGTGTGTTTTTTTTGCCACCCATGTGTATGTTATTCTTTAAAAATCTTTTTGATGGAAGTTTTAGAGGGGCACTACGAAGGTGCATTTTCCCAAAAGAGCAACAAAAAAAAATCCAAAATATTGTTTGTACCATTACGACTGTCATTGTTTTGCCTAAAGATAAATCATCTTGTATAATCGAACAAAGATTCTTAAGGCATTATAATGAATGCATAATGCATTATAAACAACTTTATAACATGTTGTGTCATCTCATGAATATTCATAAGAACAGTTTTAATGTATTATAATAGTTACTTATTTGTGGTTATAGCTTTTAAGTGTATGATGATTTATAACACACAATGAATACGATCCATCTGTTTAAGTTACAATGGATTATATTTCTCATTGTTATAATGTATTATAATTCTCATATCTTGCCACGTTACTTATGTTACTTTACTTAAAGCAGACAAAGACCACTCATAAGGAATAATAATAACAATAATATATTTTTCTTCTCTCAAACAGCCATAAGATCAGATATCAGATCAGATGAATGTGTAATATGACACATTTGCTTTGAACATTTTTTTTTTAAATAATATGAGTTTGATCATTTTGATGGCACCCTTTAGACAGCTGTTGTACTCTGCAAATACATGTCATCTAGCAGTCATGAGAGTATTAGTAGTGTGTCTGCTGAATATACTGTATGCTGACACTTTATTTTGATGGTTCCTCAACAGACAAACTGAGTATAGGATACTTTGCAAGCATGTGAACAATCTACCTACCCTACCTAAGTCTACTGATACAATTAGTTTTATATAAACATTCATGCCCTCAAGAGATGTTGTAAGGTACTGTGCAGATCTTAAATAAACAATGTCAAGCTATGATATAGCCCATTATAAATGAAGTAGATTTAATATGGTGATCATTGTGTGTTATAAATAATCATACTCTTAACCACAAATACTTAAGTACTATAATGTATTATAATTGTTGTTATGATTATTCATGAGATTTTATAACACATTATACGTTTTTTTATAATGCATTATGTATTCTTTATAATGTCTTAAGAATACCCTTATAATGTATTAGAAATATGGCTTCATAGAAAGTGTTACCAATGTTATTATTAACAGGGTTTATCACACACAAAAATAACGCTCAATATTTAGGTTTGTCCCCAAACATGGAGCGTGTGGAAAACAATAGGTGAGAGATGAAGAGGAGAAGTTTCAGTTTGACTCGAGCGTCAGATTAGCAGCACATCTCGCATTCATCTTCAACCACAGTTAGTCACAGCTCACCAGCACTTCATATGTGTCATAATCACATTATGAGGTTTCTTGCACTTGACCAAAAATTTAAGGTTTGGGTTTCATTTCTCCAGAAGTAGCAGCGATTTGTAGATATTTGTGATAAATATTGACATTTTATAAGGATAAGAGAAGGATAAAGTAACAAATTAAATTACTAAGTAGAAAAATAAGTTGGCAAGCCAAATAAAATAATTTTGATGTGTAAAATATTAATTCAAATATATATATATACATACACACATGTATATATACTAAGTGTATGTAATATGTACTAATACAATGTGTGTGTGTATATGTACTTTATATGTTTTTTTTCCATAATTTTGTACATTTGTACCTAGCTAAATATTAGATGTAAAAAAAAATTCTTATATCTTTTTTTAAAGATTCAGTTGTATCATTTTTTTCAGTTTTACTTAACCTTATTCTTCTGATTTATTTATTTTCAAATTTTAGCTTCAAATTTTTTTTAAATGTATCTACAATTTCTGAATGTACTGTACAACTATGTAGTACAGCTACATGGCAAGCAGAATGCATTAGGAGGAGTGCCTTGATGCTAAATTATATTTAATTAACTTTATCCAATGGGGAATTTGGCATTGTTTCACTGTGCGTTAAATCACATTAGCTCTCATTTGCTGGGTGCTATCTCAATCATTCTATATGCCGCTTCAACCTCTTATAATCTCTGTTGAGGTGTTTCATTTGTGTCAATTAAATCATTGTTTGGGCATTGAAACGACTTTGGTGTTGCGTAATTCTGTCATGCGAAATGCATTAGTGACATCTCAAAGGAGAGCATGTGCATCTTACAATGAAGTTTCCTCCACATAGAAAGAAACTGTGTTTTTGGTAATTTTCCATACTAGATTACATGGAAGCACATTTGTGCTTCAGAGTAAAAAAATATAAATAAGGTAACATTTTTTTTTCTCACACTGTGACTCTTTCACGAATTGCAACTTTATCTTTGTAAATTACAATGTGATCTATCTCAAAATCTCAAAATGTGACTTCATATCTCTCAGCTGCATCTATATTATCTACATACTGTATAATTGCTGTTTTATATCTCACAATGTCACTTTATAACTCATAATGCGACTATATGCCAAAATACGATTTTTAACTTGCGCAATTGCAACTTTATTTTTCATAATTGTGACTTTATATCTCACACTTATTTAAAACATTATCCCATAATTAGTTGGAAATGGGCTTCCATCAGCCCCAGCACCAATACTCACCACTGAGAGGGAGTTGGTGAGCAGGCCACCATCTTGACCCAACATGTTGTGGACCGACATGCCCGGCAGGTCCATTCCTTGCAGGTGAAAGGGGTGCAGTCCATTCTGGGAGACAGGGGGGCACAGGTGGTGGTACGTTCCGGACTCGGACTCGGGCAAGTGTGCCAGCATGTGTTCAGGGAGGGTGGGGGGAGTGATGGGCGGGATGTTGAAGTCTTCGTCCCCAAGACTGGGCACTGGGTAGGACTGCTGGGAAGAACAGAGACAGGAGGTTACATGACCCGTCGGAACACAGATTACATAAGTGTGGCTGCATGACAAAACCATAGTTTTTCAAAAGATGATTCATTTATGACTGACTAGTCATTAGTGATGATAAATACGATGCATTTTTCTCATCTATTATCAGAGGTAAAAACAATAGAATCTAATACAAATGGTATCACATCGGGAAAAAAAGCACATTTCAACTTTAAAATGAAAAAGCGAGGGAATAGATGGTGAAATGCAATGAGCATTATTGTCAGAGTGTCTCCAAAGGCAGCATGAAAAGGCTTTTTAAACAGTTAGTCTGAAATACTGCACAATGGGGGGTGAACCGTAGGCTAGTACAAGGACAGACTGCCCATTTGATACTTATAAATAAGAGAATGAAATGGGTTACGGCACAAACAGAAAAATCTTGTTAAAAACCAACATTCTTTGATGTTCTATATTCTGCCACCGAAGCGATCCAGCAACGGCGATGATTCATGTTGTATCAATAACAGAAAAAAAGACTAATCACAACTATATACGCAGCAAATGAAATGCTGAATAAAGTACATCAAAGTGCGCTGCACATTACAGTGATTCATTTCTACTATTTGAACCTTTAAGGAAGTAAAATTATATGCAAATGGTCAATCAATCTCATTAGACTATAACAAAAGGCTGCTTTTATGAGAGTGAACAGTCACTTGCGCTTGGCTGTGAAGTTTGCTTTGGCTGCTTTAAAACAGGCCGTCCTGCGCTCTGCCTCCTCCAGCCCCTGTCGGTTTAGACTGTGATGAAAAAGATGTAAAGCAGATAAGGAGATGAAAGGCTGTACAAATCCAAGCAAAATCATAAATTATTCTGTAAACACTCCCTTGGAGTAAAATACTGTAGAAAAATATATACAGTTATCAGAAGGCAGAGAGTTTATTATCTGTGCATGTCGTGCCGAACGCTTCACGAAATGCTAAGCGCAAACGCGCCTCAGTCTCTCATTCGAACGATCCCTCTCTTTTTTACCTTCAAAGGGGCTCCTCTTTTCTGCTGCTTTATTATCTCTAATACAGCTTTTATTTGCAGCAAACTAAATGAACCTGTCAGACAGCCAACTACAGGCAATTAGGTATGAAATTGGTTCCAAATTCAAACTCAACTCAAATAACGGTCCAACTGTTACTTTTAAGGATTGCAATAATCGTTTTAATGAGCTTCCTACTTCTGCCTCTAAAAGCCAATGTATCATGCTCATTTGCATATTTGATTGTGTTGTGCCTCACAGATGTCTGCGTTTGTTTGCGGGAAATATGCTGGCATAATTCATACAGTAAGGCCCTTAGAGGAATGATTTTACTGCCAAATTAAAAAAAATAAATCACATAAAACAAGACGACTGTTTGCAGTGGTTTACATTGCTGTTGATACATGCGAGTAATGTACTTCTTGTCAAAGAAAAGGAAATTATTATATTCAGGTGAAAATTAGATAAATAAATAAGCATTTTGAGGTGCAATTATGTTTGTGTGTTATAACGGTTATATATGTGATGTGTCTTTCTTTTTTTACACTTTCCTTTTTTTGTGACACTGAGATATGTAAACAGGCAGCCAAGAAAGAGAACACAGGAAATAAATAACCCTGTGCTGTGGTGTGTGGCTCTGAAAAAAAAAGTCAAATGCACAAAAATTAAGAGCACTGCAAACATTTCCTACATCTGTGTGTTTTCGTTGCGAAAAAGAAGACTGTAGATGAGGCCGTGGATACAAACATATCAAAACATGTCATCTGATCCGATCTACTTATTTAACTAGAAACTGCAAAAATGTTCCAGCTAATCTGAATAAATACATTTTCTGAAGAGATATGTGCTATGAGTCAAATTGTTTTTTCAATTCCAGCCTCTAAAATTAAAAAACTGGAGTCATGTCGTTGGTAATCGAAATATTTTTGCATCATCTTATGAAACTGAATAAAACCTCCAGGGTCAGAAAGTTCTGATCTGAATCACATAATATGAAATGAAGTAAATAAACTTTTTATATACTGAGACAGGGCTGTGGGAAATTACCCACACAATATCTGTACATTCAGTTCAGTGTTTACTATTCATAATCCAGTTATATTCAGATCGTTATGTTTAGTTTTAACATCATTTAGGTGTGCGGTTTTCCTCTAAAAGCCTAGCTTTTCATTTGACAATAAACGAAACATCGAAGAAAAACTACAATTTCTGTGTAAATCAGGACTTTGGATGACACATAGTTTCCCAACAACCCTCATTCGCATTGCATGCAAAGGAGGGGAAGAGAAAAAAACGACAAGTTTTGAGATCCACAACGTGCAAGTCCTTGCCCATTTCATGTGACATCATTTCGAGTGGACAACAAATCTCTCAGGGAGGTGATTGCCTGTCAAATAGCACAAGGGTAATGGGACTGGTGGGAGATGAATGGCAAATGAGCAGGAGAGTCATTTAAATCTACTATCAATTACTGATGATGGTCATGATGGCTGTATGGAATCATTGTCTATGGGCGACTTCACAGTCAGCAGTCAATCAAAGCGTCACAGCGGAGGGGGAGAGAGGAATAAACTTGGGGAATAGTCATGTATCTGACGTGGTTTACACTGACAATAAGGAAAAAATGAGAGAGAGAGAGTGTGGAAAGATATGAGGAGAGCGCTTGTGTTTTGAACATAGTGTAGTGAGCGAGCGGCAGAAATGCTTCACCAGCAGAAATTACGCATTAAATTACTGCAGCCTCACAATGGAGATGAAGATTGTTTATAAGCCTTCCATCTTGACAGGCGTAAATCAGCTCGTCATTATGAAAGAAGTGCACACATGCTGAGATATGAGGTGGATGAGAAAACCTGCATTTTGAGATAAGAGATATGTCCCATCATTACGCCACAAAATGCATTAAAACAAATTTAGGAGATGCTTTCTGATAGAAATACAATTTAGACGGATGAGTGAAACAGGCTTGTTGTCACATGGGGAAGCTGTATCTCAGCAACTCTAAAGTTTTAAATCAAATGTGTTTTGATCTCTAGCTGTGAATTTGTATGAACCCTCTTCAATATTTAATAATCATCTTTTAATAACTGTAGTAATAAAATACATTTTTAAACATGATAAATGAAAATACTTATAGAAAAATAAATTGATTCACATGCAATTTTTACAATTATATTACAATTACAACTGCTGAGTCGTTTTTTTTCTTAGGCATTAGCAGTGCAACTCTTCAAAAGGTTTTTTTTTTCTAGACAACACTTTAAGGTATTTGCCTTTGCAGAAATTGGCTCAGAAATAAACCTACTCTATTTAAATGATCACTCCAGGATTGGCTGTGGATCATTACCCAGAGCTCCATGCGGCACAAGGAGCACTCCAACATGTTGTCATGCCCTTCCACCAATTAAATTGCCAAAGAACAGCAAAAGGAAGCGTAAACAATGGTAACCTGCGCCCGCAGATGAAGCAGCTTTTTCGTAACATAATTTTGAATAATGAAGATGTCAGGTTAAATGCTACAGTAGTTAAACTTAATAAGGTGCCCTATTTTTTTTTTTTCAGCCAGCTTTTCATTTGCAATCTAGGCTGGGATTGTGTAAGGGAGGCAACGAAAGCAATTCAGCCTGTAATGAATACCTCTGGGACCCAGGGGTGGTGATCATTTGAATGCAACATTCTTTGTCCGGGACCCCAAAACAACCTCGGACCCGCTGAGCTGCTGATTACTGTTGAGAGCTTCTGGATAAATGCAGAAGGGCTTGTCTGTCTTGTGCTAGCATCAAGGTCAAGCATTCTGAAGGAGGTTTTTACTTTGTCTAATAGAGGGGACACAAGGGCGTGTGAAGCCTCGTCTGACCCGAGCCGCCGCATCACACCCGGCGCATCTTATAAACCAAACGGGATCAAAGCATACTGGAGCGGTCCACGAGCGACCACTCCCTGTCCGGCACGCTGCATCTATGCCTTTGAGCAGCTTAAGGCTCATGCATGCATGAATATGCAATTCATGAATATCTGAATAATGCATATTATGAAAAAAACAATGCTAGAAATAGTATTTAAGATCTGCTGAAATATTCGATAAACATGGTGTATATGAACATGGGTTTGGCTCAAGAGAATTTTTTTTTCTGTATCTGAAATAAAGTAAAAAACATATGTAAGAACAGGCCTCTTCAGTCCCAGGAGAGAGCACAAGGTTAGTTTATGCATGTTTAAAATGCACAGCTTTCTCCTGGTCCCACAAGAGCTCTTCAACATCTGGGGGGAGGGGGGTGGGGGATAGATACGAGCACCTCTATATAAACCCACACAGAAATCTGACAACCCCACTCATCAGAGACTATATACATGTCAAACCATCACGGTGGGCAAATATGTTTCTGTGCAAGAAATAAAAAAATAACACATTGTATCTGTGCAGTTAGTATAGTAATAATATCAGATACTCTTCCTGTATGCTGCTTTGCATCTTCTATGACACAGATCAGACAGTTTCAAACGAGCGAATGTGATGTTAAACATCAGTCTTATCAGG
The DNA here is from genome assembly GCF_936440315.1 of Barbus barbus. Lineage (NCBI taxonomy): Eukaryota > Metazoa > Chordata > Actinopteri > Cypriniformes > Cyprinidae > Barbus > Barbus barbus. The sequence continues at coordinate 19,081,997 of NC_136743.1, read as the reverse complement.
TTTGAATAAAAACCAGCAGTTGTTCGGCGAACATTGCTCGCTCTGTGAGTCAAAGCGGGTACTTTCACAAGTAGTGTCTTTGAGCGTAGTCCAGAAATATGAGAAGTGTGTATATTTTTAGTGTTCGGTGAGTGTATGCCTGTAGTCGGCTTTATCTAGCATCGCTGGCACACACTACTTCATCTTGCTGCTGCATTAAAATAAATAAACGTTGATACAGAGCGCTTGTGGGCTGACATGCGCTCAGCACTCCGCCATTTTGGGTTAATAAATGTGGCTTTTATTTAATGGCCAAGAAACACATGGTTTGGGTTGGAAGAAGGGGGAATGAGAGGAGATGTAAGATAAGAGAGAACTTGTGTGCAGACAGACAGTGCTGGCAAATGAATGCTCTGTGTATTTTAACATCTCATTGAGTCAGTCTTTTTTTTTTGTAGGCTGTTATTATTGTTATGTCTTATCCAGAGATGTTCAGATGGATAACAGTATCACATTTTGTCACTTCATGCAGCTACAAGGCTTTCAAAAGTGTTGTCAGTCAGTGGGAATGTTTTGAAGGCGAAAAGTCATGCAGATTTCAACCAAGAGTTTTTAAATGTCATTTTAAAACATGTTTCCTTTATAAAAAAAGTCCCTCTCATCACCAGCTCAGTTAAATTTCCCTTACATTCAAATAATTTCTGTAAATTCTGTCCTCCAAACTGAGAGTAAAAATGTAAACACAAATAAAACCACTGTCAAGCATTCTGACAAGATTGAACTATATACTGAAGATTTTAATAGAAATATTTTACTGTGTTCTTAGGCCAAGGGTATTTTCCATAAATTATATGTTGGGGTAAGTTGTCACATAATTAAAATAATTTAAATGATTTTAAAATAATAATTATTATTATTAATGATTTCCTTTTAGTTTATGTCTAATTACATCTGGCAAAGGGACTACCAATGAAAATAAGCCTTCGGGCTAACTTGGGTACATTTACATTCATGAATGTTGATTAATGTACACTATCCCTTTCATGCATAAATGCATAATACATACATAAATAAATACATTGATAAAAATTCTTCACAAATTTTTTGTTTTACATTTTTGAATGTTACCTTCTACTGTTTCAAATGTGTCATAACTTTTTTACTGTTTCTGCTTTGATGATCAGCCTACACTGTATTTGGTTATTTAATGGCACATTCCATTGTGACAACTTACACCATGTGTCATCCCCTCTATGGCACGATGAACTATATTTTTTGGGGGGGCAATATCAAACTGATTTGTATTTATTTATTTTTGTAAATTAGACTTTAATGTATGTGTCAATACAAAAGATGGATTATTAATGACAACTAGTCCCTTATAGCCTAATATTTACATTTTCATTTTCAGATCTATCAAGTACTCAGGAGTAAAATTGGGCTTGAATGGTGTTTCACTGCATTTGAAATAAAACAAGAAAAAGAGTTCAACAGTTTATTTGTCTATCCATTCTATTTTGTATGTTTAATCCAATCTAGTTTTGGCCTAACTACACACATTTTGGCTCCATTTAGTAAGAGAAAAATAGCTCATTCAAGTTCATTACAAAATCTTATGGTTCCCCCACCTCCAAAATCCCAATTTAAAAAATACCATCCATGATGCTTTGCTCTTTCATCTGCAACCATCTGAAGAGCCACCTCTAGTTTCAGTATCTCTGTACATAAATTACATCTGTAACGGTACACTCAACATCATTGATCTCACCAATCACTCTGAGGACCGGCTTATGAAAGAAACAGTGTCGTCCATATCGGTGCACAGACCACGGCAGCTTTTAGATTTTTAAAATCAACCTAAAAACTACCAGATCAAATCAAAAGTCCTTCTCTAATCATTCATATAATAGCCATGATACTAACACTTGGCCTTGGCCGCTCTCCAGGTTGCCTTAGGTTTGTATTATAGCGCAGATTAAAAGACACTATAGCAGTACATGTATTGCCTTTAGCGCTGAGGCTGCGGACGATTTCCAGCTTCAGTTTTAGCTTCCTGAGTGTGAAGTTTAAAATAGGCACAGGGGTACGCTTCTCTCTAATTCGGTTAATGTGTGTTTAAAAGCAGGAGAAAGCTTTGTGGCTATGTACCACACACTGAGGTCAAGGTGAATTCAACTGTTGTTGCCAATAAAAGTAATTACCTGTTCCCAACAGAGGGAAAGAGAGAAGTCAAGAAAGAAAGAGAGAGAGAGAGATGCGAGGAAGCACGAAAACAGCAGAAAATAGAGACTGCAGCTCATAAGCAAGAGGAAGTAATATCTACAAAGAGAGTTTTAAGATTCAAAGGGAAACATAAAAGTAGTGCTAGACTCAAAGCAGCTCTAAGATTACAGCAATCCTATTCATACATGTGAAATCAATGTGGAGCTCAGTGGCAAATAAAAGTGTGATCTACACAACAATGGAGTGCAGGATGCAGGGACAGATATCGTCTAAAGACTGTAGACAGTAAAATGGACCCTTTTCACAGACTTTGATGTATTTTTCACTTTTCACTAGCTGGTTAGCTATTTTTTCCTCTCTCTTAATGTGCATAATTTAATGTATGTTTATATAAGCGCCCTTTTGATATATTACCTTGGAATTAATACAAAAATCTAGCTAAGTAGTCAGTACTGCTGCAAAGGAGTTCGCTACACAACATTCTCTAAATTAGAATTAGTGACCAAGATTACTGATAACATTTTCATTGTAAAATAGATGGATATATTCATGTACAAGGGACTTCTCTTCTTTTAGTTAGCTGGCTATCTAGTTTGTTTCATATTCATGTTGTGTTGATATGCTAATATGTTTCAAATTAATGTAATTAGTGTAAATTAATGTAAATTGTTGTAATCTATCTCTCTATTAATCTTTTAATATTCATTTCATCTTCATTAAATCTTTTAGAAAGTCAAGTAACTTAGATTTTAAAATATTTATTTTGCATTTAAAGCAAAAGGGTCATTTGCAGTAACATTTGCTATGTTGTCCTATAGGGTTTTTAAATTCATCCATCATAGGTCGATAACTGATATTTATTTGTGCTGTTTATGTCCTCCCTATTGAAAAATACATTTACTAAAATGTATTTGAAATATATTTATTTCACGCTAAATATACTACAAATACGTTTAAATACTATGTACTTAATACAAATACCCTGCAATTGACCTTTTAGTATACTAAACTGGTATACTTAAAGTCCGCTAATGGGAACAACTAATTTTGTGCTTAATGCACTTTAAGTAAGTAGTGATGAAGTCCAACTAAAGATATACTGAAGTATATGTGATTCTGCTAAAGTGGAACTATTGTAAGCATACTTTAGATACACTTTACACTTTTTCTTAAGACTGATTTTATTCAAAGATCATACAATCCTCATCAATAGTGACATTAAAACACATTTTAAACATAATATTAAGAAAGAAGAAGTAGTACTCTAAATAAAGTTTAATTATCATTTTTTATATCAGTCTCGAGCTTAAATATTTTAATAGTTTTGAACTATACTTTATTTGAAATATATAACTTTTTTTACTAAGGCTCTGTGTTTACATTTTGCCGTCATCTAATACTCATTTAAAGTTAATCTATATAAACACAATTAAAAAAAATTGATTACACTGTTAAATGTAGGCCCAGTCTTTAACAAACCCTTAAAATTATTATCTTTTTTTTTTATTCTGTACATTATAATGTTGTGATGCTTATATTCCCTTGTAGCATTTAAACCTTTTTATTTTTTATTTTTAAACAATTTAGACAAATGGTGTTAATGTAAAAATAGTGTAAATGTAAAAAGGGTCCATATGGATGACACACACACAGCACGTGGCACACAAATAATGTAGGTTGCTGTTATTTTGCACTGATGGACGTCTGCTCGGCGTTGGTGTGGGGTTATTTACCCATGTCAGACGGGGACCTTCCGTGTGTGTAGGGGTGTCTCTTTTCCAGTGGCCGCCGGCCTGTTTGTTGCTGTGCTGCGTCTGGCTGGGACTGGCAGGCACGCGGAACTACAGTGGGATGCAAGGCCAAGGGGTCAACTGACACAGCAGGGTAACAAGAAACGATAGCACATGCAAGACTCCATTCAACTTTCATCACTCTTCAATCCTTTTTTTTGGCTCTGTGCTACTTTAGATTCTCAATGCATCTTTCATCTCCACCGACATTAAAGCTGCAGCAAACATGCAGCGTGAGCACCTTAAACACAGTGACAATGCAGACAATGCACATTGTAAATCAATTTCAGGCTATGTAATGGGTGGCAGGACCGTATGCAGCTTTTCCTGTTTAAAGAGGTATAAACTCTATGAAACAAACAAGTGACCTGTAATTTAGTGCACTTTCCTTTACATTCTCCTGAATGCATTTGCTATAGTGTGCTGAATAATACATGAGTCAAATATCATTTATTTATTTTTCCTCTTGCTATTGAGAGCCATAACACTAATGGGCTAACTCTCTATAGCCTACAGGTTAGACTGTAGTTCTCACTAATTCTCTATATCACAATGAACTGTGAATACTTATGAAGAGCTTTTAGGACTCACATGAGATTATGTATATGTATTGCATTTATATGTATTTCAAGCACATAAGCCAGAGCGAATCATGACATCATAATTAGGCATGTGCATTTATAACTGTGACTAGTCAGTGAATGGCAAGTAACAGCTTTGAGATACAGTCAGCTGTTTACAAATAAGGTTAGACTGATTTTTTAAATCAGTAAATGCTCTGATTGGCTAATGTTGTAATGTTAAATTATATTTATAATAATAATAATAACATTGTTGCTTTTATTATATTATATTGAATGTAATTTGACTAACTGACCTCATTAGTCAATTGATTGTCTAATATGACTCATGTTTGAGGTCTTTTATCTAACAAACTTAAAGATTGTTCTGTCAGTGCACAAAGAGCTACAACTTTGTGAAACCACAAGCGAATGTGTTCATGATTAAGTTTAAATATAAAATTTTCGACATGCGTGAGAAAGGTGTGAATTGCACCTTCACACGTTTCAGCAGAACGGAGACCTGTTAAACGTTACTTATGTCAAACCAAAAGACAGGAGATGTTTTGAACAGGCTGCCAAACCATATGGACAGTTTTTTCTTAAAATGTGTTTCATTATTAAATTTACTTTTGCAAATGGAATAATTATTCATAACACTTTTTTAACTTGTAATAAGAAAAACAAGTGAGACAGGGAGGGAGGGGGTTGTTTTAGAGCGGGAGTTATTGCACATTACACTGTACATGTCTTACATTAAAGGCCAAACTCTGTGATCCACAAACAGATTGAATTCGGTGCTTTCATTGTGTTTACTGCGTCAAGGCACTTTGCAGAAAAGTTGTTTTTAACCTTGAGTAATATTTCAGCATCCCATTGTGTAAAGCGTTCGAAGTTTGAAATGTCAAAATGTAGCTCGCTTAAATTTCATGGAATGCAAGCACATAGTTCAGATCAATGCGTCTATAAAAACAGGCCAAACCCAAACAGCTCATGACAAAAGCAGGAAGGAAATGTTTTAACAGAGCAGCAACATCACATATAGCCTGCTGCAGGCTGATAAAACTAGCAGGGAGAAATACTGCGGGAGAAAATCCTAGTTACAATTTTGCACATGCACACATGATCAGTCTGTCTACGGTGCCTGTCACATTCATTTCCATACAGTAGAATGTGGCAGGTGTCCTGAGGGCCGCTAATTAACCTGTAGCCTTAATTCATTAGCCAAATGTGTAAAAGGTCCCCTAAGGCAACCTGTTCTCCTCAAGCAGGCATGTTCACCCTTGACCTTAACTGCATGCTTTAGTTTAAAAATTTGATCAAGCTGTGCTTTTAATAGCAAGATGCGCTGAAGTATCACTGATGAAACAGCCTTTTATCTTGGTTGTTAGAACAAGCACAAGTATCCTGAAATAAACTTCCCTCGGTGAGTAACGGCCGTAACTAGAGGAGCATTGCTCAGAAGTGCTGCAGTCTGCCTTTTATAGACCCGTGGCCTTGTTTGCAGTCCGTACTGTGTGTAGTTTTTAATGGAAGTGTAAATGGAGGAAATGAAAGCCTGCGACAATATGCATTAAAGCTTCATTTCATTAAGCTGAGACAAAGCTTTAAATGCTTTGTTTACATGTTATAATAGACCCTGATTATGGTGGCGACTGATAGCGGCTCTAATTTGTGATGCGCTGGCTTAAATTTGTTTAATTACGACTTAAAACAAAAAGAGTGAGCAGTAATTAACCCACCTGGTTCCCTGGCACAAAGTCCTGGCTGGGCTCTGGCATACTCATGAACATGTTTTCACTGTCGTACTGCAAACAGACAGAGAGAGGAGAAAAAACAATGAATAAACAGTCAGAAATGTTCACTTGACACACAATACGAGCCACAGAATGAGACAGAGGCGCAGAACATGCGGATGGTATTTCTGTGCAGTGCTTTCTTCCCAAAACGCAGGGCTCAAAGACAATTAGTCTTTGAAGTCCCTGCCGTATCAGATGGAGATGTCAGTGATTTGATGTAATTAGTACAGTGGTAATTAAAGTTGCTGGTTGAGGGGGATGAATGAATGCTTTCATGTGCGCAGTGGAATAAAACAGAGGGAGTTGTGTCAGTTTGACGAGGATACAAGGATAGTCCTGAAACTGTAGGACAGGCCCAGGTGTCTCACCCCAGAAAGAAACTCACAAAAACCTGTTAATTTAACTTATTTTACCATCAACGGACCATTCTATTAGTATGAAATGAACACACTGTGCTCGCAGTATTGGCTGACAATTACATACAATTTTCTTAGACTTTTTAGAAAAAAGGTACAAAACTGTCACTGGGGCGGTACATTAACCTACAAAAGCTAAATCTCTGTACCTTATTTACCCCTAAATGCTATATTTTAGTACTTTAAATACTATTATATCACCCTGGACCATAAAAACCAGCCATAAGTAGCACGGGTATATTTGAATGAAAAATCCAACAATACATTGTACGGGCTAAAATTATCGATTTATCTTTTATGCAAAAAATCATTAGGTTATTAAGTAAAGATCAAGTTCCATGAAGATATTTTGTAAATTTCCTTCCGTAAATATATCATAACTTAATTTTTGATTATGCATTGCTAAGAACTTCATTTGGACAACTTTAAAGGCAATTTTTTTCTCCATATTTAGATTTTATTTGCACTCTCAGATTCCAGATTTTCAAATAGTTGTATATATTGTCCCATCCTAACAAACCATACATTAAGGGAAAGCTTATTTATTCAGCTTTCAGATGATGTATAAATCCCTTATACCTGGTTTTGTGGTCCAGGGTCAGATATATACTTTTAATGAACTAAAATGTACTTTTAGAGTGTACCTTTTTTAAGAGAACAAAATATTTTATCATTGGCTAACCACAATCAGGGTAAAATGAAGTTAGTCATTTTCTATACAACTAGCAGCAGCACACAGACTCATTATTTTTGTAATTCTGATGCTGCTGCTGGCACAGAAAATACCTACATGCTTCACCTTTACAGTCAACATGGAATAAAAAGGGACAATATTTACTTGATTCATTAATCTTCCTGGTCTTCTTGTACATGATTTCAAAACAGAAGAAAATGTTCTTATTATTGTTTTTTAAATATCACTTTTGTTTAGTACTTTATTTAGAAAAACTTTAAAAATATCAATATAACAATATACAACATTGTTCGTAATATATAATTAAATATATTTACATATATTACATATTAAATATAAATTTAACAAAGTGCTCCACTTCTGAAACAACTTGCCTTTTTCCTTCCAGCAATCTGACTATATTCTGGCATGTAACCTTCATGTAAATTAATTCCAGATTAATAAAATCAAGCCTTTTTTCTCATTGAATATCCTGTTTCACTCTGAAATATGTCAGATTACAGAAGTAAAATGGGTTGCACATGGTATTTCGTGTTGACTTTTCTTCTTGAGTTTTAATAAAAAACGTGTATAAAACAAGAACTGTTAATCCATCTACTCGACCTACATGACAAACAGAAATCAATCGAATCAGAACCAGTGTGTCTTTTACAGTAAACCTGCAGCTTGTGCATTCACCTGCTGAAGATGCTCAAAACAGCTTCAGCTGAGTCAGTGCAGGTTAACTGTGTGATGAAGGAGAATGAGCCTGTGACCCAGCTGTGCAGCACACCTGGGAAATTACAGCAGCCATCACTGGCTGCCTGCTACAGTCCACTCAGCAACACACACAGATTCTGCTGACACGCCTGCCTGACAATTTACATCTGCTCCACTTCCTTAAAAACCCATGAAAAATGACTGATTAATATCAAAAGCAGAAATCAGATATGCAGTAATTTGGCTAAGAGGGAATGGCTTTCTCAGCCATCGGTCCTTGACAGGGTTGTCATTAACACACATCCATGACACTTATTTGAGTGTTACAAAGAATGAGAGAGGGTGTCACGAAGGAGAAGAGACCGCGTGAGAGAGGAAACTTGTGGCTGACGCCTGTCACTGGCTGAATGTTTGTATTTCTGTTCATCCGAGCAGCACATCTCATTTCATTATGCCTGCTCGAGATAATTCTATGGAAATGAACTGGCAATAATCCTAATGAAAGCCTATCACATTGCGACCTTTTAAGTGTGCGAGTTGATGGGCCGATCTGATTGGTTTTTGCACACGAATGACAGTTAATTTCATGCTAGCTTATTGATTGTGATTAATGTGATCTAAGATGTGGCTATTCTTAAACTATGAAATATGCTGTTTTCTGAAACACCACTACAACCTAGTCATAAGCCTCTATTCATAACAAGGAGAAAATGTTTCAAAATGTTGAAAAAGCATATCATTTTTCAGCTATGCTGCAGTTATTGGTTTTAGACCGAGTAAGTCCAACCTTCTAAATTAAAGAGCCAAATGCCAGTTGAAATCCCATAGAAAGAATCACTGTCCTGAGACTTGTGCTTTGGACTGCGTACAAATATTGGCAGGACCAACCTGAAATATGCTTTTTGAGCATAAAAAATAACATTTATGGGGCAGTTTGTGTTAGATTTTATAAGCAGTTTTTGAGATTTTAGTATTCTCATTACCCTAATAAGCATAAAATACAGTAAAAATACAGGCATAGGTACTTTTGGTATTGCATAAATTATTAATGATTTTATTTGTTTTTTTGGCAGTGCATTATGGAATTGCATTTTCCAAGAAGTGCTTCCTTAGATTTGGGCCAAAAAATTTTTTTTAAATTAAAATAAATTTTATTTTTAGATGAATCTTCATGTCAATTTAGCATTCCAATGGCGTCTTGAAATGCTGCCTAAGTAGGGAGCTCACTAGGTTTTAGAACAGAAACAACATTCTCTCTAGTTTCTCACTGCGGTGACCTTTCACATGTCTCTCTCAGTGTCCGGGCTCTGTTCTATCTGCTTAGCTCTTACCCTCTATCAGACACTATTTGCATATGAATGTGCCAGTGGAAAGTGTGAGGCGGCCTTTGCAGAAAAAGTGAAACCTCAGAGCTAAACCCATCAAACTGACACCAAATCCATCCAGCAACAGTTGGCCAACACCCTCCCTCACCTACACGTCGAACGCACTTTCGGAGCAAACCCCGGCAAATGTGCAAACTCCATTTTGCAAACTGTACGGGCCGATTGTGACTGAGGTTTTCCTTGATTCGTCTGAACTAGCATTTCTCAATCTTGTGGCAAGCCATTTTGTGTCACTATAGCTTTTCTTTCAGAGCCTGAGGTGCCATTACATGACCAATAAAGCCACAGCCAGTGTAGATTGCTATTCTAAAATCTGACAGCTCGACTGCATATGCTACTTACACAAATTATTGCATTATTAGCAAAAAACGTCACAAGAGTCCATCATCTAACTACAAGGCTGCAGGCATCAGCTACATCCTACAATAAACAACAGTTTTAGTGTGAAAAGCAAGAAAATATCTATGCAAGCAGATCAACAAACGACTACAATGCACGTTTGGCAGCTGCCGCGCTGATGCAAATGAGCTATCAAATAACAAAAACAACAAAAACAAAACAGGGCCTAATGGCCGCAGGACTGTAAATCGATCCCTTCCACACTCCGCCCCGAGCGTCTGGCAGCTTCATATGAAGCTTAGGTAAAAGAAATTGATCCCAACTGACATGACCACATGCTAACAAATTCCTCATTATGATTAATAGGAAGTGTTCCTCAGGGGGAGGAGGGTAATGACATGCTAGTGTTCTCCCAGAATAATATTAGAAAGTCTGTGGCAACACTTATTAGCTCTGTAATTAAACTGTTCATCCTTAAATGACTCCCCTGGTTTAGAATGACGAGGCCTACAGGCCAAAGTGTGTGTGTGGGGACTGAACTGTGGCCAGGGATGTGTTCATTTGCTAATGCCTGTATTTATCTTACAAGGGGTTTTCTGTTAATTTATTCTAATTAGTGTCACTGGAGGGTCTCGGCGTCAACGCTCGATCAGAACGAGGTGTTTAAGAGAGCTACGTCTGATTCTGATCCGACACTAGCTTCAAAATTTTCTCAATCAGTTAACGTGTGTGAATTAGCCCAACCTGATCGCAAGGGAAAACGTAGGCATTTTACGAGGTGTCGATTTCACACTAATTAATATGATGTGAATCATACAGATACATACAATTATTAGGGGTGTGAATCGGATGGTTCATCACGATACGGTACGATATCGATTCTCATACCCAGCGATACGATATTTGCCGATACTTCAAAAAATTCTACAAGGAGAATATCGATTGATATATCGATACTATTATATTATACACCTATTTTAAACAACCAACTACATTTTTATTAACTCACAGATGCAACCAAAACATATAACATGAACATGTATCTTAAATTTTCACATCCTCTTCATCAATTAGGACATTCACAACAAAAAAATAGGCCTACAGTTTTTTTTTTTAAATAATAAAGAAAAATAAATAATTGAAAAAAAGACAGACCATTAATCTTAATATATGACAACAGTCAAGACAGTCTTTAAGGCTTCTGTGCTAAAATATGCAATGTGTAAAATAATATAAATCCTCATTTACATTACAACACAAAAGAGGTACTCCAGTTGTGGGGAAAATACATTAATGTAGAAAAATTAATAAAAAAAATTAAAATAAATAAAAAAAAGCTGTTAAAAGTTTATTTGAGACTTTTTTGGCTGCTAGCCTACTAGGGGCTCAGTGCTAAAAACGTTTCTATAGATTAGAGAATTCAGAGTAGAGAATTACAAGCAATAGCAGAAAATAAATACAATATAACAAAGACACAAATTAAATAAACAGTGCTTTTCAGGTAGATCTAAAATACATTTTCAGGTACAGAAATATAATAATCAAACGTAAAATAACGCTGCATAGTCTTCAATGTATAAATTAAATATATATTAATCCTTATAAAAGTTGTTCAGTCAAAATCAGTGAGAGATTTATTTTTTTTGACAGAAGTTTTCTGTTAGTCTGCTTTCACTTTAAGAACGAAAGCACGGATCCAAATATACTGATACACATGCATTTTCTTTCTCAACTGTTTACGTTAAGACATAGGCCTAATCGAATGTGTTTACTAGGATATTCGCTAAGGCGCACATGTTGATGTAATTTGGTCTGTATTTGTTCATCCATGCACAAAAAAGCGGAAGAGAGCTCAATTAGGTAGGCTATTAGCGCACTGTCGATGCGTCTGTCTGTATGCGAGCATGTGTCACTGCGCATTGAAAACTTCTCACAAACGATAGACAATTCTGTGAACTATCCCAAGTGTCTTTTAAGCAGATTGTACAGAAACATATAAATGAGATTGTATGAATTCATACAAATTAACCACCGATTTGCCAAAATATAACATAGTTAAGAAGTGACCCTTTGCTGGGAGTTTGACTGACAGGCGATCTGACCAATCATAACATTGAATCTGCTATTTTTGTCTGACAAACAAACAAGACCGTATAGTAGATTAACAGTGGTTGATTTGAACTTGAAAAATGGTGTCATATTGACATCTTTCTTCAATTGAAACAAGATACATTCTGATGTTCATTTATGTTTATTTCACGCTATAACTAGTAAAGAGGAAGAGGAAGTCTTATCTGTCGGCGCGTTGTCAGTCATAGCAACAGTAACAAAGGAGGGCAGGTCCTTGCAAAGGGTCAGTTGCCATGAGATAGTGTTAATTAGGCTGTTTCAAGATTAATGCAAGGTTGGGAATCTCATTCAGAACTGGTTTAAATCTTAAAACATACCAGAACTAAGTGGCAGAACTTTAGTGGTTCTTCTGTTAGTGGACAGGTCACAGTAATAAAATACTCAGTTGGTGTATCTCAATCAGCTCCATAGCTCTTGAATCAGTATCTCAATATAACCAAGACTTCATAAAGGACTTGGCAGCCCTTAAAATGGCTAAGTTCCTAGTGGGTACTATGATTACTGAACTAGGGAGCTGATTGAGACTGAATCTACAAAAAATGATGCTAAATTATGCTTAAGCTGAGCTGAATTGAACAATAATAAAGCAAAATAATACAATGATGAATGTCAAAGTGGCCCAAATGAATTCTATTTAATAAATGTCAAAATGGCTGAAATGAATCACAAACTCAAAATGACTCATCAAAAACTAAACCAAGAACTGTTACTACCGTTTATGTACCTATGAGACTTAAATCATTTATGCACCGTTTGTTCATATGACAAAGTGTAGGTATGAATACACTTTAAGTTTTATATAAATTAAATGACAATGCAATTAGGATCAATTATCTGGGGCTTCCTCAACGGTATTAAGAAACCGGAATCATTAAGCGAAATCGGAACCAGAATCGTTAAATCCTGAGATTCCCATCCGTAATCAAGAGAGTAATAGCTTTCAGCACCTGCAGTCTGAGAGCAGCTCGTATCAGTGCATTGCTCTCTGAGCTCTCCAGAGGTCAGCAGGATTTCTGCAGAGCCCCCCTGCCTGGCCTCATCATCTCACTGTGTACACAGATAACATGGAAACATTCTGGCTAAACCTATATAACCCCCACTCCCTAGCTCCCCCCTCCTTTTCCTGGCATACACTATTATATAAGAGTACCAGCTATTGAAGAGGAAGGTACCAGGGCACCCTGCCAACCCCAACCATGCTCTGAACAACTCTCTATTAAAATATATGAGGAACTTCTGTTCCTCTAATCTTAAGTGTTTGCCACTTAGCTGGGCCAGGACGGACTTCTGAAAGGTTCTGGGATGAAAACAAGCTGTAAAGCTGGGATGATGTTAAACCCTTATGTTTTATGTTAAGACCAGTCTGTGCCCTTGAGTGAAGCACTTGGCCACTCCAGCTAATTATATTGTACTGCATTCACAAAAAAACTCCTCAAACATCCATATTTGACAGTGTGCCACTGTTTCTCCAAAACTTGAATTATGGGCTGTAATATCAACATGATGCGCTATTGATTTATGCACAGCTACAATTAGAAAAACAGACACAAATGAAGGCCTTTCAGATCACAGCAAAGTATTGCATTCCGTTTGTTTCAATAACAAATGCTTTGAAATGTTGCATTTGTTATATGAGCAAAATATATCTTCAGTGAGGATTTGTAAATGAGCGTATTATGCAAACGAAGGTGCAAAGTATATGCATGTGTGGAATTATGAAACGACTTCATTTTGAAAGCGCTAATGATGATAAAGGTCTTCCTGAAAAGTCATTCTGAATGAAATGTGTCTAAAGTTTCCAGCTATTAAAATCTGATTTTAAAGTGTTGAATTCCAACTTAAGTATCATAAATTTCACATTCGAGCCAATTTTATGTAACTCAAAGCTAATCTTTCTCACCATAAATGAACACAATAAATCAAATGGTGAAAGAAACGCTCCCTCTCCCTCAACAAGAGCCATAATTTTATGCAAATGTTATACAATAATCTGTATTCTATATCTGAGCATGGTAATAAGATTGGTTGCTCTACATTATTCATATGGTACAGATCCAATATAAACAGATATCATAAGAAGGGGGGAAGGGAGCCGAGGAAAGACACATGATGCCGCAGACATATTGGTGACAGAACCGATTACAAACAAAGGACGTTTCGAGGCCTTTTTGGTGAAGCTACACAGATTGTCGTGCATTTCCTGTGGAACCGGAGGCTGATGACGCTCTCTTGTTTCAATACTATTCTCTCTGCTCTAGAAGCACCCAATCAAAATGGCCGCCGAACATAATCATGCAACTTGCATGCAATCAATGAGCCCCACATCATCTCTGGTGATTGCCTGTTGTACGGACGCGGCTAACGTTTCACCATAGACGCGGCATACTTTTCACCGCCATGCATCACATTTGACTTCTACGACTTTGTAAATGGCAAGAATATAAAATGATCCAAGAAACAAATAAGAAAAGAGGAGCCAATTGAATATATTTGTTGAACAGTGGGGCCATTATTTTGATGTTTATAGCTCTTGGCAGATCTTGTAGATTTCTTTTTTATTGGATGCTGTATATTGACCCCTTTGTCAAATTGGCTTTATGTATTTGCTTCTCTGGCACTGGATGATATGTCTAGAAGTGACATCTCTCCTGCTCAGTGATACATACTGTAATCAAATAGAACGAATCCTATTTTTTGGCGTTGCACCTGTGCTCAGACTTTATTGCTGTGCTGTACACATCATTTCATGTGACGCAGATGTGAATGGTTGGTGAATGTTTTTTTTTTCACAAATGTTTTAGCGCGGTACAGCTTTCAGTCATTAAATTCAGTTGTTTGGCAGGAATGCGGAATAGGCCTTGATTGTTAGTACGACAGTTTTTCGCATTGTCTGAAAGTAAGGAACCATTTTTGCTGCACTGACTAGGACATTTTGAGTGTGTGTGTGTGTGTTTGTGTGTGTCTCGCTCTCTCTCAGATGTCCAGATGTGAATCAGAGCTTTTTTTCGCGAGACTGGAACCAATTTCATTCCTCATCAGTTTCTTATGGAAGGTCAGAGTATGGGAAAATCAAACTGCCAGTGTGTATTCTTTCCACACCCTGTGGTTTAAATGCACTCACTACTCAGCACCATGCTCATTTTCGTCCCATTTTATGTTGGACTCAGAGCCGCTGGAATATACGGGCCCCCTAAAATATCTATTATAAAACCTCTTGAACGGACAGAAATGGATATAATGCATTTTTCAATGCTAATGTACTTCTTAAACGTGAAATACTTCACGGCTGTGTTTTATCTCCAGCTTTATTTTGAACATCTAAAAGGTTCAGATGGAGTGTTTTATTAAAACAATAAATCATTAATTAAAATCAATCAAATTTCATTTTCAATTTAAATAAAAAATTAATTAATGGTAAAACTGAGATTCTTTTTTTCTGGAAAACTGCAATACATTAATATTTCTTTTCACATTTCACAGGTAAATGTGAAAAGAAAAAAGATTACAATTTGTTTGAGTAACACAAAAGAAACCAATTGAAGTCTTTTTTTGTTTAAAAATAGGCAGCGCAGAGAAAAATGCTAATGTATAAGAAAAAAAAAGATCCTTTTGTTTTGAGTCCAGTCATGGTCATAGTATATATATATATTTTTCTGTGCTAAAACAAACATAAAACTGCTCTCAAACATAAAACTATTTTCAAAACATTCATGAGATGATATATTATATAAATACATTTTGCTCCATCTGTATATACATGACTGCCTAAGAGACTGTTGGCAGATTGAGGGAAATAATTAATCCAGTCATCTTGTTATCAGCCGCTCCGTATCAACGCGAAGGTACATCTGGCCTTTCAGACCTTCTGCCGACCTCCCTATGTCAACATGTGTGGACCCTTAAAAGCAGCAGTATGTCAGGTAATAAAATATATTCTCTCAAGATTCTAATGCTGTCTTGGAGACGTGCCAGAAATGCTCTCTGTTTCATTTCTGATCAGCAGATGCTCGAGCGACGAATAGTATCAACATCCAAATGTGCACCTTTGGTTTCCCCAGTGTAATTAGTCACCGGTGAAACTTCACTTTCTAAACATGTCAACGTTTATAAAACACAGAGAGGGCAAGAAAAGTGTGAGCATAATGGCACGCAGTGGAGAGGAGGACGTTTGGGAGAAAAGGAGAGGTTTCCTCGTGGTTTCATTTCAGATGAAATCTAAAGGTCAAACGCTGTTACTAAAAGCAGTAGTTCTGCACGAGGCGTGCACTCAAACGCTTCCCGTGTAGAAAATTACAGCTTATTCCCCAGATATGAGTACATTATGATTTCTTTTATATTAAAATAAAGATATAAAAAATGACTCGATACGAGCTGCTGTCGATAGCAGCCACTTCTCGGAGAGGAACACGCAGGGGTTTGTTGTCAAACCAAATTACACACATTCTTTCCATGGATAAACCGTAGCCTGAATAATAAGCAGCCACAAAAGTGGGTCAGGGTCGTCATGGAGAGAAATAGAGGCAAAGGGAGAGAGAGAGAGAGAGAGAGAGAGAGAAGGGGGGAGTGTTTCTCTCTTTGCTCCCTAGCATTCAATATCAAGAGTGGCAGTCATCTTTGACTTCAAATCATTCCTCTGATGAATAACCTTTGTCTGTACTGCATTACGGCACAAAGTGATTTCTTTTTTCACCCCCCCTCCTCAAAATGGCAATTTTCTGAGAGCCTGAAGCTGAACTGAAAGCGTCTTCATTCGTGTTCCACCACTGTAATTTATTACAGTGAGCTAGAGTGACTTTCATGACTACCTATAGAGGCACTCTGATATTAGGCCCAGAGATGAGGATGAAGTATAAATCACTGCCTGGCTCTTATTGAATTGGTACGATTTCATGTCGAGCCGAGAAACCGTGTTGGGCTTTTCCCCTGCGCTTTGCCTCCAAGCCGTCGTGCTGATATATTTCCGAATACATCGCGACGTAATGCACGTATTAATTTCTATCAGTTGATTGGTGAAAGCCCCACGCTGAGAACTAAACCAGCCTCCTATGTTACAATTATCTTCACAATTGGCCGACTTAGATATGCGAAGAATGGCAATTTGTGTTAGGGGGAATAATGCGATGACGCAGCTCTCCCGTCGCAGTCCGGTCTGTAAAGAGACAGCCGAGCTTCAGGGAAACATTTTGACTTTATTGGTTTAATGATTCATGAATGATGACATATTGCTTTTCTCCTTTTCTCCTGGCCGTATTGTTGGCATGAAGCGCTTTATCGGTTCCTGCGGCTCGTGGTTTTTGGTCACTGGTGTCAGCGCAATTAGCTTAAATTAAACCATTAGCCAACTTTAATGTCTGTTTCCCCTAACCGAGTCCTTAGATATGCTTCAGCACTGACTGAATCTCATCTAAAACAGAGCTGACCTAAAAAAAGACGGGGGATAAAAATGATTAAGTTTCAGAGTGAGCAGCCAGTGGCTTGTTAAATATCCTTTCAGAGTGAGACAAAATTACAGTGTATCATAATTTACTGCCTCAGGAATCCCGATGGAGGTAAATGAAGGCATATTTCACTGGAGACCAATAGATGGTGACATGACCGCTTAATTGCTTTATTTTACGATTGGTTGAGGGGAAAATTTGGTTTGATAAGGCTGTTTGAACAAGTGTTTTCCAGCTCCGAAAGCCCAAAGACAACATTTATTCTCCTTGTTTGTCTTCGGTGTCTGTTTCTTTTCTGTATTTTGATAAATGGTGCAGATTTTGGTGCAGCTGTGCGGGGTCAACGGTGTTTAACTCGTGTGGGAGAGTGTTTAAGTGTATCTGCTCACTTGAGGATGTTTGCAGCTGAAAGGTAGGTCACGTTATTTTTATCTCAACAGGAGTGGTGTGTGTGTGTGTGTGTGTGTGTGTGTGCCACTTTTGGTGTCTGGGATGCAGTCCGACATATGTCTACACCAATGTCCCACAATGCATTTCAACCACAGAACAGCTAGTTGAAGACATGAAACCTTCCGCATGACATGGTGACCCCTTACAAACAACCACATGAGACCACTGTCACCAGAACAGAGCATTAAACAACACATTCACAGTGTTGTAGTGCAACTTCCTCATCGTTATATAGAGAATATATATATATATATATATATATATATATATATATATATATATATATTGTGGTGGGAGGAGCAAACGACAGACACAGTGGGCGTGGAGTCAGGCCTCTGAGAGGTTTTTATTAAACAAAAATATTCAAATAAATTGCCCAAAGGGGGAAAAGTGTCCAAAATAAACAGGGGATCTGGTGTCCTCGTCGTGCTGCGGGGCTTGTGAAGGAGGGCAGTGTTCAGAAGGGAAGGGTCCAGGGAAGGGGCGGAGTCCGGTGACCGCACGCGCTCCCCTCTCGGGTCCGGGAGCGAGTGGCGGCGGCTTCCTCCAGCGGCGACATCCTACTCCTGGGCCCCCGGAGCTTCTGGGGGACTCGACGGCCCGGCATCCTGGCCCGTCGGCCGTCTAACGGGTGCGGCAGTCCTCCTACTCGACGAGGACACCAGCGTGCATGCACGGGGGAAGAGACCGGTCTCCCGAGGAGAGGCGCGCTCGGCATTTAAACGACGGCGGTGATGAGGCTCTATTCACATCAGATGTTGTTGGCTGTTTCAGCGCCCCTCCTCTCTCACACACCCACTCCCGTCGGGAGCCTGGTGAAGGGCGGCGAATACGGGACGGGGTGGTGATGATAATAAGGGGGGAGGCAGCCGACTCGTCACAATATATATATATATTGTATATATATATATATATATATATATATATATATATATATATATATATAATATATATATATATATATATATATATATATATATATATATATATATATATATATATATATATACACTCACCGGCAACTTTATTAGGTACACCTTGCTAGTACCGGGTTGGACCCCATTTTGCCTTCAGAACTGCCTTAATTCTTCGTGGCATAGATTCAACAAGGTGTTGGAAACATTCCTCAGAGATTTTGGTCCATATTGACATGATAGCATCACGCAGTTGCTGCAGATTTGTCGGCTGCACATCCATGATGCGTTCCACCACATCCCAAAGTTGCTCTATTGGATTGAGATCTGGTGACTGTGGAGGCCATTTGAGTAAAGTGAACTCATTGTCATGTTCAAGAAACCAGTCTGAGATGATTTGAGCTTTGTGACATGGTGCATTATCCTGCTGGAAGTAGCCGTCAGAAGATGGGTACACTGTAGTAGTGTTGTCAAAAATATTGATATTTCGATAAATATCGATACTGAAATATCTGAACGGTACCAATATTAATTTCCCGAAGTATCGATACACCGATACTAGCCGAGCGGTCACTTTCACTTCTCTCCAAAGGTGCGTGGACAAGCACCACACGTGACCGCACTCGTCTCCTTCGCTCTGGTTAAATAGCAAAAGTGAAGTGAATAGAAAGATGACTGCTCTGGTTGTTAAAGAACACAGCAGGAGCGCTATCTGTAGGGATCTATGATCTCCGCGATGCAGAGAACGCGCACGGAATCCAGTCATAAAAACGGAATTTACAGTTTAACGCGGAATGTCACGGAATTTGTCAAAAGTTTGGATGAATTAATCAAAAGTAGGTCATTACACTTAAATCAAATCGCGATATGGACTAGTATCTGTAAATATTAAGCTGCAAAAGTGGATTTAAATATGAATCCTGCATGTTCTGCGCGTCTCTGTGTGAATGTGCTGCACGTGCGGTTTTGTTTACTAATGTGGCGCTCGCGGTGATTTTAGCGTCTGCCGTCTTAATGAGGACATAAATACATCAACAATATCTCCAGAACTGATCTGAAAGGCACTTTACGAGCATTTTACCATTTACTTTGAGTAAAACTAGCATCATATCATACACACACAGAACTTTAGAAGTATTCACGGCAACCCGTCAAAATAAAAGTTCAGTTTAACAGCCTATTAAAGACCGTGTGCCAGAAATAGGCCATATTACTATTATTTGGTAGAATGTACATAATACTACTACTTACTACTACTGTTCATTTTTTTAAAAGAAATAATCACAAAATATTTTAATTTTAATAGTAAATCCCCTTCATTTGCCAAAAATGTAAATGTTTAATTTTCATTAATTCAAATATAAATTAATTAAAATTGTTTTATGCCTTCATCTGATATCCAGTAAAATTTAAATACACAACATAGAATTTCTGAGGGGGAAAACACATTTCATAAGGCTACTGTAAGAATAAATAAAAATTGTTTGTATGCATTCAAATAATAGACATGCTAAAACACAGAATTTGGTAACAATAAAACATAAGGTGAGAAAAAAATAAAACATTTAATACGGCCCTAAACGTGTAATTTTTGTTACACTTTTAATAAATTAAATGTAAAATTGTATAATTTTCATGATTTTAATGAATTAGACATGTTTTTAGATTAATAGCATTTAATTTGACCATTAAAAAAAAAGAGTCCAGAAAAATTAAAATGGAAAAAATTGAATGTAGAAAAAAATAAAACGGAATTTGGGGAAAAATAAAACGGATTTCATAGGGCCCTATATCTGGAAATATTTTGGTTATGAAGCAAATGAGAATATCAACAAATAGAACTTTGGATTTTAATTAGTACATGTATTAGTAAACGTTAGTTTCAATTAACATTTAACTAAGATTAATAAAAGATTAATAAATAAATCAACAAATGCAGTACCTCAAGACATTTTTTTGTTCATGTAAAATATACCGCATGTTCTCGACTTGTTACATTTATCTTTAAATTAAAAAAATTACCCCCTTAATATTGTGGCAGTTTTTTTCACCGTGGTATCGAAAATGGTATCGAGTATCGATATTTTTCAAGGTATCGTATCGAAGTTAGAAATTCCAGTATCGTGACAACACTACACTGTAGTCATAAAGGGATGGACATGGTCAGCAACAATGCTCAGG
Source organism: Barbus barbus (assembly GCF_936440315.1). Classification (NCBI taxonomy): domain Eukaryota; kingdom Metazoa; phylum Chordata; class Actinopteri; order Cypriniformes; family Cyprinidae; genus Barbus; species Barbus barbus. The sequence continues at coordinate 19,061,000 of NC_136743.1, read as the reverse complement.
TAGGCTGAGGCATTTAAACGATGCTCAATTGGTACTAAGGGGCCCAAAGTTTGCCAAGAATTATCCTCCACACCATTACACCACCACCACCAGCTTGAACCGTTGAGACAAGGCAGGATGGATCCATGCTTTTATGTTCTTTACGCCAAATTCTGACCCTACCATCTGAATCCTACCATCTGAATGTCACAGCAGAAATCGAGACTCATCAGACCAGGCAACATTTTTCCAATCTTGTATTTTCCAATTTTAGGGAGCCTGTGCGAATTGTAGCCTCTGTTTCCTGTTCTTAGCTGATCTTAGTGGTCTTTTGCTGCTGTAGCCCATCTGCTTCAGGGTTCGATGTGTTGTGCGTTCAGAGATGGCATTCTGCATACCTTGGTTGTAACGAGTGGTTATTTGAGTTACTGTTCCCTTTCTATCATCTCTAACCAGTTTGCCCATTCTCCTCTGACCTCTGACATCAACAAGGCATTTTCGTCCACACAACTGCCGCTCACTGGATATTTTCTCTTTTTCGGACCATTCTCTGTAAACCCTAGAGATTGTTGTGCGTGAAAATCCCAGCAGATCAGCAGTTTTTGAAATAATCAGACCAGCCCGTCTGGCACCAACAACCATTCCACGTTCAAAGTCACTTAAATCCCCTTTCTTCCCCATTCGTATGCTCGGTTTGAACTTCAGCAAGTCGGCTTCACCACATCTAGATGCCTAAATGCATTGAGTTGCTGCCATGTGATTGGCTGATTAGAAATTTGTGTTACCAAGCAATTGAACAGGTGTACCTAATAAAGTGGCCGGTGAGTGTATATGCATAATTGGACATGTAAGTCAAACTTATGTTCACTGAATTAGATACAAAATATCAAACCAGGCTCTAATTCATTATGTTAACAATTCCAAAGTTTCACAAGTCCAAGACTTTTTGTAAAAAAAAAGAAGTCTTTTTTGTCATTTTAAACAACATATCTATTGTTTCTGTTGAAACCTGATTTTGTGAATGATAACTTATATATTTAGTTAAATTAAATGCCACTTGTCTTGATATTTTATTAATGATTCAAATACATGTATACATTTTTAACTGAAGCTTAAGTGTCAAAATATCTTTTGGGGGGCCTATATATATATATACACTACCATTCAAAGGTTTGGGTTTTTTGAAAAAGTCAATAATATATAATATTTTGAAAAATTACTACAATTTCAAATCACTGTTTTCCATTATAATATATTTATCATTTATTCCTGTGATGCAAAGCTGAATTTTCAGCATCATTACTCCAGTCATCAGTGTTGCATGATCCTTCAAAAATCATTCTAATATGTTGAGTTGGTGCTCAAGAAACATTTATTATATTATCAATGTTGGAAACTGTTGTATTGATTAATAATTTTGTGGAATCTGTGATCCTTTACGATTATTTGATCAAAAGAACAGCTTTTTGAAATTGAAATCTTTTGTAGCATTTACAGTATTTAATTTTGATCAATTTAATGCATCCAATAAAACTATTATTTATTATTATTTAACTTTTGAACATATATAATATATATATACAAATACATATTTACACATTTTTAATTGCGACTGAAGTGTCCAAATCTTGTTTGTGGCCACTACATATACAGTATATTATTAGTACTACCTTAAAATGTGTCCAATTTCAAATTTTTTATTGTTGAATTCATCACATCAACATTTGGACAGGCAAATGGCTGATGTATTCCAGTGCTGGCAGCCGGTCCCTGAGCCCATGAGAGAAGAGCATGAGTAATTTATGTAGGGTAGTGTTTCTGAGACAAGGACCCTTGAGAAATCTAATCACTCTCAACAGACTCGAAGAATTTATCCTGGTGCATCAGGAAAATGGACACAAAACCCCCCAGAACTCTCTGGCCGTCCTTGTTGCAGGGAGGTAAGCTACACTAAATCACGCTAATCGCAAAACCGATAGACCCCAAAAATGTCAACAGGTGCGACGCACTGAAAGGATTAACATTTTTCTGCCTGTATCTTTATACAGAGGGGGGAAAAAAGAGACAACAAGAAGCAGGAGCCAGGATGACCTGGGTGGACGGCTGCCAGCAGTCAGCTGAAAGGGCTGCAATTTCAGCTATTGTGCAGAAAAAAAAAAACTGTGCCAAGTCCCATTACGTGAAATTGAATTTAACCTCCAACGCGATTAATTCAGATGTTGGGTCGTTTTTTTCTTACCTCATGGCTGAATGCCACGCACGGTGGCATATTAAAATATGAATCCGCCTTCTTTTAAATTAGGAAGTGCCCTCGTCACACCTGATTGACATGGAGAAGGTAACTCAGTGCAATTGGACACAATTAACCAGCTATTTTTATCAACTGCAAGAGCTAGTAAATGAAAATTTAATGAACTCTGCTGTTTACATTAATTTAAGTCCACCTTACAGTTGTAATCAATAGCAGAGCTCTTGCCATCTGGTGAAAACACAGAGAGGCACAAAGAGAGTCGTGTTCAGTCATTTTCCTGTTAATTTGCAAAACACTAAAGACAATTAAGCACAATATCCAGGAAAATCAATCCGCTAATCCATCATTTAACCTGACACCATGTTGACAGAGGGGTGACGTGCAGCTCGCTGTGGGCACTGATAGCAAACCAAAAGGGCCATGTTCTTTATGAAAGGCCCCTCCCAAAATCTCCCACAGAAACGTACGTATTTAGGGGGAAAAGGCGACACCCTTGAGCGGGCTACTCTACTTGACAAAAGCTCCCAGCAGGAGCCGACCGAACTCACACATCAGGCTCTGTATCTGAACGCAGTACAATGGGCCACTGTGTTCTCATCCTCAGCTTAGCTCAGCTTCAGCCAACAGCACAGCAGAGCTTCACATCGCCAGTGCTGCCCGGCCTACTACAGCGACACGACACCAGACAACGGGAATGCTATCAGGACTGGACATACATAGGGGAAAAAAATCCCAAGCATTCCCTCCACATTTGTTCCATTCAATCTGCGACTCAGGCTTTGAATTCATACCACTGTACTATTGTATTCTATTTGTGTGTGGGTGTCAATAAAGCAATAAGCCACAAAAGAAAAGTGTGTTACACTGATTTTACCAGGACTGACAGGTAGAGATTGACCAATATATCCTAACAAAATAAAGCAACCTAATTATTGTTTTATTTCAGTTTTTACCACCACCACCACCTAACAAAAAAATAAATAATAATAACAACAGATTGATATTTAATATATTATTTGAATATTAATTACTATTATTATTATAATCAACGTCAATAATAATAATAAAAGATTGCTATTGTAGTATATTATTTTAATATAAATTATTATTATAATTGACATTAATAACAATAAAGTATATTCAAATAATAAATTAAATATTAATCAGTATCGTCATTATTATTAGTAGTAGTGGACCAAATAATAATAATAATTATTATTATTATTGTTATTATTATAGATTGAAATGGAATAAATCTTTTGAATATAAATTATTATTGTTATCAATCAGTAATAATAATAATAGATTGATATTTATCATATATTAACTGAATATAAATGATTATTATAATTGACATCAATAGCATAAATTTATATTCATATAATATATTAAATATTAATCAATATTGTAATTATTATTGGCATTCCTAGCACTGTTATCAGTGGCTGGAGCAATAAAAATTGAGTGATGCATAATACATTAAATTAATTAAAGATGTAAATACCATTTTTGGGTGCTATTCTATAAAAAAAACACCAAATGTTGCTATTTACTGTTATTAAAGTACACGTAATCAATTAAGCTTGTCTGAATATTGATATATTATATGTCACTAATTTTGTCCAGTGTTTTTTTTTTTTTATGAAACAGTGGCAACATCAATATAATACAAGACATCAGTGCTCAAGAATGAATCACATTTATTATTGCTAATCATAAACAATTTTTCTGCCAAGTAACATTTCACTATACTAATTTGCCACATTAATATATAATCTGCAGTCATTTACGGTTATTTTACAACAAGCTTTGAACATGAATTCAGAATTTAAAATCAGAAATACCCATTTTACAACTATGAGTGAAAATGCTTCAAACCAGTGAATTCACAGCCCTGTTTTGTGCAGAACTGAACCTGAGACATTTTTTGTAAGCTTCAGAGTGAATTCTCCTCTCTTGGGCTGTTGCTATGGCGCTATGTACTTCCTCCGCAGCTGCCGCCCTGGTGTGGTGGGTGATAAGCATCAGGGATGCTGGGACACAAGCTCTCTTATCTGGACGCATGACCACAATCACTTCCTGTTCATTACCTCTCCTGCTAGGAAAACACATAGGAATTAATGCGGCCTGACCAATGAGCGTCTGCTAAAAACATACACGGAAAAACAAGCTCGGACACTACCGGGCACAAACATCCCATTATGTGTCAACTAAATCGAAGCCGCTTGTCTGCTTTGATACATTAACAGCCAAATGTATGGGTTAGCTAAAGCTAGTCAGACTGCAGCGTTTATACCTACGACGCAAAAACAGCCCCTCCATTAGAATGCAGGTCTCGTTCCCTGTCAGGAAATAAAGATTGCTTTATTGATACATGCTGTTGCCATGACAAGCATCCACCAGATCCGTTCGGCGCAAGATTTCGGCATCCTGAACATTCGCACAAATCTGGCCTGGCTAATGAGTTTCAGTCTGATCAGCATCACATGGGTCTCCATGGCATCCTCAGATGTGCCTAGCGCCTGCATCGCTATTAGCCACGCGAATGCGGCTTGTCACTATTGTAGTTTTTTTTTCCATAAAACTATTGATTAAGGACTAAACCTGAGAACAATACCTGCCTTTATGTCTCATTCTTCTCTTAAACCTGGATAACGGTGCCTTGGAAGTTATCTCTCCAACTGTAGTCGCCAGCAAATTTGCAAAGCGAACAAAAATATCTCTATCATATTACCGTATTGATTGCGGGAAAACCTGAGCTGCAAATTTACTTTGAAGTTTCCTTAGGAAAACATGGCGTGTAATGATATTAATCAAATGGAGTGATGCTACACATGGACTTTATGAGGGTACATAGACTAAAAATAACTTGATAATATGATATTCCTATTTGCTGCATTACAATCACATCTATAATGAAGGCAAAAGTAGTTTCATGAGAGCACTGTCATGTATCTATAGTCAAGTACAATAGATACTTATTGTTACTTAAAAGGACAGTTCACCAAAAAAGGAAAATCCTGTCACCTCCTCGTTGTTTCAAACTGATATTTTTTCAGTCAAACAAAACAAAAAAATCTACTTTCATAAAACTAGTCCATATGATATGTGCTATGTAACTTTGATTCTGGTCTGTTTCTAACATAAATTTAGTGTATGGGTTCAAAAGACATATATCAAACAAGTCATAAAATTACTTTTACGGTGCTTTTATGATGTTTTTTCCCCCCCTTTTTGAAACTTAACAGATGTGGTAACTATGAACTGGAAAATTTCCACTGAAAAAACAAAACAAAAAAACAACAGCATATGTGTTTGGAACAATATGAGAAAATAATTAAAAACATATATTTATTTTTTTAAACCTATCTCTTTAATCTCCTTTATATAATAATCAGTAAACTACAAACAACACAATTTACAACTAAGTGTAAATGATTTTATTGCTATTTTTCTTGTATAATGTTCATTAAAACATCATATTAGTGTGATAATGTTTTAAAATAATATTTGGCTTAATCTCACTACAGCTGAGCACCATGAGTTTCCACCCAGTGAAACGTGTCAAATGGGAGTGTGGTTGCCTGATCTCCGTTAACAGCACTAAAAGCATTAACTTCCTATCTGACAAATTTAAAGGGTGCTTCATTTGTCTTCCAAGAAGCAATTTTGTGTTTTAACCACCTGTAGGAAGCTTTGTGACTCTCTCTCTCTCTCTTCCTCTCTCTCTCTCCCCTTAATGTGCCTCAGGACCTGCGGCTGTGAGGTTCATTTGTTTGTGTAGTTTTCTTTGCCCATGTTTAATTACAATGGTGCAGCTGTTCCTCATTTACACTGGGGTCATATATTTGAATGTGTGTGTGTGTGTGTGTATGTGTGCATATCTCTCTCACTCTCTCTTTATCTCTCTCTCTTCAGGGCCTTGTCTGCAGAGAGCAAAAACACAGAGTTGTCCAACGCTATCAGACTCAGAGGTACTGAAACAGGGATGATTTTGTGGTTCGACTTATAAGCCTCAACTATTCGAATTGCAAGGTTGAAACAAAAAATCTCGTTATTAAAATGACAAAGGAACTATTTCCATCTTTTAAAGCACACATAACACCTGTGTAATACTGATTTGCATTAACACAAACAGGGAAGGCATGAAACCGAATGCCCAGGGGCTTTGAAAATTCGTGAATTGTTTTATAGATCAGGTGTAATATTTGTGATGACAGACTCATTTGCACTCTTATCCAGAATAGGTTAGAAAATTTGCCCTTCTGGACAGATTTTAATATACTGTGCCTTTCGTCTTGTGCAGTGAGAATCATATTTTACAAAATCAGGACCGCAAGACGCTGTTTCAATTGAAAGCTATGCGGAAATTAATGTTTTAAATGACTTTAAAGCTCACATTTTAATGTATAGTGTTTAAAATAATGATAGTGAAAGGCTGTTTTAAAGGCAGACAGTCTCATATCCCAACTAATCTAATGCTAAGCCCCAACCGCAAAACTTTTCAAAGTGTTTCTATAAAACAAATGGGTTTGGAACCATTTTTGACTCCATTTTCTATCCTTTCAGCGGGAAACCGCGAAGAAGGTATGACTAATACAAAACAAAATTGAGTATGACTTTCTGCTGGTTTCCTGTTGAAATGAGCTCCTTGTTTTCTCTGTCCACTGCCTTTCATTTCCATTTCACTTGTAGCTGTCCTGATAAGGTTTAAGTCTCTTTGAATTACCTTCTCTTTTGCTTATGAACAGTGTACACACTTGCAGCACTAAAATTAATTGCTCTCTTGTGCTCAGCAGTCAGAGTAACGCATATTTTCATGCCTAATTTTAGGCTCATGAGTCGAGTTGAGTTGGCTGAGTGTGTCCTCTAAAAGCCTGAATGTGTAAACACCCAAAATATGGAACATCGATCAGCCTCAACCCCTCAAATAATAACTTGGGTAAATGACTTGCTTCAAAGCTTTTCACCAGACCATGAACAAGCGCTGAGGGGAGTTTCTCTGAAAGTCAAGTGTGCTATTATAACTTTAAGTCTGTTATTTTGAGTCGATTTTGACCTCAAACACAGCTGCTTGCAGTTAGGACAAAAAATAAAAAATTAAAGGGATGTTTGTTGAAAACATCTTTTTTTTTTTCCTTGCTCTTAAATTTTGCATGTAGAGGAAACGTCTAAAAGACTTTCAAGTACAGTATACACATAAAGCCATAAAACCAACTTTTTAGGAAAAGTCCTAAGCAGGAATAGGGATCTATCTATCTATCTATCTGTCTGTCTATCTGTATGTCTGTCTGTCTGTCTGTCTGTCTGTCTGTCTGTCTGTCTGTCTATCTATCTATCTATCTATCTATCTATCTATCTATCTATCTATCTATCTATCTACAGACTATCATCAAAGCCAATAATCAAAGCATGTCTTGACAAATCTTGCTTGTTTAGTTAATTAGTTAAAAAATGAGTTAATCACAGAATTGAACTGAATTTAAAAGCCATTCTCAATCCAATGAATAATGTTTTCAATTTTAAAAACTCTGTTAAAGCACTATTAAAATTCTTTTTACAGTTGATTCTAATTTATGCTAATGCAAGGTCTCTAATGCTAATGCAAGGCGGTATTCATTTGATTAAAAAAACTATAAAATACAGTGAAAATAAAACAGTTTAATTATTTTCAATTTTAACATGCATTGTTTTTCCTGTGATGCAAAGCTGAATTTTCAGCATCATTCCTCCAGTCTTCAGAGTCACGTGATCCTTCAGAAATCATTCTAATATGCTGATTTGCTGCTCAAGAAATATTTCTTATTATTATCAATGTTGAAAACGGTTATGCTGCGTAATATTTTTGTGGAAAACATGACATTATCTCCAGGATTCTTTGATGAATAGAAATCATCAAAGAATCCCTGTTAAACAAAAGTATCAGGATCTTCCAAAATAAAAAATACTGATTCCAAATATATGAATGGTTGTGTTCATCAAGGCTATTTAATAACATAATTCAAGGCATCAGAATGCTCACATCACGCTAAAACAACATCACGATTATAGTGCAGTATTGATGTTTAGCACACCACCCTACTTTTTGCGCTTATAGGTTTTGATTACAGCTAATGATAAGCCTCAGAGCGTGGAGTCCATTTTGATGATTATGTTCCAGAGGAGAAAGGTGTGGGGCCCACCTGTTCTAGTGCCACTGAAACATGATCTCACACTTGTCACAGGACAGCGATCGGGAACTTGCAATGTGTCCTTCCTGATCGCAGGAGAACAGAGGACCAGGCATCAAAAGGCTGACAGGTGCCACTTAAACACCAAAGACTGAGCTGAATGAGGGGAAACGCAACAGGCCATTAGTTCACCTACAGATGGGCCCACAAAGGCCAGTGTGTGCTCCTTCACAAAGCTGCCGTGTGCGTGAAGTCCCTCCACGCAACAGCACCACACAATGGAGAGGCTGGCACTATTATTGTGGTCAGAATAACACACCACGAATGCAAACAAACACACAAATGTGTGTTTAACAGATGCTGGACTTGAAACCGCGCACATGCCGTAAAATAAAACGGAAAACTTTGTGAATTAAATAAGTGGTGAATTACATGCATTGTGTGTTGATGACATGCGCACTCAAAAACTACAAACAACGGAAAATGAATTATTATGTTGAGAGTCCTTTGAAAATATTAGCAATTAGACCGATGGCAAAAGAGGATGTTTGGGATATTTTCAGGCTGCTCAAAAAATCCTGGATCCGCACCATAACTTTCATTACATTCTGTGAAAAAAAAAAAAGCCTTTATGTGAAAATGATTGCAATATGTTTCATAGTGAGATTAAACCAAACAATTAAGCTATTCTGGATTGGTTTTCACAGAGCCATCTGTTTGGATGTTTCCTCAAACTGGGAGCCTAATCAGCTATTCATATGTAGACTGTCATTGGGCAAAGCAGACCCAAAAAATGATATGCCTCCAATGAATCGCAATCACAGATTTGTGCCAGAGTTTTCTCAACGCGCATGGCGGCCCGGAAAAAAAAAAACCCATTCCCCTAGCCAAAATAAAGCGAACACATGTCCAGATTTTATGATCATTATGTTCAGCTACTTAATGAGTTGATCTTTTGGCATTTTCTGCATCACATTGCACTGGCTGATATGCTAGCAGAGAAGGAAGCTAATTATATTGAGTAAATAATCTTATTCTGTAACAAACATGGCTGCAGCGCTATGTCACATTTGTTTGAATTACACGCGAGGCAGACTCAAAGATTGGAGAGGGCTGAAATGGGACTGACGACCAGCGTCGTAAACACAGACACAGACGACGTAAACATGTCACTAAAATTCAAGGCCGTAAAATGCAACTGAACGCTGTCTTTCTCACAGGAATGCTCGTGTTTACGGCCTTGCATTTTCCACAGTGACAAAGACAAAAATGGAACATACCAAGCAAGCAAAATTCCTTCTTTTTATGCCCACACACAAAGTAGCACTTCAGCACATGTCTCTTCTCACTGACTACGACAAGCTCTTTTAACTTCTTTACAACATACTCCACTTATGCAGATCTTTCTTTGTCATTTTCGCATTTAAATGCATCACTGATAGATTTCCCAAACCACCTAGGCTGATTGCAGATACCACATTATTTTCCTCAAATCTGTTTTGCAGGTTTGTCCCTCTGGGTCTGTGGAACGAGCAGTGACAACAATAATCATTCTTCCAGCATAATTAACAACACTTCTGTGGGCTTGGAGATCATGACCGGCAATCATTCTGAACTAGAGGTGTGCTGATTACACTTTTTCTTTCCAGATACAGAATAACGATCCAGTGCCAGTGCTCTTTTATTCACTGGACACCTCACTGTGGTGAACTGTCGAGGGCTACACAAGCCTGTAACTATATTAAATAAGAAAAAGAAAAGTGTAAGAAAGAATCCTGCAACATAAACAAACAAACAAATCAACCAGGGGTTTTCAAACTTTTTAATGCCAAAGACCCCAGGTTTTGTTTTGGAACCCCACAGGCAGCTATATTTTTGATGTAGTTTGAAATGCGATATTAAACATTTTAAAAATTGCTGTTTAATTTGTCATTGTACTAAAAGCAAAAGGAATTCTTAAAATATGCCACAAAAATAAAAATTTCAATGTGTTTAACACAAATTTACAAATTCTTTGTACAGCACTCTTACCATAAATACTGATCCTTTTTATTTATTTTTTTTTCTGAAATTTTCTGTGGACCACCTTGCATCCCTTGTGCACCTCAAATCCTGAATTACTGGATTACGCAGCATTAACAGCAACAGTGAAAATCCAGTGGAAAGTCCAGCAATAGTTTTTTTTTAATATAAATGTAACCCGTTTATTGGAAACCTGGTTAAATTCATAACCAAATGTGACACACTGATTTGAATATGCAGAATGAAGAGGAACAAATGTTTTTTTTTCTGTGAAGAACAACTTCACTTTTAGCCTGTTCCTCACAAAGCTATCAAAAGACTGTGAATATCGCATAGAATGTCATATGACTGCATTAATGATACTTTTATGGTGTTATTTTTGTTTATTTATTTTTTTAAGGCGCAGGATCAGTCACGTCTGGTATCCAGGTATTGGATGCCAAAAGAAATGTGGCGTTTTGTGATAAAGAACGATGGAGAATCACTGATAGACAGCGTCATTTATGGTCTGTAAATAAATTGGTCCTGTGCTACAGTTCCTGTGTGAGTGTTTGGACAGTATATCATGTATTTAATATCCACATACGGGAAAATTATATGTGGACATGTCCATAAAGTCAAAGCAAACAAACCGAGCTGATTTTCTAACACATAATGGAAGGAAGTGAGATGAAACAGCCCACATGTAAAATGGTCTTATATAATGAATGTGTGTTTGTGTTTATGATTGTGTAGTTGAGTTGTACGTTGACCTGTAGAGTGGTAATGAACAGTAGCCTGAGCCACAGAGCCTGTCTCTTTAGATATGCACACATGATATGCAATTAAAAACTCTATTCACATTCCAGTGAGGCTGTCAATCAGAAGCAAATCCTTTTTGACAGTAGCCAGTGAACCGTGTCAGCTAGCCACTGAACAGGAACTCAAACAGTAATGGCTTTTGTTACCAGCAAAACCAAATTTAGATGCAATTAAGTTGACCATAAATGAGAATATATGGCTATTGTGGAGACGAGACAATAATTGGATCTCGCTGTGTTAATTTTTTCTGTGTACATTTTAGTTTATTAACTGACAATTGGTTTAGCACTTGCTGCTAAGATAACAGTAAGAAGCTACTAGAAATATTAAATGTTCAGACTTAACATCCACATAAAAAACCGTCAATCTTTTGCAAAGATATCTGCCAAGTGTGGCTGGTATGAGGAAGACAATATCACATCAGTGATGTGCAGCACTTCTTTGTGCTGTTGTGCTTGGAGCTTGACCTAGGCACAACATGAGCAAAGATCACAGCCTATGTCAACAACTCACATTTATGACAATCCACCCATGTGTGACCGGCCGGTGTAATGTTGACATATGCTGTTGACATAGGAAAAACTCCCAGATATCCGTCAATGGAAGGACATCTCTATTTAAAGCCATTTTGGGAGTTACAGTATGTTTCAAAACTATTCAAACATGAAGGTGTTAAAGCCCTAAACGCTACACTTAACACCTGTCTAGGGTGACATACCACATAACTTTTAATAATAGATATAATTCAGCAAAACACAAACCAGGAATACAGTTTTTAGCTTTCATGTTTTAAAACTTTATAATTCATAACAATACATGGCACTTTCATAAAACTGCGTCTGAAACTCTAAGGTTTTTTCAAAAAATGATCAGTGAAAGGATGCGCTTAACTTTCAGAAAATTAAATGAAATAGGTCTAAAAAATACAGTTTAAAATCTATTTTGGGTGATATAGCATTAAAGCAATAAAAATTAAATATTTAAAAGAAGAACCAAATAAATAAATAAAGAAATTAATTTAAGACATGCAATGGGGGAATACAGAGTTTGATTGTGTTTAAAGCTAAGTTAATTTTATGACAGTTTACCAAACATATCGAATAGTTCTGTCTCTGATGGTTAAAAATCTGTACATTTTAAAGTTGAAAAAAGGCAGCTATTGCCAGGTAACAGTAAAAACTATGTATTTAATTAACTCATATAGGCCTGGTTTCACAGACAGGGCTTAGACTAAACCAGGATTAGGCCATAGTTCAATTAGGACATTTAAGTCATTTTTATAAACGTGCCTTAGACAAAAACATTACTGGTGTCCATCTTGAGACAAAACAAAGGCACTGATATATTTTAAGATCAGTCAGAGCAAGTTTCTTTCAGTTGAAACAGCTCAGATTTACATTTTAGTCTGGGACTAGGCTTAAGCCTTGTCTGTGAAACCGGGGGCTAATGTTCATACCGACCTAGTTTGGTATTTAAAATCTGTTTTAAACCTTTATAATATACTGACAACCAAAGTTTATCACAAGCTTTTTGCACAAGCTTAAGTAGCCTAAATACTAATATATAGAAAGTGCACAGTAGAGGCATTCACACAAATACCATCCAGGTAACATGATTCGTGGACTATATACTTCTGTTTGATCCAAGAACAATACAAATTTCAGATTTTTGTGCACCCAACCACTTACCAATATGACATCACATGAACGACACAACATCAAATACAAACAGACTGCTGCACGCATTGATTTCCTCTCACATTCAGGAGTGTGGTTTGATCAGCGCTCTAAAGGCCGAGGCTGGAGGGGGGCACGGATGAAATGCCCACTCAGTCTCACCCTGTCATCACATCACTCTTTCTGAGAAGCAGTGACCTGGTAAACAGAAATTACCAGTGCAAGCTACTCTCTCCTTCTCTCTGAGTCAAATCAGCTTCTACTTTCAGTGCTCAGATGATAAGTCCGTTAGCTCCTTTGTTTAAAATGCACATGCGTGTAATGATCATTGCAGCTGGAGCTGCAGAAGGACTTGGGGGGGGGGGGGGGGGATCGACATCCTGGGACCCTCTGACATCCAGGACCACCAAAGATCTCAGTAATTTCTACTTAATTGAAAATGCCTGTGGCTAAGACACACACACAGCAGACGTTATATTACAGAGCATGGCTCATGACAGCAATACATATTTGAGATATCTAATTTCTCATCCGTTTTTAATGTAATCTCCTTAAGAGCAGGAATGTACTAACATTTTTACAAAGACATCAAAACAGACAGCAGATTCAGGAGACTCTTACCCATAATTGTAATCAAAAGAGCCTGAATTTAATTTTGCAGGTTTTCCACTGACAAATGTTTATAGGTGTCTGTCTTGAGACTCAATGTAAAAACGAAAGCCATATGTTCGCTGGGTGTAAAAATGTACGTCAATAAAAATTAATAGGCCTGCTCTGCTCACCAACTCTAATATTTGCTGTTGCTTTACATGCATAGGCACTTCAGTTCTCTTGTACCAGCCAAATTCATTCATACACTGAAACAAAAAATGGTGTAGAATTTACTTTGATAAAAGAAACGTCAGCTAACAATGAACTAAACTAAACTAAACATTTAAAGTAATAAAACTGAAACAGTATTTTTGTAGAATGCATTTCATTATAACCGTTTTCTACACTGTAAACATCATTCAAACCTTGTAGGTACTAAATCCAATTAGTTAGATCAGACTTCTGCTATCCCAAGACTTGACAGTGCACAAGATTGGAGACTGTAAACAAGCTAAACCTGTGAAATCTGGGAACATACAAGCTCTCACCATTCCTTAAAACCACATCAACGACGCACTTACAAGACAATGAGTCATGCGTAGTGTTAACAGCTTGCTTGCATTATCTCATTGGCTGTAATAACTTCGAGCCTGCAAACTCCATTAAAGCAGCGACTTGAGCACCAGCTGAAAGTCATTAGGCATGAAATAAATCATTGACTTTGATATAGGTTGGCTTCAGCAGAGTAGTTTTGTTGGCCATTAATGGTCAGGGGCTGCATCTTTGCCGGTTTTCATAATCCTAAACAGACTGTAATCCAATCCTACCCATGATGCCACACTCTCTCTCTCTCTAGAGTACCCCTCAAGACCACTCTTGACTTCCTTTACAGCAGCGCAAGCACACATCTGAGGTGCAGATTCAGATTCAAAGAGTCCTCTACGGGTCTTCAAATTCAAATTTAATTGCTTTTGCATTTATTTGCTTGCCAAACACTTTCTTAGCAAACCGACACAGTGTCTTGTGACAAAAATGCCAGAGGAGGTAGAACGATAAGCACAGGGCGATAAGAACCAAACTGTATGGCGCAGGATGTGTGGAGCATTAGTGTGTTCAAAGTTGCTCCGTTTTTTTTCTCCTCGCAGCAATAACTTCAGACTCGAAACGTGTACCTTTCACGGCACAAAAAGCATCGTGCTAGACAAACATAGACTTTCCTGCATTTACACATTTTGCTGAACTGCAGAAAATCCACAACAAAGTGCACTGCAACTGAACACTTTTAAACCAGCACATGTCTCCGAAGCTCGGAACTAAAATCCATGAATATGAATAAAGATACAGTGCTTGTTTTTATATCTATCTGTCCACATCAAACAGAAAGTCGTCTGGGATCTGAGGAGAGCAGGTAGGGAGGAAGGTAATCAGATGGGGGGCTTTTTGCACAGACTGAATCAGTCCCACTGGCAGCATGACCCCCGTTTAGCCACATACCATCAATTTCTGTCTATTTGTTCTGTAGATACCACACACCACTGTCACAATCTCACTTGTTTGCTCTGCTGTGTATCCCCACCACCACCCCCCATCTCTCTCTTTCTCTCTTTCTCACTCCCCCAACTCCAGCTCCCCTCCTCCCTCTCTTTCTGAATTGCTAAAATGAAAAATCTCGAGTGGAGTTGATATAGGCTGACTTGCCTCTGCAGTAAAATTACACTATATAGATTATATCTGAAAGCCCTTCCCCTCCTTCCCTCCCTCTTCCTTTCCTCCCTACCCCTGCCAACCTCTTTTCTCTCCTCTCTGGTTTTATAAACTCAGCAAAGATATTAACAATTTACTGCTGCACATCAAAATTACATCTAACAAATGAATCACTGAAACAATGCAATGAAATTGTGCTTTCAAGGATTTTTTTTTTTTTGGTCTGTCTCTAAAAATGTGATTCATCCATAAAACATTTCACTGTGTATGTGACTGCACTTAGACATGGATATGAGACCTATGGCAGTGAATCAAGAAGCATTGAAAGGAATAATACAACCCCAACCCCCACTATATCACCCCACAGTAACCCTACCCCCTCCTCATTCACACACACACACACACACTCCCTCTCTCTTCCCCATCTCTCTTTATCCTGCGCACATGCACTGCACACACACAGTAACAGCACCATCATTAGGAGAAATAGAGGAATACAAACCCCACACATCTCTGTTGTTCCTCAGGGACTTGGAGGATAAATTAATGCCGTTGGTATAAAGTATAAAACATAAATATGATGTTTTTAATGAAAATACACACTACACACACTGTTTGTTGTTTGCGCATGTTGTGTAAAGCACAGTTTGTTGATGTCCATGAGTTTGGGGCCGTGATATAGAGCAGGTGTATTTAAGTAAGAGCGCGCTACTTTTTGTTACCGACTTAGATAGTGCGTTTATTATAATTTGCATATTATTTACAATCCGCGCGCGGTTTCTATGGCAACCCGAAGCTGTTTTAAGTTCGCTAAGTAAAAGGCACGTGAAAACGCTGTTGTGCGAGTTTGAGAGATAAATATATAAACATGTATAGTGAGGAAAAAATAAACAGATAACAAACAAAGTAACCCGGTTTGAATACATTTGTGGTGTCGCGCTCAATCGCTCTGTGACAGTCGAGTGAAGTGCAAACTTTGGACAAGTCCTCAACAGTCTTCATTCAAGTTCAGCACAACACGTTCATGAAGATCCACATCATAAAAGATCATGCATCATACAAGATCATGCATCATAAAATGAAGATTTACCTTATTGCAATACGGAGAGTCCGAATAGTGTGACTGTCCCAGTCGGGAAGGATCTGTTGCTGATGGTGGTGGAGGTTGTGGATAAAATCTCACGTCCATTTCAGTAAAAACATTAACCGGTCCCTATTGCCTTTCCACTAGAAAATGTGTTCCTCGCTTACTCAGAATTCGCAACGCAAATAAGAAAAGAAGGTGCAAAGTGAAGACTGAAAGAGGCTCTCTATTGCGCCTCACATCCGTTCCGCGGTTTTCGCAAAAACTTTTATATGAACCTCTACCTCAGTCGTCTTACAATAGAGAGATACCGCGGAAACAAGCGCTCAGGTTTGGAGAGAACAAGAGCATCTGGTGAGTCTGTGTTGACTGCTGTGAGTAGAGATGTGTATCTTCTTGGTGCAGCAGCTGTGGCTCAGTGTAACTGCTCTATGGAGAGAAGCGAGCGCTTTGCCAATGTTCACACAAAAGAGTCGCAAGACACGCGGCGCTACCGCTGAGCGGCCACAGGGGGCGCTGCCATGTGCGCTCCTGCTTCAGGATTTGCATCACTTTGCTTATGATACTGTCTAAACATATGGTGACGGAAGATTCCCTTTAGCTGTGCCTGTGTCTCTCTTCAGTGCGAACATATTTAAAATGTATCAAAACGAGAGTCTACAGCAGTGCTCAAACCTGTAGGACTGGGTCCATTAGAAGGCCTCAGCAAACTTCCCCAAGATGAACTCTTTAATGAAAACTTTAATCTTTTATCTTTTAATATTGATTAACCTCACATTCAGTTTACAAGTTAAACTATCTGCTAAAAAATCAAGAAGTAAAGCTTGTAAACTGGCATCAAATTTTCAATTTGTTTTCATGGAAGAACATGCAGATCATAAAAGTTATGGAATAATCAAATTAACCACAGTTAATTGTTTTAATGTAACAGAATACTATGAGGAGAGTCAAATGGTAGTCTAAAAACCACTGGTCTACAGCTGTGGCAATCCTAAATAAAGAAAACTGGAAACTGGAAGTGTGTATGTTTAAGATATTAACCTTTATGAAAGGAATGTCTCCATACTGTCATAAACTTCCACTCCTGGTTTTTCATTTCTCCCTCCCCATTTGCTGCTCCTCCACTCTGCACCTCTCACAAGAAAAATATTTGATGGCATATGTTTTGAAAAGTGTATTCTTAAAGATTAGGTTAGTGATTTCACTTTTAATTCTAATTTGTATTCTACCCAACACTGACCATAAATATGATATTTACTCTGCTAGTCGAGGAATCAATTTTCTCATGAGATTGGGAAGTTGTTGTTTTTTTTTTTACATTGTTTTGTTTCGATATAGTTAAGACAGTTGATTCTTCCTTAATAACCAATCAAAACATTCAGAGATCTTGTAAATGTTTTATTACTTATTTATTAATTATTATTTTTTAATGTATAAATATAGGCCAACTGCCTTCCAAAACAGAGACTATCAATAATAGCTTCTGAAATCATTTGTTCCATTGTACCAGAAGCAACATCTCAAATGCTTAAGAAATGTAAATTCAATGAAAATGAACCTATTTCTTAGCAGCTACAACCAAAGCAGCTTTTACAGAATTAAAATAGAGCGCTGACAGGCTTCACTACTCGCTCCAGAACTCAGCACATAGTCTATTAAGCAGCTCTGTGCACAGACATAAAGAAGGACTTGAGCTATTCTGGATTCTAGTTATGCATTCTTTGAGCTATTGTGCGCTGGGAGTTGCAAAATTATACCAGATGAAAAGGCTATTTAGAGGAATTCAGGGGAAAAATATAATATTCTTTATCTATCTATCTATCTATCTATCTATCTATCTATCTATCTATCTATCTATCTATCTATCTATCTATCTATCTATCTATCTATCTATCTATCTATCTATCTATCTATCTATCTATCTATCTCTTTCATTTGTTTGGGAACTAGGTTATCAAAGCTTGAGAGAAACACAAAAACAATGTCATCCATGACAGAGCATAATGTTTTCGGCGAGAAATGAGTAGGCCATGTTTTCCTCAGGCAAATGGAAATGAAGGAGGTGCAGGTGGTCCTATTTCTTGTCAATTACATTGGAGAAACTGGCATTATTCATCATTTCTCAACGCTGATTATGATGATGATGGTGAGGTTGATGATGATAGAGATACACAGTGCTGCTGTTGGCATAATGTTTTTGGCGACGAATGTACCAAATCAGAATGTATCATTACAGTGGTCTTTCTGCATCAAAGGCCACAGTAAAAGAAAGTTTGCTCTGGTTCTGTTTGGATACGGCCCGTTGAACATTGAATGCTAGTGCACACAACAGCTCGCTTTTTTGTGGTCTAAGTCATGTCAGCATTTTTTTCAAAGGCTGTTAATCTCTGAACAATGTGTGACTGGCAGCCAAAAAAAAAGGATCTAGCTTCATGACATTCTCAGCCATAAAATCTAACTTTATTCTTTTATTATTGAAAAGATGGACCATACAATACCCTAACATCTGCTTCCAAGTGACGACAGTTGAGTTTAACAGTTGCCACTTCTACAACAACACATCGGCCTGTATCAATCTGATATGAAGCTCTGTACACCGAACAGGTAGCTAGCCTGATGAAAGTGGCAGACAAATTCAGAGCTGAAGAAATTTTAGAAATCATTAACATTTGAGTTACGTTGACATTTTGTTAAAGAACAATATGGTGCCCACATCGGGTGAATAAATGTACAATGAGGTTTCTATTCCATTAACCTTTGAGTATCAGCTGGC
Organism: Barbus barbus; assembly: GCF_936440315.1. Lineage (NCBI taxonomy): Eukaryota > Metazoa > Chordata > Actinopteri > Cypriniformes > Cyprinidae > Barbus > Barbus barbus. The sequence goes on along the minus strand of NC_136743.1, from coordinate 19,041,949 downwards.
ATTTGAAGCATTGTGTTGGCAGACTAGCACTCAGCTACCACATCATAAATAGACGTATTTCAATTGGCTGACACAGTGTTCATTTATCAAATGTAGAACAAGAGGTGAGCAATGCTGGACGACTAGGATATTAGTTGAAGAATTTGTTCAATTTTACTCCCCAAACGCAGCTGAACTATTTGTGGTTGAGGCTTTCGGTTGGGAAGGGTGTTTGGTTGGAGGTTGTGTCCATGGGGAAGTTCCATTTTAGTCGATATGTTATTTCAACGGATGTACACAGAACCAAAAATCAATGGGATTTCACAATGTGAAACATCTGATAGCTACAAATATAACCAGCAGTGTTAAACCAACTTCCTCACAGCTGAAGTTCATCAGAGTTCAGCGATTTAGGTGATTTTTTTAAAGCGTACATTAAGCAAGAGTCACGTGTGCTAGAGTATGAACATGGTTGAACAAAGATTCAGATTCTTTTTTTATAGTTGCAAATGAGTGTATCCAGTTTGCTCATAGGTAGTTGTGTGTGTCAGGAGGATTTTTTTTTCTAATTGTATGAGCAATGGTTACTCTGATTGCCTATTGTTTTGTCTCTTGTGTATTAGAGAGAGAGTGAGCACGTGCCGGTGCTGGATACTTGGAATCATAACTTTACCTCAGAAACAGGCATCGCCTGAATGTCAACTACCCATCCCCCACCGTATTACCTATTAAGTACATTCAGACAACCCCCTCACACACACACACACCCTTCCCCCATAGAAATGAACAACCTTCCCCCATGCACTGTGCAGTTTGATTTGTGTGAATATATGGATATAGTCACAAATCTATATCTAGCACACACTGCACACAAATACTCATGGTGGATTTGTGCAGTTTTTACCTTAAATAGTTATTTTTACTTGATCGAATCCTTAAACATGACTTTCAGTGTAACGTGAAGTCTTCAGGCTGATTCAGTCATATTAAGTAGCCTAATATTTTTGGCTCAAATAAAACTTGTTACTTTAAATGTTACTGCATGAAGCACATTTTTTAGGTTACCTTACAAAACATTTTTACAGTGTACCTGCGATCTCAAACTGTGCATATAATATCTTCAAGATATAGCCAGAAGATGTTTCATAACCTCATTCACTCGCACACTCGCAAAACATTTTTTTTAATACATTATAAACATTCACACACTATGCATATCTATTCGGTTTTAAGAACCAGCTGATTTTCAACTAATGCTTTTTATGAAATCTTATTTTTTAAATAGTGAAAAGCAGAGGAAGGTATTAAAAATTCATTGGTGCAGCCTGGAAAATGAGCGAAAAACCCATAGAAAGATAAAAATTGTAAAATAAATCATTTCAGGAGCCTTGTATCTGTTCTCTGTAAGTGTTTTTTGGAATTATACAGATAGATATCAAGACTAGGAATGCCAGTATAAATCGCTATCAGTAATAAATCACTAAAAAATAAATCAGTAATTTTAATTGAATTTAGGCATCACAACATCACCTACAATAAGCTATATAGAGCTATACAGCTATACATCTCCATGCTTTATACACTCCACAGACTTTTAAAGTGAGCATTAAGCATTGCTTATGAATTCTTCCTGTCTTTGAGGAGAAAAAAATTATATCATAATTTGGTGTGTCTCTCTCTCTCTCTCTCTCTCTCTCTCTCTCTCTCTCTCTCACTCTATATATATATATATATATATATATATACAGAGCTGGGTAGATTACTTACAAATTGTAATCCGTTACTGATTCCAGATTACATGACAAAAATTGTAGTCAGTAACGTAATCTGTTACATTACACATTTTAGGTAATATAATCAGATTACTTTTAGATTACTTTTGATTTAACTCATTAATCACATTGATTTAAATAGCATTATCTTGTACCATAATGATGTAAAAAATGCAAAGAGTAAGAAAACTTGTTCCATTCATTGTAATTTACAATATAAAGTGCATGAAACATTATATTACATCAAGGTTTCCCAAACTAAGGTTCGTAAAGGAACTGCAGGGGGGTTGTGTGTTTAATGAAAAGCTGACAATTAATTAAATCATAAAAAAAAAAAATAATAATTTTAAAACAAACTCCCTTTTGAGGAAAGTCCCTTCACTCGGCGGCCATATTTGCAACGCCTTCTTAATCTTAATGAATGGGGGAATCCTGAAATCTCAAAAACTGCTTGCTGAACTCACTATTAAATTACATATGTCAAATCAGCAACAAAAATCTGAAATTAATGGCCCAATGAATGTTGTTTCTTATGCTAAAATAGCATTTAAAAAGCTTATTTTTCAGGCTAGATCAGCCAATGCGCATGCGGAATCATAACCTGCTTATACTGTGCATGTGCATTAGCTGGTCTAGTCAGGTTTCTATGGGAAATTTGGCCCTTTCATTTAGAAGGTGGGACTATTCCTACATATTGTGCATTGCAGTTTCTTCCATTCATAAGTAGGCCTATAGGAGTGAACCGTCTTTGTATTTCTATAGTCTTTGTTTTAAAAAAGATGAAATATTTTTATGTACCTGCATTGCCATGTGATCATTAATCAACATCAAAGAAACCGTGAAGATGCAAATGTGATACTTAATTATTGAAATATTTATTTTAAAACCTTAAAGCAAATATATTCGGTGAATAAGGTATAGATGACAAAAAGTTTTGGAATTCCTGCATTACATGTAACTAAGAAATAATGTGAATATGTGCATTTTAATTAATTAATAACACATGGTTAAAAAAAACCTACAGAGTAATAATTCAAATAAAAATGAATGTGTTCATCAGTAGTTGATGCAATGTTGAAACCCTTCTTAAACCTGAAATTATTTTTGTAAATCCAGTGGTCAAATGCTGTCTCTGTGTGAATGTCCACAAAACTGGACTATTTATGCATATATATAATATGTATATAATCGCTAGGCTATTTTAGAAAGGAAAATGCAAAAGATGAAAAAGAGAAATTAGGGAGAATTAATCATTTATGAATAATTTATTGCAATTGTGTGAATAATATGTAATCATGTAATCCATAAAAATGTAACTGTAGTCTGATTACAAGTACTTTAAAATGTAATTTACTCTGATTACAAGTACTTAATTTTTGGAATCTGATTACGTAATCCAGATTACATGTAATCAGTTACTACCCAGCTCTGTATATATATATACAGTGCCCTCCAAAAGTATTGGAACAGTAAAGACAAAATTGCTCTGTTGGCTGTGGAGTCAAGGCATTTACAAATATGATTAAAAGATGAATATGAGCCAAAACTAGACGTTTTACCAGCTAAGAAGTTCAGCACTTTTAGAGTTTCATCCCTCTATCTGATGTGAGCATAAGTATTGGAACAGTTGCCTCACAGGTCTTTCTAAGTGATCCGCTGTGTCCTGTTGCATTAATTCTTCAGATATTAAATGAAGGGAATGTGTCGAATCAGTTATATCCATTACTTCTGAATTCTGAATCTTGCATTCGATGATGACACACAAACCAGGATGAAAATGAGGGATCTGACTTTGAGAGAAAAGCAAACAATTTGGATGCTAAAAGAAAAGAGGAAGTCAGTTAGAGGTCTAGCAAAAACAAAGGGCATGGAGAAATCAAGAGTTTGGAAACCACCAGCGACACCAGCAACCAACAACGACCTGATCGGCTGAGAAAACAACAGTGATGACAGACAGACAAATCATAAAAGCTGTGAAAATTAATCCTAAAAGACGTGTCTGTAAAATCACCAACAAATTTCAGAAAGCTGGGGTGATGCTCTGACAATTTACTGTCCTCAGGAGACTTTGACACAGAATTTCAGATGCTACACAGCAAGATGCAAACCTCTGACGAGCACCAAACATAGAAAGGCAAGATTAGAGTTTGCAAAAAAGCACAAAGGTGAGCCAGAAGAGTTTTGGAACTGTGTTTATGGACCGATGAGACAAAGATGAACCTTTATCTAAGTGATGGGAAAGCAAAAATGTGGAGAAAAAAAGGGAACTGCAAATGATCCCAAGCATACAGCCTCATCTGTAAAGCATGGTGGAGGTGGTGTCGTGGCATGGTCATGCGTGGCTGCCTCTGGAACAGGCCCTCTCAACTTTACTGATGACTTAATGTATGATGACAGTAGCAGAATGAATTTGGAAGGGTACAAAACCATCTTGCCTACCAATATTCAAGAAAATGCCACCAGATTCATTGGGAAGTGCTTCATATTGCATCAGGACAATGACCCACAACACGCTGCCAGTTCAGTCAATTAATGTATAAGGGCAAAGAAATGGAAAGTCTTAGATTGCCCAAGTCAATCTCCAGATTTAAATCTGATTGAACATGAATTTCACCAGCTGAAGAGGAGAGTAAAGGCAGAAACTCCCCAAAACAAGCAACAATTGGAATTGGCTGCATTAAAGGCTGGGAAAAGTATTTCAAAGGATGAGACCAAGAGTCTGCTGATGTCTATGGGTCACAGACTCACTGCTGTGATTGTGTGCAAGTGATCTGCAACTAAATAATAGTTTTTAATCTTCTATATCTGCCTTATGTTCAACTGTCCCAATACTTATGCTCACATCCACAGCCAACAGAGCAATTTTGTCTTTACTGTTCCAATACTTATAGAGGGCACTGTATATATATATATATATATATATATATACATACATACACACATATATATACATACACATGCACACACACACCTAATTGTAATACATAATAATTTTTTATTAATATGTATGATTAATATTATATTGTATTTTAGAGAGTATTCATATTAATCATAATATTGTGCGTTGCTTATCTTGACCATTATATCAGGGCAAAAAACATAATTGGCTATTCAGATTAGCAGTCAATCATTATGTATTTTAACGACTTCTTCAAATGGAAAAAGTTCCCTTTAGTTATCCCCCCAGTAATGAATATTTGACTAGATCTCTGCTTTATACACTCCACAGACTTTTAAAGTGAGTGTTAAGCATTGCTTATGAATTCTTCCAGTGTCTTTGATCAGGATCAGCACTTTAGCGCTCAATCACTGACAGCCAAAATTTCACCGTGAAATCACAGAATACCCGCATGCTGCCGCAGAGATATTATGTGGGGTCATGTTTCCACACTGACAGCGTCTTAATCCAGTGAAACATTGTATGCATCTCACCTGCAGGCTGTGGCTGAATACATCATATCATACATTCAAATTTATTCTCTCCTTTCTTTTTCTTCTGTTTCACCCTCTTCCTATTTTTGATGAGCTCTGTTACATCAAAAAAATGTATCTAACACCAAATGTAATCATCCCCCACTGCTCAACTACCCACACATAAAAACACACTTTCTCTCTCTCACACACACTTGCATGGTGATCTGTCTATCTTTCAATAGATGAATGTCAAGTAGTGTACATTGAATACATTTGCACTTTCATTGCTCAGGGGCCATTCTGCAATCAGGGTTTCTTCCATTTTCCTTCTCCATAAATCTCATCATTATTTAAAGCATTTGTTGCCAGTACATTTTCAGGGATGCATTTACATCATATTGGTCTAAGCTTGATTTGGTCCATTTCCTGAATGCTTTCATTAACTTGCTGAATATCCTGTTAGTGCTACACCAATTCTCTCATTCAGAGCTGCTAAATGCATTTGAGCCTTGTATTGTGTTTGAGGCCGTGAGAGAAATTCCTGACAAAATTATGTATTATTTTTTTGTGACGATTAATTTTTGTTTCCAACCTATGACATCAACATCAGTGCATCACCTTTGCTTTAGCCCATGTGTCCTACATGTATGTATATTTGTGTGTGTGTGTGTGTGTGTGTGTGTGTGTGCAGTGTATCAGATAAAAACTGATTGTGCCAGGAATGACAGCCTGTCCAGTTCTCTGTTGATATCAACCCTTTCTGACTCCCCTGCTTCTGATTTTTACATCCGTCACCAAGACAACCAGATTATTTTGAATCTATCAGATCAAATTCAATTTTGCTTTTGATTTTGGATCGGGAAGTCTCTTGCCTGTCACATAGTGTAGACTGGAGATACTGCCTGGAGACTTAAGAATTTGACAAGGCTGCTATTTTACACTAGAGTGGGAAGTTCATTTCTGGGGTCCTCTTATTTTTCCAAAACCTGAGGCCTGGAACACAGAGTAATATATACAGAGTTAATGGTTTTGTCAAATAATTCAAAACAGCAGGAAGGAAGCGGAATGTGAAGAGTTTGACTTCAGCTATTTAATATGCCATATGTTTGCAATACTTTTGTGATTACTGCTAGGTTCCACTGCATTCCTGTTGTCGTGTTTGACTTCATATTAATAGATGTTGCTCAGATGTCACTTTAAAGCTCATGAGACTTACTTTGTGCCATGGCATTATGTCACTGACAGTTTTTGGTGACTGACTTATGTGTGCACAGCTGTCTGCACAAACTGCATTGTGTGTGTAAGTGAGTGGTTGTGCACACATGTCTGTCTGTGTGTATTTTTGAGTGTGGTGTGTGTGTATATACCCCTCAACTCATCTTTGTTCATCATCCCATTCATCATCACAAATATAATATACAATTTGATATGACAGCAAATTAAATGATTTATATTAATACAATATAATATAATTTGTTTTTCAATGCCAATTTAAAATGTCATAAATTTTATTTTATATGAACCTTTTTGACAGACTGTGATGATATAAAATATGTACCGGTATAATTTATTACCTTGTCATTAAATCACAGAAAACAAGTTAATGTTTTTGTGTGACTGTTTGTAATAAAACTGCGAATTTGACATCTTTCTCTCTTCTACTGTCAGCAGATAGACACAGGACTCAGAGGTAAGTGCAATACAATCAACAGGTTTATTGAGTAGTAGCAGAGGGGAATGAGATGAGCAGAATGTCCAGGTAAGCAGGCGGGGAATGGGAATGTCTCTAGGGGCTTATCTGAGTGTGAATGTCCTTTTTCCTTTTCCAGGGGATCCGGAGGTAACAGCAGAGCGTGGAGACGGTGGAGAACTGGAGCGGTGGAGAATAGGGATAGGAACACTGGAGCAACTGGTAAGTAGACAAAAGGTAAGTGGGTCAGGTTAGTCAACATGGAATGTTGAGTGAACAGTGAGTAAGACAGAGAAAAAACAGTGAGTAAACGGGAGGAGTGCAGGGATATAGTGCTGCTGATTAGTGCTGAGAGGTGGTGGTGATCAGAAATCAGGGGATTGGGATCTGGTGAGTGTCGTTGGTGGAGACTGCGGTGACTGTGGTGACTCTCTGACATCCACCACTGTAATCAATCTTTCAATATTTCCTTATTTGTAAAGTCAAAGTAATAGTACTTTGTTTTTTGCCTATTGAAGCAAATGTTATAGTTTCCATTCACAAATACTGGCATCCACCCATCTATGATGATTTCTGCTTCTTAAAACACTAGAAATGTAAAAAAAAAGAAAAAAAAAAGAAAAAAAAGGGTATATTATATTATATTATATATTCAAATTTTCAAAGTAAATTGTCAAAGTAAAACTAAGATATATTTTAATATATGCTATTATATAACCCAGAACATATTACACTAAAAATGACACATTATTATAAATATTGCTATATTCACCTTATATGCTAAGTGGATGTGGCCATTTGTAATTTCAATGCGCAAGGCTTTCCAGTGACATTAGCATCCAGTTATTTTAAACTGTACAAAACAGCTTGTTATGCTTCTTGATATTGCAAACACGTATTATTTGAAAGTATTTTTTTTTTCAAAAATATGTATATGTTTTACCAAATACTACACTTTCTCTTCTTCTCGAAGTCGTATAGCAGCTAATGAATCAGAAGTTTTGCACATTCCCAGAAAACAGCTGCGGTGGATAAAGGCTTGTGTTCTTTACATATAGCAACACTGTGAATAGTACAGCAGCTTCACACATTAAGACCGAAACCCAGCAGAGCACCCTGTGCTTTCTAACTAGAGCTGAAGTTTGTCATTGGTTCATTAGTTCTTATTAGAGAGCACACATTATCAGCCATCGTTCTCTCTGGTAGGTCCTTACTCATATGTATTCATAAAAGCCCTGAATATGTCGACATAACTAAGCTAATTTGGTATTCTTGATGTGATTTATCTTTTTTTCTAAAGATATCTCACAATGAAAAGACAATGAAAGTATGCATGAGGTGTGGGGTTTAGCAAGTATTGATGTATTATAGCCAGTGTTTGAGTTATACGGTGCAGGGGGATGGGGAGGGGGAGCGCGGCCTCATCAGTAGTTTGTTCCACTGGGTTTCATTCTATTCTCTACAGACTGATTTGACCCCATTGTCACACTCACACACATACACACAATAAAATGAACATAGCACACAAACCCACATTTGCACCACAAACATCAGGCCGCACCTCATATAGTCATGCATGCACAAACAAACACATACACACATATGCGGAGTAAAATTATTGTACTACACACATGTAGACACATAAATGAACATGGTACACACCACACCACACACACACACACACTCAACGCTTGAGTGCTCTAACACAATGACACAATGAGATTGATTCAGCCTCTTAAAGCGGGCACATCATCATTAAATTAAATAATGTCACAGGGACTCATGGAAAATAGATTCTCTCTGGCATCGTCTCTTCATCATTCACAGTCTCAAACCAAATGCATTCCAGTCCTCTCGGTGGGCTCCTCCTCATCTTCAACTGGAAAACCTTCCCAGTGAAGCACAAAATTCAGTGTAATGTGAAGTCAAATTCAGAAAGGGGTTGTTTTTTTCTTTGATAAACAGATTTTTGTAAAATTTCAAATGTTCTATCAGACAAATAAAGCATTTCTAAACAGCACTGAGCTGTCACAAGCTAAATTTACACATTTGAATATATGCGGGGATGTAATTATGCCTCCATAAGGTTATAGGGTTGACAGTTTTGTGATATTACAAGCCTTGTACTTAACGTCATAAAACTACAATGTGTTATAGAGAATTTAATGCAATTATTTTTTACAAATATCTATTTTTCAATTATCACTTATTTACTTTGTTAACAGTGTTAACCTTTTAAGATCACCACCTACTTAAAATGATGAAAATATGATGATAACAAGCTTGACGCACAGTATTTTCTAATTTTCACTCAAATGTGACATCAAAAAAAGTTAAATGTTTAGTCTGTAATGTTTTTACTATATTGTATGTTGACACAGTGTTGGATCAGATTACTTTTTTCGAGTAACTTGTAAAGTAATGCATTGCTTTTTAATTGACAAGAAAAATCGTATTCAATAGTATTCAATAGTTACTTTTAAAAAAGTAATGCCAGTTACTTTGTTTTCCCATTGGCTGACTGACAGCTCTGCTGTCCGCATGTTGAGAGAAATCATAAGTAAGTGCAGAGGTGTTGTGTGCTGTGTGTAAACATGATGGTTACTGACTAGTAACATGCAACATGCATTTACTCATCTCACATGCACAAAAACAGATTCAGTATTCCTCAGAATAAATAAAAACAGTGAAATGCAAAACTCAGAATTTGACACATACCTGCAGTGATTAATTGTTAAATAACACAAACATCATTTATGTACTTAAAGGGATAGTTCACCAAAAAATTTAAATTCTGTAATTATTACTCACCCTCATGTTATTCCAAACCCTGTAAGACCTTTGTTCATCCCTCGGAACACAAATTAAAATATTTTTGATGAAATCCGAGAGCTTTCTGATCCTCCATAGACAGCAACACAACTACCACATTCAAGGCCCAGAAAGGTAGTAAAGACATAAAATAGTAGTTACAATAGTCCACGTGATATCTGTGAGTCAGCTGTAATTTTATGAAGCTATGAGAATACCTTTTGTGCGCAAAAAAAAAAAGAAAAAAATTAACAACTTTATGCAATAGTTTAATCCGTGTAAGTCTTCAACACACTTTCATGAGAGTACCACGACTCATGCAATCCAAGAATGGCCTTTTACTGTACAGCCATGAATTTACATTTCCTTCAGCCTGAGGTGTATTCATTTCACTTTTGGTGTGAAAGGGCATAGCTTTGATAAAACTAGGATTTTTTATATTACAACCTGAATTCCGGAAATGTTGGGACGTTATTTAAATTTGAATAAAATAAAAACTAAAAGACTTTCAAATCACATGAGGCAATATTTTATTCACAATAGAACATAGAGAACATAACAAATGTTTAAACAGAGAAACGTTTATCCACTTAATGAGCTCATTTCAAATTTGATGCCTGCCACAGGTCTCAAAAAAGTTGACACAGGGGCAACAAAGGGATGAAAAAGCAAGAAATTTTGAAAAGGTTCAGCTGGGAGAACATCTAGCAACTAATTAAGTTAAATGACATCAGGTCTGTAACATGAAAGGGATGTCTTAAAGAGGCAGAGTCTCTCAGAAGTAAAGATGGGCAGAGGCTCTCCAATCTGTGAAAGAATGCGTTAAAAGAATGTGGAATACTTTAAAAACAACGTTCCTCAATGTAAAATTGCAAAGACTTTGCAAATCTCATCATCTACAGTGCATAACATCATCAAAAGATTCAGCAAAACTGGAGAAATCTCTGCACGTAAGGGACAAGGCCAAAGACCTTTGTTGGATGCCCGAGCCCTCAGTCTTCGGGTCCTCAGATGACACTGCATCACTCATCGGCATAATTTTGTCATTGACATTACTAAATGGGCCCAGGAATACTTCCAGAAAAGTGTTCTATGGTCAGACGAGTCCAAATTTTACATTCTTGTTGAAAATCACGGATGCCGTGTCCTCCGGGCTAAAGAAGAGAGAGACCTTCCAGCATGTTATCAGCATTCCATTCAAAAGCCAGCATCTCTGATGGTATGGGGGGTGCATATGTGCATACAGTATGGGCAGCTTGCATGTTTTGGAAGGCACTATGAATTCTGAAAGGTATATAAAGGTTTTAGAGTAACATATGCTCCCCTCCAGACGATGCGTTTTTCAGCAGGACATTGCAAAATCACCTACTGCAGCTATTACAGCAGTATGGCTTTGTAGTAGAAGAGACCGGGTGCTGAATTGGCCTGCCTGCAGTACAGATCTTTCACCTAAAAAGAACATTTGGCGCATCATTAAACGAAAAATACGTCAAAGATGACCACAATCTCTTCAGCAGCTGGAAACCTATATCAGGCAAGAATGGGACCAAATTCCAACACCAAAACTCCAGAAACTCATAACCTCGATGCCCAGACGTCTTCAAACTGTTTTGAAAAGAAGTGGAGATGCTACACCATGGTAAACATGCCCCCATCCCAACTATTTTGAGACCTGTAGCAGGCATCAAATTTGAAATGAGCTCATTATGTGCATAAAATTGAATTTTTTTCAGTTTAAACATTTGTTATGTTATCTAGGTTCTATTGTGAATAAAATATTGGCCCATGTGATTTGAAATTCTTTTAGTTTTCATTTTAATCAAATTTAAAAAACGTCCCATCATTTCCGGAGTTCGGGTAGTAAAAACAAACAAGCAAGCCCAGCCCAGATGAGAAAAGGTAACGCAAAAGTAATGTAATGCATTACTTTCCATAAAAATTAACTAATTAACACAATTAGATACTTTTTTAGGGAGATATGCAGTATTGTAATGCATTACGTCCCCAGCACTGTTGACAAATAGTGGAATCGGCATCATTATTCATTGTTTACAATTTTTTACACATATATGTGACCCTGGACCTGTCGACGCCAATAGCCTTGTCGACATACCGTGCAACTATGCTCACGGTGACCCGAGTTCGATTCTCGTCTCGAGGTCCTTTGCCGATCCTGCTCCCCTCTCTCCACCCAATGCTTTCCTGTCGTCACTTTTCTGTCCTATCCAAAATAAAAAAGTCATAAAAGGCCAAAAATATATGTGACCCTGGACCACAAATGCAGTCATAAGTAACATGGGTATATTTGTAGCAATAGCCAAAAATACATTGTATGGGTCAAAATTATCGATTTTTCTTTTATGCCAAAAATCATTAGGATATAAAGATCATGTTCCATGAAGATATTTTGTAAATTTCCTACTATAAATATTTTAAAACTTATTTTTTGGTTAATTTGGGCAGCTTTAAAGGTGATTTTCTCAATATTTTTTTTTTGCACCCTCAGATTCCAGATTTTCAAATAGTTGTATCTCAGCCAAATATTGTCCTAACAAACCATACATTAATGGAAAGCTTATTTATTCAGCTTTCAGATCTTTCAGATGATTCATAAATTCCTTTTTTTATTGATTTAAAAAATTTATTTTACAGAATTACCCAAATAATGCTAGATCATTGCGTGCATCTTAATCATTTAAAAAAAAATAATAATAAAGACTCCAGAAGACCTTATGCAGAGGTCTAAAATAGATAGATGTTAGATGGAGAAGACTCTTAAGTCTAAGAGGGTAAATGTTTAGAGAGAAAAAGTACAGTCCAGTTAAAACTTCAAACTCTGTTCATTGTCTATGGAAAATCTGATATGCCATTGAAGATAAGGCAATTCAATAGTTTATGTGAGTACTTAGATGCACCAAGCTGTGATAACTGATGATGTGATCATGCACAGGCAAAAACAATGTAACAAATAAAAATATGTTACTTGTTTATCGATGTTTACACACATCCATCTGGTCTTGAAACAATTACAATATGCGTTCCAGATTCCACTGTTCTATAAAACCCTTCTATATAATCTAAATACCAATCAAATTAGAGTTAATCTCACTACAATGTACAGAAACACAATTCAAGAAAAAAGAAAAGCAAATAATAAGCATATGGACATAGAATTATACTCAGAACAACATAAATATGCACACATGCAAGGTTTCACTGAGAACAAGAAGGTAACTACTCAAACATAACAAGCAACATCTGTAACCAATACCTGAAGCCATCAAACCGTACAGCTCATGGGCTTAATGACCTCTGAAGACAAACGTGAATTTACCCCAGGGCCGGCTCCAGAAGCCAATCCCTCGCCATAACAAGACCTGCCTCTAGGCCAAAGACAGTCTGGGTGGTCATGATGGGTGAAGTTAAAAGAGTCTAGGATGTCTGGGTCACGTGATCTTTACCACTGTGGTTAGCTTGATGTGACATTTTCTTGTGAATGGACAGAAATCCAGGGCCATAGACAATCCAGCTAATCTCCATCCAAACTTTGCCACTAAAATTCAAGTCCAATGTCACTGGCTGGTGCATTTATGCATTTCAGAAAGTCAGAATGCACCTGCTGGGAAACAAAATTGTGTTTACCAGGTTCCAGGTTGCTACAATGATCTTAACAGGAGGAACTTGTTATTTGATTTAGGTTCAAAGAGTTATGTTTGAGGCACTTATTAGTTTAGACCAATATGTTGCCTCCAGGCAACATACCTTATTTTAGGGTTTTTTAATAAAACGAGACACCCATTTAATTGATATATGCTATCTCAGGGTAGCAGAACTCAAATACTAATCAATGAAAATCCAAAAAAGTGGTCACATGACCCATGGTGGTCTATTTTGCTTTCAACTTCCAGGACATGTGCACGTCACATGACTCCATATTTTCTCCAATGAGAAGTGAATTTATCATCAATTTTCATCCATATATAACCTACAAAAAAGAAAAGTAATTTTCGTTGGTAAGTAAAGAAGTATTTTCAAAAACTTCACATTATAAATCATCAAATGTATTTTAGGAAATTACAAAAAAACTTCATATTGCCTCAAGGCAACATTGTACAATAATGGAATCACATGAGGCCATGCAGGCATACAAGGTTATAATACAAGTATATGATATTTGTAAGGAAAAGAGTGGAATTATTTAAATGTATTTGCATTTTTGCAACATTTTGTAATGCATTTGTAAGAATAATAATTCAGATACTATATCTACACATAATATGATTTTTCTGTTGAGAGGAATTGCTTTCTCAGCTTTCACAAGCAGTGAAGTGTCATTAGTGAGGAAGGAGATTTTACATGCATGTGCTTGTGTGTGTATGTGCATGCTTGTAAGGATAAGGTGCATATTAGTATGAGATTATGATGAATTTATAAATTTTATAAATAGATTTTATTGAAACTACACTGATTGTAATGTTTTGATATGATAACTGATATGATGGCTTGGTTATACTTGTGATCCATGATGGTACAATGTTGCCTGAGAGCAACAACTGGATATGAAATGTTACTTATATATGCAATACATTCAAAACTAGATAAAGCTGTCTGCTTAAGTGTTTGGTTAAAGAAAATGATGCAAACAATAAATATATTTATTTTTTTCTGCATGAAAATGTTAAATATTTATATTTGTCCATTGTGGTACAATGTTGCCTTGAGGCAACAAACTTGAAAAAGTTGATTGATATTGTTATAGTGTCCAATTTTAAGCAGGAAAAACATCACAAATATTTTTTTCATATTTGTCATATTACGTACCGTAGAGGGTTAACTCCATGATGCCAAAAAAGATCAGAAAAACAAAAAGTTGAGAAATAAATGTAATGTAGAATGTAAATAGCCTACACAATGATGCAATTTAAACAGGAAAAAGCTCAGTGATGCAGTGATAACACATAAGACAAACAGCATGAAGACTAAAGTAATAAAGCATAACAAGAAACAGGTGTGGCCAGTACCAGAAGTAATGACAACATATAACCAATTTTAATTTAGTTGAGCATGCTATCACTGCGGCACATTTGCTTTCCACTCACCAAAAATATGTGTGTAATTATAAAGTAAAAAATATTTAATTCAACCACATGGAATCATATTTTAACAGACTAGCCACTCTATTCTTAGTGGTTTCTAAGTCTTGGTGCTAAAACATTATATTAGTTAAATTCTGAACAATGACATTTTACTCATAGTGCACATAAAGTCTTCATCAAGGTCAACTCACATTCCTTAAATAAAGAAGTTGTTATTCTATAAATATAACAAACTTTACACTTGATTTTTTCTTTTAAAGTTAGTTTTTAAATATGTCATTTTTGTAAAAGAGGCTCTTTATAGTCTCTCAAATCCATATTAGAAATGCTTTTTATTTCCCAATGCATGTCTCAACTTTTTTTCCCCTGCATTTTTGTCATGAATGTTTAAAGAACTCAGCTTTAAACTCAGCTTCTGCATTCTCATTATATGATCCATATAGTGCTGAAAATAACAATTGCCTCATGTCTGTGGAATGCACAAATGTGCTCTATGGCTCCATCACCAATGCAAAGAAAATATGCCATGAAAATTACATCAACAAAAGCACTGCATTTTCCGAATTGCATATAAATATAATATATACTATATATATAGAATGTAAAACACATCCAGGTGTTGATTTGCTCAGAAGAATCTTATTTTGATCTACTCTTCCAACTGCACATTTGTGTAAGAAAACAGACAAGTGAATTTTATCAAATTATCAAACTGTGCCATCAATTCTGTCATTATTTACATGCATTTACATGCCATTGACTCTCACATGTCACATGAAAAAAGCCTGAATGTGTCTTTCCCTATCTGTCGGTCACTACGAGTTATGTCGTGACGACATAGGGGATTTACCTGGAAGCCCCAAACATCTCTGACTTAAGAGAAAACGCCAATGAAAATTGGTTAGTGGATTTTGCATACCTGAGCCACTCCCCATACATACGGGTATAAAAGGGCGACAGGTGCATCCACTCATCAGATTTTTGCTTCGGAGCCAAGTGGATGAAGACTGTGCTGCTCTCCACAAAGCCTCATCTTTGTTTTGTTTCCGGTTGGCGTTATGGTACAGACAGCGGAGTCCCTTTCACCAGCGATTCCCCTGGGCACTTCTGTCCTCTTGGTTGCAGTTGTTTTCTGTCCGCGGATGACGGACACGATCGTTGTCTTCAGTGTCTGGGTCTCCAGCATGCTGAAGCTGTGTTCGTGGATGACTCATGCGCCTGTTGTGGGCATATGAGCATGACATCACTGCGATCTCGCCTTTCCTTTCTGAAAGGATTGGCACCCTCTGCCGCCACCCGCCCCGGTCTCTCTGACTCTAGCAGAGGACCGCCTGCTGGTGCTCTGGGAGATCTGAGGGTTACAGTAAGAGCCTCTCTGCCGGGTACGTCCCCACGGACATCTTACTCCTCATGCAGTGAATGTCCTGTCCGGCTCCCGGGTGATTTCACTGGTTCGTCCCACGGGACGCCCAGTATTTCATTCGGTGCGCCTCCTGAGGACAGGATGTCGATCGCAGCATCGGGGGACGGGTTTACGAAGGTGCAGCGGGGCTACCCCCCTCGGGTGTGGTCGCCACTGCTGCACCGGACCCAGAGTTGACGGCCATGCTTACCCGGGCAGCCGTGAGCATCGGGCTGGAGATCAACAGACCGCCCAGTCCCAAGTCCTCGCGGCTGGATGATTGGTTTCTCGGGGCGGGGCGCGGCTAACAACCGCGATCTACTCCAGTGCCTTTCTTCCCGGAGGTGCATGAGGAGCTGACGAAGTCGTGGATGGCCCCTTTCACGGCCAGAAGCCGCTCGTCTGTCTCCTCCGTCCTCACTACCCTCGATGGCGGGGCTGCCAGGGGGTACGCGGGCATTCCCCAGGTGGAGAGAGCGGTCGCGGTGCACTTGAGCCCACGAAACGCCGCCACTTGGAGGAATTGTCCGCGTCTCCCGTCCAAAGCCTGTAAGCTGACGGCTGCTCTTGCGGCCAAGGCTTATAGTGCTGCGGGCCAGGCAGCCTCTGCCCTGCATGCCATGGCTATCCTGCAGGTTCACCAAGCCAAGGCACTCAAACAAATGCACGAGAGTAGTTCCGACCCGGGGTTGATGCAGGAGCTGCGCACAGCGACTGACTTCGCTCTACGAGCGACGAAAGTCACGGCGCGGTCCCTTGGGAAGGCGATGTCTACCATGGTGGTCCAAGAGCGCCATCTCTGGCTCAACCTGGCGGAGATGAAGGATGTCGCCAAAGCACGCTTTCTTGATGCTCCCATCTCCCCGGTTGGGCTGTTCGGCGACACTGTCGAGGGATTTGCCCAGCAGTTCTCGGCAGTGCAGAGACAGACAGAGGCGATCCAGCACATCCTGCCCCGGCGCGATGCACCTGCAACGGTTTCCCCCGGGTCCAGGCCTCTGTCTACTCGTCGCCGTGGGTGCCCCCCTGAGTCCGAACCAACACCTGGGCCGGCGCGTCGAGCCTCTCGCAGGAGGGCGGCGCCTCTCACAGGAGGGCGGCGCCCCCCGCGTCCCAGCCGGGCCCCAAGTCGTCCAGGAGATCGACGAAGCGGCCCTGACGCGGGCAACCCAGAGATGTTGGAGTTTGCTCTTTCTCAGGAGACGGCAAAGATAGCGCCGCTCCTTCCCCCAGAGGAGGGCCGGGTGGAGAATCTTGTGTTCCCTTTTGTTTCTGTACTGCCGTTGGCCTATCCCAAGGCGAGCCGTGCGCCCTTGGGTTGAGGGCTCACTCCACACGGAGTGTTGCCTGCACTTATGCGTTGGCGCACGGCGCCTCTTTGGCAGACATCTGTAGAGCTGCGGGCTGGGCGACACCGAACACCTTCGCGAGATTTTACAGTCTCCGCGTTGAGCCAGTCTCTTCCTGTGTGTTGGGTAACAGGTAAGTGGCGGGAAGAGTTGGCCGGTGTCACGCTTGCTGCGCCATTCCCCCTCACCCGGGGATACGAGCGCCTTTTTCCTCCAAGCACCCCTGGCAGTCAGACTGGGCGGAGCAGTACTGGTGCTAGCTCGCCCGGGTCTCCGGTCAGCCCCTGTACTCAGCTAGGTGTCCATATGGCCAGATTCCCTTCGGGTAATCCCACACGTGTATTCGTCCACGGTACGGTTATTTACATACTTTTTTCTCATTAAAACATTTTACATTAATAATATATTACATACAGTCAGCACCGAAAGCTTCGTGGGCATGTAGTGCCGTTGTGCTTCGGGTGTCCCGAATTAGACTTATATTACATTGGCTTTTGTGTATCACATAACAAATTGTCACACATCAAGCTTGAATGAAACAAATTCTGTACTGCTCTATATTTCCTGAATATTCATTTTATTACTATATGTTCTCTATGTATGTTTTTGTAGTATGCAGTAGTATGTTTGTTTAATTAAACAAAGAGCAATTTTTAGTGAATGACAACCTCAGTTTCTCGCTGTTCTTCACAAAAAAACAAATCTATCATTTGGTTCAAGAAGATTTGGGATGTGCCATATGGGCCATACTTTATGGTGAATGATATGTTTTTTAATTGGTATACCATATGCTCAGTGCTCAAGTTTGTGTTGCATTATGCTCTAGATATGAAATTCATACCCAAACTGAAGACAGATAGAAGTCTTTCACTTGGGCCCTGCTTCTGCTTCATGCGAGGTGAGTCTTACTCCTGAAACCAAGATGATATATAATGATATTGGTATAATACTGAAAGAACCATCTGTTCTTTTATATCTCAGCTCCAACACTTCACACAACAAATACATATCTAATTACTGTACGACTTGCAAAGTTACAGCGGCGCACTTACGAATAACTAATTCTAGCACGTATTCACTTGGTAAACCTATTTCAAGTTGATCAGATTTTCATTACGGAGAGGAATGGAGTTTTATTTGTGAAGAATAAGCGGCTGCTGAATTATTGTCAGAGTAATTGGGTGTCACACTTTTAACATCGTTCATGAACACATAGTGGCAACTCATTCTGTGTCTGTTATTTTCGTTTCTGCCCAAAAGTCCTATCTCACTGACATTTATGTGTGACCTGGATGCTAATAGACAGCAAAATTGTTTACCCAGGATGCAACTGGAAAATGTGTTTGAGAAAGATGAATCCATTGATGTTTGTTTTATACCCAAAGAGTATGTAAACAGAAAATGTGGCATGTTATTAAGCAGGAGAACTTGGTTATTTCCTTTGCAACAACATCTCATAAACTATTCTGACAGACTAATAAACTATATGAAGCTGCTGTGGAGAAGAAAAAAAGGGGGAAAAAACACAGGCTTTGAATCTTACAGCCATACAAAGGGGAAAATGCAAAAGAAAACATCAATCATGGGGATTATTATTTCAGTTGCCATGGAAACATCCCTCCAAACCCAATATCTCCATGTCTCCACTGCTTATTATCATCTGGTTTGATTGTACATCATTGAAACTATAGTGATTACACTCTTAGGATGAAAAAATGCACGCTGTCATGGCAACACAGTACAATGTTCTTAATCATTTCACCTCCTCAATCTGAAATGTAATAGGCTGTCAGCCATAATGGCTTGTGAAGGATGCTTCTGTGAAATGGTTATCTTCTTAACTATCTTGCAAAATTATTCCTCCTGTCCTGGAGACATGCAACGAAGACACTACAGGGCAGCTTTTATATCTGCAGTACTGCTCTATATCTCCCGACTTTTCATTTTATTACCAATAGTTCTTTATGGCTCATGTGTTGCAATCGCACTACTTCATCCCAGTTTGTGTATGACCATGTTTCACTACAAACTAAACCATATTTACAGATTTTTTTTAAACACATTGTACACAAAAATTTACACAGTAACATGTTTTAAATGGTTAAAATGATATGCACTTATAATAATAAAATACAAACTAAGAAAATAAATATCCATACCAAATCTAGTACAAGATCACATCCATATCAACCAGCACAAAATAAACAAAAAATGTTTACATTTTAGCAATAGGAACTGAGTAGCTGTGATGCTAAGCATATAATAACAATAATGAAAGTATGCTACATTTTAATTTTAATTATTTTAATTATTTGATCAAGCAGGTTCATGTTACTAGATAAATAAAATATACATATATTTTTAAAAACATTATATTATGGGAGCTGTTACTAATGAATGTTAGCACTAGAACATTGTATTGAGTAAACTGCAACCAGAACCAGAACTATCCATTTAAAAAAAAAAAACATATAAATCGGGCAGAAACCAAGATTTAGCAAATGTCAACAAATGCAAGGAGCTGCAGTCATGGTAACAGAACAACTGGACATTAATAGCCAATATGATGAATTGCAGTAGAGGTGTGCTGAGAACTATTTTCTCATAGGGCAGCCACATGCTCTCGCTTTTATTGACCATCTAAACAAACACACAGGTTCATGTGATGCACTTAGTTTTTATTGCGAGAGGTCGATATTTATTCATATTTCTCATAACAAAAAGAGGCAATTCTACTTGTATAAATTGTCTAGCTTCAGGCTTCTGTATCACTGCAGTTGTATTGCATAAATTAGATAGGAGTATACAAAGAGAAAAAGAGAAGAGAAGAGAAGAGAAGAGAAGAGAAGAGAAGAGAAGAGAAGAGAAGAGAAGAGAAGAGAAGAGAAGAGAAGAGAAGAGAAGAGACTGACATTCATTTTCGTCTATTCATTATGACAAACATAAATTGCCCGTGGCAACAATGTCCTCATAAGTCAGGGGTTCTGTCTTTAAAAACATGAAATAAACTGAGAGCACTCCCACAATATCAAGCATTAGAAGTCATTACTAAGCCACAGAAACACTCAAATTACCATATCACCATTTTGTAGAGTGTAAAAACAGAAATGCAAGGCATTTACAAATAAGTTCAGGAATTATATTTTACATCATTAACAGATCTAGTGAGAAATGTTTCCCTCAGGATACGCAACAGCTTTTGTGTTTACTTTGTGACTTGCATTTAAAATGAGTTCAAAATATCATCCTTCTCCAAACCAGTTTCCACTATAACAATCACAGGGAGGTTTTAATAAAAAGCTGGTGGTGGTCTAGCGGGTGGGGATTTTTCTGTGATTATTTTTCTGCAGGTTATCATTATGGCAGTAGGTGGCAATAAGTCTTTATGAGTCGTTGAATCATTTTATTAACTGAAGCCACACGAACTGGTTCAGGATTTAAACACAAAGGTGCGTTGTGATTTTCTGTAGTATTATTCAGTCAAACTAATGTTTGTTTTAATTGTGACTTTGTGTACTGATTTGGACTTAAATAGTTATTGAGGTAGGACACTATGGATGTAAATCACATAGTAGAGTTATGAGTAGTGAAATAGAATCAATAGCCTATACTGAATTAAGGTAGGCAATGAGTTGAATATGTAATAAGACTAGTAAATGTGAATAATTACCGTTATGTATATAGCCTAATTAATTTATTAATTAATTAAGGTTAGATCTTTACCTTACACTGCTATTATAATTGCCATTTTGACCATTTTTTTTCTTCAAATGGCAGAAAGGTGGAGCAGGCAATCTGTGTGCCATTAGAAAGCTACTGAACTTATGGTAATCAACAAAGGTCACAATAAATAAGTAGAAGTGAGGTGGAAATATCGTACCACAATCAGAAAGTCCAGAGACTGGATTAGGATTTGTGAAAACAGGTAGGTACAGTATTTTCCTAAATCATTTTTAATCAAGGTTATGTAAGGAAAACTATATCACACTCAAACTGCTGTAATTAGGCCTATCTGCGGTACTAGGTTGGTGGCCTCCTACATGTATTACTTAATGTGTCTTGATATGGTTATGTTTTCATTATTAAATGTATGTTATTAAATACTGTATATAACACATAAATATACATTACATTTTCAGTTTTAGAATTTTAACCCAGTAATACAGCCATAAAACGCAGGCGGTATTAAAAGGAACACATAAAAGACAGGAGGGGGAAACAAAATGGTGACTTCATGTGAATGTAATATGTTTAAAGAGGAAAAAGAACATCAGCAGTATAATCAATAGCACATGAATGAAGCTTCCCCATAATCCAAATGGCAATCATCCACTTTCCCTCTTCAAAACTCGACCACAAAATTGGATTTGAGAAATTCACGAATGGTTGCTTCATTACTTCAACAGGCTTTATTTTGGCAATGTATTTTGCTTTTTAATTGATTTCTGTCTTGATGGTGTGCTGTTTATAACCATGAAATGGCTTTTTTCTCTATTTAAATTCTTCCGGTAAACATCAATGAGTTATTTCCAACTTTCTGAGCTCTTGAAAAAGCTACAATGTCTGTGATCCTGCATGTTTTGCAGATATGAATGTTAAAGAGACTTGGCCTTGGTATCAGTCATATTTTAGTAGGCTACTTAATTCTGAACTACCACAACATTTACTTTACCATCCACATCCAAAAAGGGCTGAATTTGCTATTAACCATCTGCATTTTTGTGTTTTGATGTGTCCTTATTGATTGTGGTTTAACGTGCATATAAATTATGTTTATGAAACAGTAGTTTATTAATGCTATTCCAGTGTACCAGTGTTGTTGCTTTTTTCAGGATCATCTGCAATGTTAAAAGATGAGAAAAAGAAGCTAGGATGAACTGTGAAAGTCATCCTCCTCTCAATCTATTCCATCTGTCAGTACCAATGAATTGTAGTTTGAATTTTCTTGTTGGCAGCAGTCATGTCATTACAGAGAGCTCTGAATTGTCGAACGCCCTGGGCGAAATTTCATGGCTGTTAAAACTAGTCTGCGTATATTAACCCTCATTTACTGAAGTCACCACTTTCAACTTACACATCTCACTACAGTAAATCTTCAAAGAATTAAGAGTGATATTCAAACGCGGAGATTTCAGACTGATTGCTGCTTAGATTCAGAGTGAAGGAGAACAATAAAAAAGAGAAGGAGCTGAGCAGAACTGTGCATCTAGTCGACCTGTTGTCGAAAGGCTAATTTCGGTTTCTCATTCTTTCTTTTTTTTCTCGTTCTTCCCTCTCAGACAACAAATTTAGATAAAAAATTGAGATAGATGTTTCCTGTGCGGGGTGTCATTTCCTGTGGAATGTTATTTGAACGATCCACCTTCATCAGTGCATATATATTGTTTGCTGAGTCTTGGGTTAAGATGGGCTCCTCAGTTTGTTGTGTCGTGTTTTTTGGAGAGGAACGGCTGTAATGCAGTCCTTGTCCCTGAAATAGGATACACTGGCTGTACGTGTCAGAGATTTCACATTCACGAATCGGTTTGTTCTTTGATCAATGACGCTAACCTCCCTGTGCAGCCTCCAGGTGTGTTCAAATGAGGTGCATTCCACCCCGGTTCTCTGAATAAAAAAGCAATCCTCCCTGTCACTCTTTTTCATTAGAGTGCATTGTGGCACTAAAAGAGAATATTCTGAGTCTGGTGGAAGATGTAAGGAATAAAGATGACTACATTGCAAAGAGTTGATGTTTTATTAATACACCCCTCTCAATATGATAAAAAATTCAGCTTTTTCTCTCGAAAAGGAAGGGCCATGTGAAGTTAGAATTTGCATTGATAAATAATTAATTGCATTTAGAGGTAATGAGGATGCACGTTCACTTCTGCTTTGCCTCTTCCTGTACTGTGACTCCTCATTCGAAGGGTTAAACTGCCAGCACATTGAACCTGCACATGCTACTGCCAGTCATCGTGCAGATTAGCTCTTTAAGCCCATACGAACACAGCTTAACATTAATGTTGTGAAAGCAGTTTTTGCAACATCGGTTGGCGATGCCAATGAAGGATGCAACCGCAGTGTCTGGAGAGCTGTTTATATATGCCAATGTTTTGAAACAAATCAGGGGAAATGGTAATATCATGTTATTATTTAAATGTTACAATTTCAGAAGAACCAGCATATTCTTTACATGTCTATGATTTAAAAAAAAAAAACATATATGAAGAGTAAATTGTAATTTTATTTTTATTTTTTGTTGTTCTTATTTTTTATATTTTTTCTGCAAAATATCCTGTATTTTGATAACACTTTACTTAAAGCCTTCTTGTAATGCATGAACTTATCCATTTTAATGCATTATAGCTTTTCATAAATAATTGTAACCAAAGTTAAAATGCATTATAAAATTTGCAGATTTTTTGTTGTATCTGAAATTGGTTGTTTCTCATGTGTTTTACTGCATTATATAATATTATGAGATCATGCAATGCATTATAAGGTGTGTTACCAGGCCTAATCAATGCATTAAAAATGATTTTATAATGCATTATATATGAAGACTTCAAGTAAAGTGTTACCCTAAAACCCCTGTATGAATAAGTATAAATCATGCATAATGAATGAATGAATGAATGAATGGATAAATAAATAAACAAATTCCCTTGCCTCTAGAACATTATTCTATTATTATTATTATTATTTATTATTATTATATATTTTGTCATAATCTTAGCTTTCATCTTAGAAATGAGTTTTTTCGGTCTGAGTGAACAGTTTAAAAGCAGAATTTTTTTTTCTTCAAGAGTCATAACCCAATTTGTCTTTTTACAAACAGTCAAAGCACTAGAGCACTAGCACAGAAGAAGAGAAAACATAGCTGTCCAAACACATTCTAAATGATCGTTGTGAAATATCTGAGGTCTGTATTTATGTTGAAAGGCCTTCACAGTTTTTCAAGTACCTTGTACCTTTCCAATCAGAGAGTTGTAATCCTAATTCATTTTCTTTTTAAAAGAGACAGAAAGAGAAACTGTGTGGTTTCACATTCCTCCAGGATTTCTAATATCACAGTGCACTGCCAAAACCAAAATTGGTGCTTTACTTACATGCCATTGGGTTCAGCTCAAATGATGTCCAAAGGTTGTCCTATATACCTCCCTGTATCCTGCAATTACCAAAGATTAATATATGACTTCATTTTCCTCTTTTCTTTCTCAGTAATTCTGGGACCGGAGCCAGCAGCACAGTTTCCTTTTGACTCAAAGACATCATTCAGTCTCTGTTTACACTTGTTTTATAAGGGAAAAAAAACCTTCTCAAAGCAACCATCTCTCTCTGCATTTTTCCCTGCTCTCTAACATAATTAATAGAAAATTGCCACTATCTATCATTTAAATGTAATCACATTTGTGAAGGAATTTTTTATGAAGATAAATACCGAAATAATTCACAGTTGATCCCAAGGTCAGTCAAAATGGCTTGGAGGAAACTTTGTAAGCAGGTGAAATTGTCCTTAATTTGCTGTTGTGCTTTGAGAGCTTTGTCTCATGGTCATTTTCAGTAGCCACACGTGTG
Organism: Barbus barbus; assembly: GCF_936440315.1. Lineage (NCBI taxonomy): Eukaryota > Metazoa > Chordata > Actinopteri > Cypriniformes > Cyprinidae > Barbus > Barbus barbus. Next base: position 19,016,879 of record NC_136743.1, on the reverse strand, counting down.
ATATTATTACAGTAGACAGAAACATCATGGCCATGGAGACTTGTAATTGTATACGGCAGGGTGTGTTTGTAACACAAGCTTACTTTGCATTAGCCGGAGTCAAAGCAGACAGCTAGAGGTGACTCATTTGCAACCAGTGAGACACAGACTGTCACTGACTACTGAATCCGTCACATTTTTACACAATAATTGGATGGATGTGAAAAGATCACAGTTTTTTTACAATGTTAATAATGTCCTTGTATACATGATTACAGAACGCATCAGCTATCAGCTGTCTGCATATGCAAAAGTGCAAGACAAAGCATCAACAATAAACTCATTTTAATGTTGAACACTGTACACTGTGGACCATGTTAACCAGTTTTTATAAAAAATACCATAACTGCTACAATTATCTTTACTACTGTAAAACCATAATAAATGGTTATGGGATGTCCTTCAAGATACTTTCTTTTTTTCAAACTGCACGTCTAAATTAAAATAAAAACAAATATATATTTTAGGGTTGTCTACTAAAAACTGCTATGTAACAATACCTATTGTGAAAGGCACTACACACATGCATTTATTTATCTTAGTGGGTAGTAGGTAGAAAAAGGATATATGGAATAAAGAATATAATGTATAATGTTGTCTAAAATTCCACCTGTTCTCACAGTATGGACTTTTGTACATGAAAAATGTAAAGCTGCCTTTACATTTTAAGTAATGTAATGGCTGCATCCCCACCTGTACTTCAAAATGAATTGCTTAGCTCAAGAAATCAAATCAGTTAGATTTGCAAGTTTCATTGTTTTATTTCATCAATAGTTCATCAACATCAGCAAAAACACTCAAAGGCTCATTCTGATCAAACTTCTAAAGATAAAAGCTGGGATTTTGAGTCATTGTTTCTTTAGGGGTATAAAATTAGCTCTAGGACAAGAATAAAAGGCTCTCTGTATGGACTCATTTCATAATGTGTGCTCTGCTTGCATTGGGCAGAATGTATAGTTAAGCAGTTTTTGAATAAGGCGCAGAGAGTGAAAGGTCACATGCACATGTCACTGATTCATTTCAAAATTTTATTTTCCAGCTCTTTTGTGGTTTTTTATTAACTGATCATATAGGAAATTATTTAAAATTATATGCAAATTTAAAAACAGAGCTGGTGCATTTCTTTGTTGATGAACCAATCTAATATCCGATATTCTTGAGTTTCCTCTACACAGAACCAAATGCTGTTTTATTATCAGAACATGGTTAATGTACTCAGACTATGACTCAGTCTTCTGTTTGTTGTTCAGTGAAACATTAATGGGTTCAGACTGTAGTTCCAGCTAAAAAATAGTTTTAACATCACAATAAAAAAATTCAGAGCAGGCATTCAGACAGCTGTTATTGTGCTGTCAAAGGTCTTATTTTTACTCTCCACACTTATATATTCTCTCTAACTCCGTCTCTCTACTCTCAAAAAAACTACTGCTCACTGATGTATGCGTACATGCATATATAATCTCTGCCTTTGAATAGGCTTAGTCAGAAATGGAAATGAGTGAGTCAGCATTGTGCAAGAAGCGGTTTTCTGCCAAAGCTTTTTGAATATCAGTGAAGAGCGATATAAAGAACATTAGCATGTTGATGGAACTTTGCATCTTGTCTGAACAGACTGTATCTGTTGAAAACAGAGAAGGACAAACTGAAATGCAGCTAGGGTCATTGCAGTTTTATAGAGTTCTGTAACTTTTTGAAAATGAATATATTTGTGTTATGATGTAGGGAAGTATCTCTATAAAAAGACTGTACTGTCAGACTTCCAGAAGTATGTTCTGGTCAAGCTCTAGGGCCTACATTTTGTTAATTATAACTTGATTATTTACACAATGGCAAGAAAATGAGCAGGATGTCTTTTAGTCTGGAAGCTAAGATGATATAAACAGCTAAAGTTAGCTATCGTTCACTGGGGGATTGAGAGTTAGCTTACATGACGATGCCAAGTTGATGTCAATTTTTATATTTTTGTTTACACTTTAAAATAGGGAACACAAATTCACTGTTAATTAAGAGTTTTCCCTCAATAAACTGTTAATTTGCTGCTTATTAGTAGTTTTTAAGGTAGTTGTTATGTTTATGTATGGGGTAGGATTAAGGGATCCAAAATATGATCATGCACGAAAAGGCATTAATGTGTGCTTTATAAGTAGTAATAAATGGCCAGTATGATATGCTCTAATAAGCAATTAGTTAATAGTGAGAATTGGTCCTTAATATAAAGTGTTACCATTTTTTTTAAGATTCATCTTTGGACATTATGAGCACATTTACTTCTAGAATTACAAAGTGAAAGGGAATACAGTGAGACCAACCAACTACAACAAAACATCACAGGAACCATAAAATTGGAAAATTTGCTATATGATGCTGTAACAGATCGGCCAGGCTCTATCACCAGCCAATCACAGCGCACTCCCTCACCTGAGTTCTGATCACACACACACCTGCACGTCATTGAACCACTCATCATCCAAGCCATAAATACACACACCTTACAGCACCTCACTGTCCGGTCTCGTTTATACGAAGAGGACTGCTTATCATACCACAGCGAATTACCTGCTACTTACCTCCTTGTATACTTACCTCCAGTGTTCTCTCCAATGTGTGTTCTCCAGTGTTCCCCAGTCAGTCTGCTCCAGCGTCCTGTCCTGGAAACCGCCTGTGTGAGGTGTGTGTTCAGCTCCTTGCTCCTAGAATTCCTGTCAAGACAAAGATACCCAGTTACCGTCTCATCGCTCTCTATCTGGTCCATAGAATTAATCACTCACTCACCTGATTCTGAATCTATTGTAATGCTGTTCATCAATAAATACCTGTTTATTCACTAACTTATCTGTTTGAGTCCTGCTTTGTTTGAGTCATGAAATGGATTTTTAAAGTAAGCAATGAAATTATTTTAAAACAATCTCTATATTCACCTAATTCTGATTACAAATGACTAATACATTTTACTGTTAAAATTGTGAGTTTAATATTTTAATCATTCTAATTTTAATCATGCTGATTTGATTTATCAATGTCAAAAACAGTGTTACTTAACATATTTGTTGAATCCTTTAAACAATTTTTTTTTTCAGAATTCTTTGACGAACAGAATGTACAAAACAAGCATTTATTTCTTACATTATAAATTTATAAATTGTATTATAAATTATAATATTATAAATTGTTTTTACTGTCACTTTTGATTAATTGAATGCATCCTTGCTGAATAAAATTAAATTATAAAAGAAAAACTTACCCACCCTAAAATTTAAATGTGACCCTGGACCTCAAAACCTTAAGTCGCTGGGGTATACAGTGCTCTCCATAAGTATTGGGACAGTAAAGACAGAATTGCTCTGTTGGCTGTGGAGTCAAGACATTTGCAAATATGATTAAAAGATGAATATGAGACAAAACTACAGAATATCACATTTTATTATTAGCCGTTTCAACACATACATGCTTTACCAAATAAAAAGAACAGCACTTTTAGAGTTCATCCCACTCATTGATGTGAGCATAAGTATTGGGACAGTTGAACATAAGGCATATATAAAAGATTAAACGCTATTATTTAGTTGCAAATCCCTTGCACACAATCACAGCAGTGAGTCTGTGACCCATAGACATCACCAGACTCTTGGACTCATCCTTTGAAATACTTTTCCCAGCCTTTAATGCAGCCAATTCCAATTGTTGCTTGTTTTGGGGAGTTTCTGCCTTTACTCTCCTCTCCAGCTGGTGAAATTCATGTTCAATTGGATTTAAATCTGGAGATTGACTTGGGCAATCTAAGACTTTCCATTTCTTTGCCCTTATACATTAATTGACTGAACTGGCAGGGTGTTTTTTGGTCATTGTCCTGATGCAATATGAAGCACTTCCCAATGAATCTGGTGGCATTTTCTTGAATATTGGTAAGCAAGATGGTTTTGTACCCTTCCAAATTCATTCTATTACTGTCATCATACATTAAGTCATCAGTAAAGTTGAGAGGGCCTGTTCCAGAGGCAGCCATGCATGCCCATGCCACGACACCACCTCCACCATGCTTTACAGATGAGTATGCTTGGGATCATTGCAGTTCCCTTTTTTTCTCATCTTTCCCATCACTTAGATAAAGGTTCATCTTTGTCTCATCGGTCCATAAACACAGTACCAAAACTCTTCTATCTCACCTTTGTGCTTTTTTGCAAACTCTAATCTTGCCTTTCTATGTTTGGTGCTGGTCAGAGGTTTGCATCTTGCTGTGTAGCATCTGTAATTCTGTGTCAAAGTCTCCTGAGGACAGTAGATTGTCAGAGCATCACCCCAGCTTTCTGGAAGTTGTTGGTGATTTTACAGACACGTCTTGTAGGATTCATTTTCACAGCTTTTATGATTTGTCTGTCATCAACTACTGTTGTTTTCTCAGCCGATCAGGTCGCTGTTGGTTGCTGGTGGCGCTGGTGGTTTCCAAACTCTTGATTTCTCCATGCCCTTTGTTTCTGCTAGAGCTCTAACTGACTTCCTCTTTTCTTTTAGCATCCAAATTGCTTGCTTTTCTCTCAAAGTCAGCTCCCTCATCTTCATCCTAGTTTGTGTGTCATCATCGAATGCAAGATTCAGAATGCAGAAGTAATGGATATAACTGATCCGACACATTCCCTGCTTTTAATATCTGAAGAATTAATGCAACAGGACACAGCTGATCACTTAGAAAGACCTGTGAGGCAACTGTTTCAGTACTTATGCTCACATCAGATAGAGGGATGAAACTCTAAAAGTGCTGAACTTCTTAGCTGGTAAAACATCTATGTGTTGAATCACCCAATAATAAAGTGTGACATTCTGTAGTTTTGTCTCATATTCATCTTTTAGTCATATTTGTAAATGTCTTGACTCCACAGCCAACAGAGCAATTTTGTCTTTACTGTTCCAATACTTTTGGAGGGCGCTGTATTTGTAGAAATAACCAAAAATACATTGTATGGGTCAAAATTATCGATTTTGTTTATGCCAAAAATCATTAGGATATTAAGTAAAGATCATGTTCCATGAAGATATTTTGTAAATTTCTGACCGTAAATGTATCAAAACTTCATTTTTGATTAGTAACATGCATTGCTAAGAACTTCGTTTGGACAACTTTAAAGGTGATTTTCTCAATATTTCGATTTTTTTGCACCCTCAGATTCCAGATTTTCAAATAGTTGTATCTCGGCCAAATATTGTCCGATCCTAACAAACCATACATCAATGGAAAGGATATTTATTCAGCTCTTAGATGATGTATAAATCTCAATTTAAAAAAATTGACACTTAAGACTGGTTTTGTGGTCCAGGGTCACAAATGATGGTGAATATTTTTAAATATTAGGACATGTATGAAAGGAAAACATGTAGATTTGCAGCAAATTTGTGATTTTTGTAAAATAAATTAGTTTAAAGATACAAAAACATGTATTTATTATATGTCCGCATTTTTACTGTCGGCAGAAAGATAGTAAGCCAGAATTGCCTATAGAGGAGGTTTGCACATGTTTGCAAGTAACAGAAACCTGAGCATATGCACAAAAGTAAACAGTGTAGTTAGTTCAGTACGCCTGGTTTCTGTCTGTCAGTAAGGTACTCAGCTCTTGCTATATTGTGAAGTGCAGGTGCTACTGGGCATCTTGAGTGCAGAATAGTCCCGTTTAAATATTCTAGCAATTGGACAATGGATTTATTTGTAACCATAAATGTTTGGCTATAGTGGATTCCAAAAGTCTGAGAACAAATTATTCGCATTTTGAGTGAAAATGTATTTTAATGTATGTGCATCTTGTGCTCCAATAGACTCAAGAACATCTGACCTTCTGAGTTCACATCAGTTGACGTCAGGGTTACAAATTTGCTTTAATTTGCTTAGTGACCTAGAAATAAGAATCTTTTAATTGGACGTCATAGCTTTTCTCTGTTTCACATTTTCACTGTCCTAAACTTTCTGTTTATTTATAGATTTAAATAGGGGGGGGGGGGGGGGGGGGGGTCCACAATGTTTTCTCAGACTTTTGGGCCTCACTGTATATCATTTGTGTAAGTCCATGTCCACGGCGATAGAGTTATATCTCACCACTCGACAGCTATGAAGTGATGAGATCATGCCAAATGACCTATATTGTGTTGCTGCTGTAGTTTGTACCACATTCATTTAGCACACATCCGTCCTCTTAAAGCTCCAGGGAATAAAAGCTACAGCCATTGCGTCTCACCTTGTTAGAGGTGCTGGGTCTGTACTGGAATCTGCTTTAAAAAATGAAGTTGGGAGAGTGCTGAGCTGACACCACTGCGAATCTGTAAACACCAATGTAAATCAATTACAACGGGAAAAACACAGTCCCATGTATAATTTGATCTGATTATGCTGTTGACAGCAGCGGCGTAATGATTACTGCCACACAACAGAGGCAAAGCATGTTGCTGTCTCCGAGATGAGAATGTATTGTATTATCAGGCTAGAAAATCTTTGATTTGATTTGTCAAGTTGTTAGGGCAGCACTAGAGATTCGATTTGATATTAATTAAAGGGAAATGGAGAAGAGGGAAAAATGAATGTGGTAATAGCCTGTGACGACTTCAGAAAAAGAGTTCAGGTGCATGTGCTTTTTATGTTCGAGATCAATATTAGTGTGCTCGTTTTGATGAGAAGAAACAGTGTGATTTGATCAGTGTAGACCTCAATCTCTTCAGCTCTTTATTGCTTCTGGAGTGATTGCTCTCCCACTCCACCTGGGCTCACTCTGCCCATGCATCTGATATCCTCTGTTCGGAATGTTATAGAGCAAACAATGTAAGATGAGTTTTTGGATTTCAATTTTTATCAATTTTTTTTCCGTGTGTGTGTGTTTGTGTGTGATAGAGGGGGTGGGTGGAGTTGCTATGCACGGCGGTTGTATAATAGAAAATGAGTAAAGATCAGACCGGCTAAATTTTGATGAAGGAATGATTTGCTGGGGCGCTTTGTGCTGTGTTTAGACCAGGTGTCGTGAAATAGCATATTTCACTTATCAACAGTGAGTCTATTATATAAAACATTTTTAACTTTTTGTCAATTTAATCTTGAGTTGGTGCAGCTCAGCCTAAAAAAAGGATAAACAATGCAATAAGTAACTCTCTCTCTAGTTTTTTCTCTGAAATTCAAGTTTGTTTATATAGTACCTTTCAAAATAAATACTGTTTCAAAGCAGCTTTACAGGAAATGCTTATTTCAGTGTTAAAAATGTAAATGATTCTGTTATCAGTCAGATATGTGTCAAAGTAATGTCCATAAGGCAGCAATATACAGCTAAAATGTAATAAACTGTACTCACTATTGAACTATCTTCAAGTATGAAAACAATGCCAAAACCTGGACATTTTAGGCAATTTTAAAATTCTGGCCAGGACATGTCAGGGAATAAGAGTGTCTACTTGTGCTTGCCTTGTAAATAACCCTTCCAAAGACCCTTCTCACGCAACACATCAATTTCATATGCAGTGAAAAAACACATCACGGAGCAATGAAGAAACTGACAATGCGCCGACAGACGAGACAGAGCAGGTTGGTAGGAAACAAACTGTAGCACATTCAAGCGACACATGAAGCAATCATATCTTCCTCTTTACTGGTTATAGCGTGAAATAAACATGAATGAACATCAGAAGGTATTTTGTTTCAACCACGGAAATATGTCGATACACTGTTTTTCAAGTTTAAGTCCACTGACCTTAATCTACTCTCCTGTCTGTTTCGTTTTGTCAGACAAAAATGGCGTTATTGGTCAGATCGCCTGTCAATAAAACTGTCTGTGCATATAGATTTATCAGTGTTGTATCTGGAGTCTTCGTAAAGGTTGGCGTTGTCTCAAATCTTCGCAAAGGCTGGATCCAAACTGTATGGAAACCACCTCAAGATGGACATGACCAGCTAAATTCTGTCTATAATCAGTCACTTTTGCAACAAATCGATCATAGCTTACTCTGAATAGTGTATTTTTACAATGACATCGATAATAACTGAAGAACTGAACTGCTTCTGCTTTGGTGTCATGATATACCCACACCACTAGGTGTCAGAATAAGTTCATGATTTCGCCATATTGGACAGTGTAATATCAACAAAAAATACCGAGCTTCCATTTAAGCACACTTTCTAAGAAAAATATGGGTTGAATTCAGAATAGCATACTGGCATACAACTATTTCTGACATATGGCCAAAATAGTAAGAGCAGTATGCTATTACAAATTTAGCCATGGTCTTGAGGCTTCCAAACCCAGACGTGCCTATATCTGAAACATCCTTTCAACGGATGGACATCAAATTATGTGTTGTAGTCTTTCAGCTTCTTTCAAATTTTCAGACTAAGAAGGCACATTGTTGAACACACAGTAGTTTGACCAAACAATATAAACATTCCCTGAATGGATTTGTTTTCATGAACTTTATGACCTAGATTCTGCCAAATCTCATTTCTATCTTAAATATTTATCTTCACACAGTGAAACCATCTTGTTGTATTCCCTGAAAACTACATTCTTGAATATCACTCAGTTTTCAAATGCTTTATGTTATTGTTACTGAGATAGCATTGACATTTATAGACTGAGAGAGTGGAGAACAAGCAAACAGTCTAATTTTTGATAAATGAGGAACGTCATACGTAACCGTTTTTAATGATCATTATTTACTAGCGAACAAAGAGCCAAGACTAAATCCAAACTATGATGAATTGCTGATCAATACATTGATGACAAGCCACCAGAGCCACGGAGTGTAATGGGAGATTGTGTCTGAACTGAATATGGTCAATCAAGCTGTTGTCTCGCTGTAAATGTTACTATACAATGCATGTTATTTGACTTGGCACAGCGAGCCTAATGTGGCATGTGGTTTGCAAAACACAAGGAGGGTTTTATAAGGGGCAGCTGTGATTACATTCCTCTCTTCCATTCCTTCTCATTATGAATGTGAAAAAGAATACAGCCCAAGCATAACTTACAGCACTTACAGGAGGTGTGAAACTCCACTAAGGTACAAACCACACCAAATAAAATATACATAATGCTGGTGGAGTTTCATAGTCTGGCTCTCCTGTGTCCAAAGGACTTGTGCTGACTTCTCAAAATGAAAGGAGAGTCTGTTACTGTGAAGCCATGTAAATAAACATGAACATTTCACAACTTTGACTTTTTAAGAGGCAGAGAGCTCAGTGAAGGACATGACAACCTAGATAGACCTACATGCACCCACCATCTAATAATACAAAATCATAAAGAGCTTTGTTGTATGGAAGCCCATTTCAACAACATAAGAAAATAAATGAATTATGAAATAAAAAGCTGAAAATTATAACAGGAAATTATGAGAAATACAATGACATAAAATGTCAGAAGGGAATTCACATAATTATAACAATAATTGTAATGGTAACACTTTATAGGCACCAATTCTAACTATCAACTGGTTGCTTATTAGCATGCCTATAATAACATATTGGCTGTTTATTAGTACTTATAAAGCACATATTCTGCATGAATATTCTACATCCCTAATCCTACCCTATACCTAAATTTAACAATTTCCTTATTAACTATTAATAAGCAGCATATTAGGAGTTTATTGAGGCAAAAGTCATAATTAATGGTTTGTTAATACCTTTATAGGTATAATACTATTACTTTTGTCATAACAATGATTTATTCTATTTTTGCCTTTTATGTCATAATTACAATTTTTAATGTTGTATTTAGGATTTACCAAAGCATGTTTTTTTTCCTAATCTTGTAGAAATGAGCTTCCAAGAAACTGTCAATTATTTTCAAATCTTATAATCTCAAGATCATTATCATAAAAACACCCGATACAACCAATTACAATTTTTTTCATCTATATGTCATTTATAGATCATTAATAGTTATTTTTTTAATAGGCCTGCATGCCTGTCCAGTGTTATTGTATTAAATGATTTAGATAATGCTCAGTTCCATTAGGCTAATGAAAAATTCACCAAATTTACAGTGCGACCAAGTGAAGTTAGATTTTTGAACAAATGCCTCCTATATGAACCAGTTCTTTTTGGTTAAATAAAACATACGTCGTAAACACTAATATCTGATTCTTGACCAAATTACTCTTATAGAGCATCAAAAACATAGAGGGTGACCAGTGAAGTCCTATCCCCAACCAAAAGAATCTTATGAACCTGTTCTTTTTAAAGAATCGCTAGCACATGAATCAATTTTTATTACAGATCCCAAATATCTCTTCTGGATATATTTGTAAATTGCCAATTAAGTAAACTGTCTGTCACTGATTAATTAATTAAACTGATTAGATACACGTATGTTGATATGTTAATATGCACTATGCACTTTTTTTGCACTTTATAAGTATAAAAGATTGATATAGTATTTCAGCATGTAATCCTTTTATTTGGATACATAGCAAACAAATCTGAAGAATTGTTTTTTTTTTTTTTTTTTTGCTCTGATGGATTCTATTATAGATCAAGTCAATAATTTATTTGTGTCCATGACATGAAGTAACTGATACCGTGTTATGTTTTACTTGAGACTAATGATACCTAAATCAGTGTAGCTAGTGACTGTTGTTTATAATGTGTAATTAAAAATACAAATGATGAGTTTGTCAGTGGTATAAAGGAAAGAATGAAATATGCTATCACGTTAAATTTGTTTTGTTGTTGCTTTAGTAAAATGATTGCATAATCTGGGTTCCCCTTCAAGGGAACTCACACTGCTTCTTCTAGTGGACACTATGGGGAATGCCACTAGAGGATGTGTCTCGTTCCGTCTCGGGGAACCATGGTCACATGCGCAACCCGAGACGTTCCCATTCAAGGGAACACACACTGCTTCTTCTAGTGGACACTATGGGGAATGCCACTAGAGGATGTGTCTCGTTCCGTCTCGGGGAACCATGGTCACATGCGCAACCCGAGACGTTCCCATTCAAGGGAACACACACTGCTTCTTCTAGTGGACACTATGGGGAATGCCACTAGAGGATGTGTCTCGTTCCGTCTCGGGGAACCATGGTCACATGCGCAACCCGAGACGTTCCCATTCAAGGGAACTCACACTGCATCCACTAGTGGCATTCTCCATAGTGAACACTAGAGGACGCAGTATCTCGGGCCCTCCCTGGGAATCCTAGTTACATGCGTAACATTAGACAATTTCTGTTACAATTGCCCGTCACGAATCCAAATGCGGTCCACCAGGCTGAATGTTACAGTCTATGTGTCTATGTGCTGAACACAATTAAAAAATAACTTTCAGTTTTACAATTCATTTTAGTTTTTACATTAATTTAAAAATGTACTAAACAAATATAAGCTATAATGTTTTTGTTATGTAAAATAGTTAATAAAAAAATAATTAATGTTACGCATTTAACGAACACTTACAAGCGCGCACTTTGGCAGAATTCAATTCAAATAGTCATCAGCAGCCATTAGTTCTGTAAAATTGAGCATCGGAATGGACAAATTTGTTAAGGGAGAAAACAAAATGTGGAAAATGCCAGCGAAAGAACACATTCAAACAAGAATAGTCGCAGCATCAGCAGTGAAGAGAGTGCTGAACTTTCGGCATCAACTTTCGGTTTGCCCTGCCACTCACTTGACGATGTTCAGGCAAAAAGAAACACCCATAGGTTACTATGCAGCAATCATCCTTAATTACAGAAATGTGGCAAAACATCTCTAGAGAGAACCTCAGATTATTAAATTTGAAAATGTTTTCCATATTTGGATCAACATAGGCTACATTTGTGAACGCACACTTTCTGCAATGTCACGTGTCAAGTCACACTTCCGTACGCGTCTTACAGACTGCAACTTACAATCGCAACTTCATTGTGCTGTTACTCCTTTCGAGCAGAATTTTACAAAATTGGTCAGCTATTGGTCAGCTCCTGACAGCATCAGGTGTTTTATTAATGGTGAGTAGAATTATTTATTTATTTATTTATTTCAATAAATGTAATTGTTTAGATATCAGAATATTTAGGCTATAAAGAATATAAATCTGGTTGGTTTGTATTGATGTAATATGTAAATGACATGCGTGCGGCCCGTGAGACTTACACTTGGACCATGGTGCGGCCCGGTGGAAAAAAAGATTTCACTCACCCGGTACGTTCAAAACTGAGGCGATATCACCCCAGCGCTTCTCTTTCCCCTTACGGTTGTGATGCATTTTCGACACATTATTCTGACAGTCGTGTTATTGCAAAACTTACTCAAGCAGTTTCTCCATCTCCACTATCCAATGGCCCTGTGCAGCAGCTTGTTTTGCAGTCGCGCATTGGCTATTGTGAAATTACTGACGTAATCATAGCCGTGATCATCCCGATTTAAAATCCTAAATATCAAACATGTTTGATATGATCGGCGATTTGTGTGTGAGCAGTTCGGGAGGTGCAAGATTCGATCTGTGAACGCCTCACATTACCAGATAATCTGCACTGAACATCGGAGCCGATCGAGGTTCTCAACAAGATTTTTCCTCCGATTCTCAGGAGGGGAAAATCGGAGCTAAATCAGGCTTAAAATCCTGTAGTGTGAGCAAGGCTTTAAGACCAGAATCATTAAGAAAAGGTGCAATCAGAACCAGAATCATTAGGGATATTTATTAAGAGCTACTGAGCTAGTGTGGTTTATGTGGACGAATAGATTGTTTTGGGCACAGATCATCAAAGACTTCCACTGCAGCATTTAGGTTTAGTACTCTATTTTTTGTGTCTTGAGTCTTGGTGGTCTGACAGTGGACTCCTGATCAGAGGTTGTTATGAGCTAATCAGTGGGTTCAGTGATGCTTGGTTGGTTCCGGAAGCTCAGCTTCAGGAGAAAGGACACGTAGTTCAGGGACAGTGGAGAATCTTATACCACTCTAATAGTCCTTTGATTCCCCTGTCACAGCCCACTTGAGGGGCAACAGACCTAGTTTGCTCTGATGATCTCTTTCTGCTGGGTCATTGCCTCTGTTCGGTTTGCAGTGACCCCCTTTTAGCAGGGTCCTGTCAAGGCCCCATCATTTTGTAGCTCTATATGTTCAGACATTCGGGTTTGAACTTCATTTTAAATGTTTAATGTAATGTACGTCTAGAAACATCAATTATTCATGAGTGATGTTTAATCGATGAACATCTAAAACAGTTGAAAAATAAATATCGATTATCCTCTAGCTGTACTTAAATGACCACTCATTGGGTTTAATTATGCCTGACTCTCTTTCAAATGCTTTTCTTTAATGAGGTATGTTAACAAAACGAGGAGTCCGTTGTGACTGATCTTGTATCATTTATCTGGAAAAGTCTCCATGGGAATGTTAGTTAACATGAAGCCTGCGAACAAAACCTGAGCCTAAGTAAGTTTAGAGTGTGATGAAATTCCAAATTTGGGAGGCTCCATGAAGCAAATTCCATCGTTTCGAATCTCTCCCTTTCACATTTCATCATCAACACTTGTGTCACATTCACCAATTGAATGGGACATTGTCCTCCCCTCAGAGCCCAGTCTCAATAACTGCCCATTTTCTGGGTCCCTGCCCTCACACAATCACGTATCAACTCCAATCTGTCCACATAATGCTCTGCTGCCTGCCTGGAATGGCTGCTAAAACCTAGTGCCACTCCATTTGCATCCACTGCTTCTGGCCAGTGTACGATTCCCTGGGAAAATAAACACCCCCTGTCGAGAAGGTGTGGGTTTGATGGATTTTGTCACCAGAAGAAACTTGTACATGCAGCATTTCAAAGCAAGGAGCTTGCATGCCATGGTCTAGCATTTATTTTTTAAAACTGTTTCCATACTGAGATGCAGTGACCATACAACTCGAAGCAACTCAAAAAGATTCATTTTTATAAATGATACCTATGATAATAAAAATTCTATGAGACAAACATTGAAGTATTTTAATGTAAGCTTGACATCTAAATAATGTTTGTAACTGCACCAGATATGATTATACTCATCAAGTGTGCATAAGTCAGCTGCCCGTATCTGAGCACTATTTGCAGCTCAGCATAACATTAATATTCCTCTTAATGGCAATTTTGTTTTCCACAGGCCTGACACTCTAGACAAGATTGTTAACATGACAAAGAGCCTTCTAAAGTAACTTTAGATCTAAAGATTGATAGTAGATTAGTGGGGATGTCAAGAAAGGAGAAATCTGATCTGCTATTTGCTTAAAAGGGTCTTGTATTATACAATGGTCAATTCTGGTCCTTGAATTTGATTGACAGAGTGTGCGGATATTTAGTCCAGTATCAGTCTGTGCAATTTAGTACATCTTTTTAATCTTTCTGCAAGCTGCATCATTAAACCAGTACCTGGCGACAAGTTACTGTCTTAATGAAAGAGTGTAATTATCAGTCGATTTGTTCAAAACATTGATCATTCTGGAAATGAGTGGGACAATTGAATTCCTTAATTCAACCAATAAAAAAAAAAATACCTGATTTATTCAGGAGCAAAACAAGTGACTGTCTTTAAGAGACATACAATATAGTAGGCAACAAACAGTATGTAACAAAAGAAGTATGTCCAAATTTATAGTACTCATAAAAGAGTAGGCAAAAAGTGCCTGGATGGCCTACTACTTCCAACATATGATGGACAATTTACCATCCCATCAGGCCCCAGTAGAGGATTTGTGAATGGCAGTAAAATGATGCAACTCACACTGGAAAGTCGCATGATAATGAAAACATGGCAAATGTAGCACGTCCAGATTACATTCATACTATATAGAACTTTTTAACAGTTGCAAAGTAATTCAAAATAAGTACCTATATGCGATTTTGGATGCAGCTATTGTCTAAGCATTCACAACCAATTCATTGAAAACAGAAACAAGGGACTGTCTTATGAGAGTCATCTACAGCCAATTTGTTCAAAACATTGATTCATTCAGGAAAGAAACTAGTGTATTTATGAGTGAATCATTGAATCATTCATTCAATCAGTGTGCTCAATAACACTGATTCATTCAGGAACAAAACAAGTGCAACTGCATTCATGAGTGAGTCATTGAATCATTCACTCAAACTATAGACTACATTCAAAATACTGATTTGTAAAGTTAATATGTAATTTAAGGGAAACAGGTCAATTTAGCTCAAAAGCAATCATTTATGATTTTATAGGGAATTTGAAGAGACTCACTGTTTCACGGCAGCGATTCACTGAACGAGCCGTAAATCCAAAATATAGTGAAAACACTATTAAATAGCACAGTAACAAAGATCGGCAGTTTAAGACATTAACTTGTAAGCATAAAACACAAGATACTTCTCTTTTCAATATAAATTAGGCTTTATTTGATAAATCTAAGACATGTAAACTAATCTAACACATGAACACAAGCATTCACACGTTGCAGAAAGAGAGAAAGTGAGGAAAGGATGAGTTTAAGAGAATGAAAATGTGATATCCCAAGTTTACAGCAATATGTGCTATTGCATGAACCATCAATCACTTAATTAACCCTCGCATTGAGTTTCTCAATGAGGCTAAAATTTATATTAAATACACCAGCTCAGAAATAATCTGGAAGTTACTTGCTTGCGTTGCCCTGATGTCTTGGGAAGCCAATCGTTGGCCGTTGGCTGGAGATGGTTTCAGTTGCTAGTTGAGGTTTGAAGCGGGTGCAGTCGAACTAGACTTTGTGGCAAACTTAACTTTTGAACACAAAACTCAACGGAAAGAAAAGAAACTAAAATGAAAGAATAAAATGAGGTAACGAGACTAGGTGGTTTTTCTTCTCATCGTGGTGTTAAGTAGCAGCTGCATGCAGGCCAGAGCACTCTCAAAGAGCGCTAAAAGCAGCGTCAAAACGTGGTGGTAAAAGTTGAAGCAACCAGAGAAAAGAGAGCGAGAAAATTTGATGGTGTGCTGAGTTTTTAAACTCAGCTTTCGGACCCGTCCCAATGGATGTCTTGACCAATTAGAAATTATTTTAGCTAGGGGTGTTGCTCTGTTTCTTCCCCATCATAAATACTGTATCAGTCACATGGTCCGAATTTTCCCGCTCTTGTAAAATAGAATTTTGGACATGATTTCTATAACAAGACTATGATACATTTGACAAAGAATTGATTGGAAGAAACATTTAAAGCATGAATCTCCAAACTTATACATACCAAACACGAATATAAATCCTTAAAGTCGTTCAATCGTTCAACAAAATACTTCTCTTTTCAATATAAATTAGGCTTTATTTGATAAATCTAAGACATGTAAACTAATCTAACACATGAACACAAGCATTCACACATTCACACGTTGCAGAAAGAGAGAAAGTGAGGAAAGAATGAGTTTAAGTCAGGGTGTGTGTTCACGGTGTGTGTGTGTTCATTGCTGTGTGTGTGCACATTGGATGGGTTAAATTTAAATGCAGAGCACGAATTCCGAGTATGGGTCACCATACTTGGCAGTATGTCACGTCACTTCACTTCACTTCACTTCAATAGTTATTAAAAGACATACATAATATGTGATTAAAACATAATAGTTAATTGTGTGGGTTACATACATGATATGGAGTTATGCATAGAAATTATTAGTTGCTCATAAGTCATTTAATATGATTTTAGGTTCACATGGGAACATTCTGTGGAGAACTAAAAGACATGTTCTGCGAAGACCAGAGAGGTTAAAATGTCTCCTAAGGAATTTCAGTCTCAGTCTTTGTCTTGTAGTTGGTTGAAGCCAATCCAAGAAAGTCTGCAGCTTGTGATTTCTATCACAGATCTACATGTGCTGGTCACATCTCTTTGACCATTAATCTTGATTACTTGCCCCCAAATTTGACGATCTCCTTTCTGAGTTGGACTTGTCAATAAGTATTCTTTTGTCTTAATGCTGTGAGCTGCTCAAAGCTGCTAGTTGGACTTGCTTGCTTCAGACTAGTGGGAGCTAGGGATCTGATTTACGACGTCCTGTTGCCTTGGGGCCTCTTTGGAATTTCGGCTCCTCATGTTTCGATGTTCTGATCGAATCTTAAATTTGTCTGATTCGGCCTCTGAACTCCTACAGATTAGAAGAAAACACCCCCACTGCACTGTGTGTTGTCCAGAGACGTGCAGTTCATTCTGCTTCGACTGGAATTATTTTCATTACCGGTGTTTTTTTGTGAACTATTAATTTATTACTTATTAAAGTATTGTGTAAAAGCCGTAATAATGAACATCAGCACTCTTGCTCGTGTGATACTGCTTAAAAATAGAAGCGTAATGAATCTCTGCAGAGATTCTCTTTCATATCTCCACTGCCCAAAACTGTCACTGATGTTATAACAGCCTAATTTGCAAACATATCTGATGCAGTCCGCAACTGTTACATTACAACAGAAAAATGTTGTCTGAAAACATAACAGCACTTTGTTTTTATTTTACCACTGTTCGATTCTGACAACTGTGTAAACTGCCCACACAATTTAATTGCAGTGCAAACGGCTAAAAATGATTTGAATATTCTCAAACGGAATGTTGTTCTCTTTTGGAGCCTGTGGGCAGAATTACAAGGCCATGTTCTTGTGCACCCCCAGCCCTGTGTTGTCAAGCACACTCAATTCCATTTGGCAGTGAGTGATCAATATCTCCCTCTGTCTCTCCCCTCCCCCCTCTCTTCTTCCATACTGCACATTTATATCTCCCTCATTGGCATAAAGATATGGACGTTATAGCAACCCACAGCTCATTGGTTAGAAATGGTAGTTATTTTTAGAGCAGCTTAATGGAACAATAGTCATTCCTCTCTCTTTCTCTCTCCCTCGCTCTCTCTGTGCACATTCTCTCTTTTGGGCACAAAGGTCATGGTGAAATGGATTAGATTTTGTTGTTTGATTTATATCTGTTGTTATTATGTCCCTTTCAAAATCCCATTCCAGTAAAATGCTGATCTGCACCGCATATGAATTTTCTGCTATATGCAGAATATTATGTCCACAAACAGAATATACTAGATAAACTATATCTTATTTCTTTCCGTAGCCCACTTTCTCATTAGAACACCTTGTCATTAAATTCTTTTTTCCATAATACTTCTCCATCTGAGTGTCTGTGGAGGTGTAGTAGCCTGGGGCTTTGGGGACCCTTGGGATTTACTACTCCATCCCAGGAATTTCTCTCTCTCTCTCTCTCTCTCGCTCGCTCGCTCACTCTTCTTTTATTTTTTTATTTTTTTAACTATGGTCCTTTTCTATTCACATGCGAGAAAAAAAAAGAAACTAGTGATTTGATATCTGTGCTGAGGGAATGTAAAGGGACCCTCTGTCTCCATCGTGGCATACAGTATATTTGTGTTGCTAAAATGAGTAGTAATGCAGACGGGAAATGCACCAGCTTTACAAGGGCGTTGAGTTGTCCCTCAACCCATGAAGCAACCATCTGTTTGGGCTTTAAGCTCTTTTGTATTAAAGCTGTAATAGCAAAAGGTCATTCCGGGAATGACATCAATAAACTTGTGAATTAATGCAAAACAAAAGAGGGAAGCGATACCTCTGTACTCGAGGGTACATCTGGGTCCACCTAATCTTCTGCTATGGAAACAAATCAATTAGAGCCACTGCAATTATGTCTGATGTGAACAATGAAGAACTGAATTTTGCACAGACACATTTTAATGAATGAGTGGAACCCATGTAGAGGATGGAACATCCATGTCGCGTGTTGCACATCTTAGATTAAAAATCTGAAATGCAAGTCTATGAAATTAGTCCTACTCTTTTCCGGTTCAAAATCCACATGATAAAACTTAATCAACCATGCCTGAAATGCAAGCCCCAGTGCTTTTGGCAAGAAAAACAACAAATAAACTATCCATGTGAATATTGGGAGTAGAATAATAGAAATGTCAAATGGAATAATCCTTTGTCACTGATATTTCCCCCCTGACCATGAAAGGTCATGGCAGATCACTCAATTAGATGGCCCGTGGCCTGAAACCTTTCTATCCTGGTTCAAGCAGAAATACTCGCATACTCAGAGCTCCCCCTGCTGTTTCTTTGAAGCAGCTACAAGTGTGCCATCAGCCCACTGGTGCCAAGAATCCTGTCAAACTAGACCAGAGAGAATAAATCTGTATTTATTTGAGTAAAAAAAAAATCCCATTAATTTGTTATCATTTTGCTTTAAGACTATGTTCACTGGTACATCACACTATAAATGACCACTTGAATGTTTTTGCACCATTTAAAAAAACAAAAAAAGCATGCAGTACAACACAATATGGAACTTTGTGTTTTTCAGCTAATTTTCATATCCGCTTTGCATCCATGCTCATGAAATTATTCCAGGTTACACACTTCAGTCATTTCTGTTCCCGCATGGAAGCACAATGTTTGATCAAAACAAGTTTGGGCAGATTTGGGACAGTGACATTCAGGGAGAAAGACACTGTCTGATCCCTGCTCATGCATCCTCTTCTGTGTTCACATCAGTCTGTTTACTTACAGGTGTGTGCCACATAAAATAACTATTCATACACATGGTAACTGTAGAAAAGCATATTGAGAATGCATATGTTTATTTAACGAATGTCTTTGTGAAGTGAATGAAGATTGAATAAGCATAGGGTTAGTCTAAAAGTACAATGTGGAAAGTGTACTTGTGTGTGCAATTGCTAGAGATGCACAATATAGCTGATATTATCAGTACTATACGGGATTATTATAGTTTACTGAAACTAAAACAATTTTTGTCACTTTGAAATAATATATATACGTACATGTAAACTAGGTCACAATATTAATAAAAACTATAGTATCTCAGTGATACTAAAATATCCCTGGTATAATATCAGTTATAGGCTGATATTAGAGATTTTAAAAATGTATTGTTCTATCAGGCCCTTTATATTTGGAACCCCTAAAAGTTCTATATAGAACCCACCTTCTTTTCTAAACATGTACATGATAATTTTCTCATATTTTTACAGTATATCAGTGTTATATTAGTTATTGGCTGTTACGTTCTGAGCTGAATTAGTATCTGAGATTTGAAGGTTGAATGTGACATTTTAAAGGATATACAGGTGTAAAATATGAAGAAAGCCTATTGAATATAAAGTTTGTTTTTAGGGGTAAGAATGTCACCCTCTCAATTTAACACAGAATAGCTTCTTGTTAATTTATGAACATAAAACTGAACTTTGATTTTTGTGATTTTTTAATTTGTGTTCTAAAAATTGACAACAACATGGTGCCCTAAAGGTTATTGGTCATGGGGCACAGACGAAACACATTGTAACAACTCAAGGCCTAAACGTTTTGGTTAAACTGATGGAGGCCACAACTGCATCTGACATCACAATTATTAACTGAATAAGAGTAAATTCATTAATACTGAGTTTGTGAATTAGTAATTTACTAATGTAACAAGCAAATGGTCTTCTAACTGTACTCAGTCAAGTCTTTACAGTACATCTTAGAACTATGCTAGGTTCTAATATGAACCTTTTACAACAACAAAGGTTCTAAATATAACTGCCAAATAACCAGTGGATCATTAGAGATCCTTTAAGTTCAACTTTGAACCTTTTTGATAGCTAGAAGTTCATATTTGCACTTTAAAGTTCTAAAAGGTTCAATCTAAAGGTTCAATCTCTTCTAAGAGTGTAGATATTTCTAAATGGATTGTTGAGATTAAATATAAAATTTGACATGCTCATTTACCCATATTCTTACATTTCGATTATTATTGTTGTCATCCCTCATTTAAATTGAATCCTTAAAAATACAATTAATTTAATGTTAATTGTAATCATTAGCAAATCTCAAAATAAATATCAAATTTGTACTGTACATTTATAATGTTGTGATACCTAAATTAATTTTGATACTAAAATTTACAATGATTGATTTAAATTTATACTATTTATTTTCTATTTATGTAGACACATATTGCTTGAATATTATTATTATTATTGTTACTGATCATAACATCAAAATAATAATCTTTAGAAATTCTGGTATGCATTTTTAAGAAAAATATTTCATACTAATATGGTGTATTTGATTACACTTAATTTTAAGGACCAATTCTCACTATTTACTAGTTGCTTATTAGCATGACTATTACTAGCATATCAGCTGTTTATTAGTACTTATAAAGCACATATTAATTCCTTATTCTGCATGATCATATTTTAGATCCCTTAATCCAACCTCATACCTAAACTTAACAACTAATTTACTAACTATTAATAAGCAGTAAATAAGGAGTTTGTTCAGGGAAAACTCTTAGTTAATAATGAATATGTGTTTATTATTCTAACGTGTTACTCTGTATTTCTAATGCAATAGTGAAAGAAAGACAGATAGAGAAAGTGTTATGTGAGGCTTAGAGGTATGAGGATAGAAAATCATTAGCTCAAGTATTAAAAACAATAGCAGTGAATGGACCGTCCTCATCATGAGAGAGAGAGAGTGTGTGTGTGTGTGTGTCCACGCTTGTTGCTCATGTTTGTTGTTCTATTTTAGACTGATAGGATTTGTGACTGATTGTTATAATCTGCCTGTTTCAGGCCCAGGGGAGAGCTATTAACATATTAACATCTGTATCTTGTTTATTTGTCATGCTATAATTTCCCTCTAATCAAGTCTTAATAACGACAAGAGGATTGAGGGATTAGCTGTCTGATGGGCATTGTGCGAATCTTCTTGCTGATTACTGGAGTGAAACACTTCATTTAGCGTGACACACTAGGTTGACTACCTCAATTAACCATTCACCATGATGTCAGAGCATGACGATTTGCGCATCGAGTGTGTTTGAATATGACGCACTTCACCCCCAGCTTTAAACGAGGAGCCAACATAAATGTTCACATCCTCATTAAAAATTTTGCTATGTAATGTGACACTACTATCAGCTTTCCATAAGCGACAGAGCGATTTAAATAACTAAGTCTTTATACTGACCCCAGTGCTATCTTTGTGTCGTGAACCTGGCACGCCTTTAAATTGCGCTCATTTGTGTAATGCAGTGGTGCCCAATCCTGTTCCTGGAGATCTAACTTCCTGCAGAGTTCAGCTCCAACCCTGATCAAACACACCTGAACCAACTAATTAGGATCTGAAGGAGCACTTGATAAGTACAGATAGGTGTGTTTGATAAGGGTTGGAACTGAACTCTGCAGGAAGGTAGATCTCCAGGAACAGGGTTGGGCACCCCTGGTGTAATGCAATCGGTGATTGCTGTCGTTTCTTTCACAGACAGCTGAGGGCGCTGCAGCGCCTTTCAATCCACACATTTATTAAACAGCCTCTTCGGTAGCTAGGAGTAATTTGATTTCAGCCATCTAAAAGTCATAAAGTGAAATGAGAACTACATCTCTTTATACAACCGTTACTATTGAGAAAATACAGCCAATAAGTCCAATTATATGTCTTTCTTCTGTGGTAGCCTACTACACATTTGTGGACCCACAGCAGCGACACTACACTGTAGCAACATGCAAGATAATATGAGTACAACTACTTATGTGACCTTAACAAAAATGGGAGTGTTGGTAAAACCATTGTGCTGCATTATGTACAATGAATTGTTGAATGTGCCATGGTACTTTGGATCTTACCATGGTATTCTTTTCTACTGTTCCTACTGTTTACTTCACACAATTGCATGCCTTTTCAATGTAAACAAACAAGATTTTGACTTTTTAGTCATGCACAGGTGTGGATCCTCTCTATTCAGAAGACAAACAACGTCAATGCTTCAATGTACTGTTTTAGAGGCTTTGAAGCTGCTGGGTGGAGCTGCATATGCTAGTTGCGATGGGGGATGTTAATACTTCCTTGCGGACCAGTGGAATAGGTCATAAGTATAATAATCAGTAAAAATCAGTAAGTTCGCTTCATGTCAATGCCATGTAAACTGAGGTGTTGTTCAATAGAAGTAAATTTTCAGTAAGGTTTCCTTTTATGAAACCAAAGTGTCAGAGATTTCAATAGGTCACTTGATGAAACATCAGTAATGTTGCTGTTAAAGCCTAAATAAAATAACAATAACAATAATAAAAAAAAACTTAAATGAACATTAGCCATTGGCAATTAACTGTAATAAGTTTAGGATAACGTAGTAAAATGACTGAAATAAAACAAACTAAAATGTCTAAAAATATTAAAACACACTTAAATCAAATTGAAAAAATATTAATTGCATTAAAAATGTACTTTATTTGAAAGACATAAGAACAAATATGTCTGGCCTACATAATGACATGAGTACCCCCCCCCCAAATATCCAGTTAGAATCTCATAGAAATGACACTGTGCTTTCTGTTGTAAATGTCAGGTTGTATATGCTTACTCCTTACATGGCAATCGTTATGATGACAAGGGGGTTTTCAAGGAATGCAAGCAGTTCTTTTCGCCTGAACGTGGTTTCTCACGAGAACAGCAGAGTCTGTGGCTTTTCAGGTTTCAGAAATAATATCCTTTTTTGCATGACTACAAAGAGATGTACAGCATTGCTAAAAAGTTGTGTAAAGCAAGATAATGAAAGACCAATAGACTAGTTATATATTAAACTGCTGTTTGCCACCTGCTGAGCCCTGAATCTGCATATATAAGAGATACAGCTATCTATCAAAATAAATTTAAAACAAACATTAAACACAGGATAATACACCTATATAGTCCTTTATATTCTGTTCGTTCATCAGATAAAGAACAAAAAGCACCCATCCAGTCTTTCAAGTTTGAATCAGTTCATTCAACAGCATACATTTATTTCAGTGTTAATATTTAAAAGCATTCAATGTACAGACATATATACCTTCTGATATGACTAAACTGATTCTGATCATGTCAACTTATGTATCAGAATATCAGAAATAATTAAACAGTGTATGGAACTGGTCTGCCTACATGACATGTCAGTCATGTACTGTGTAGTATGCTATTCCTATAAAGCCACATTTATAGGAATACACACATGCTACATATTGTTAAACTTCTTAATTGCAGTATTCTAACAACATTCATCAAGCGTTAATATTCTCCTTCACTTTTCCATATAAGCTTATCACAAGGCTTCACTTCATGCTGACTGGCGTCCACTTGTTTACATGAAATCCAGTATAATTGTGTTTTTAAATGAACATTAAAAGCAGCTTTTGCGCACATCAAGGCCATACTCAGGACAGTTAACTACAAAACGACGCCCAAGCAACTCTACAGGAAATGATGAACTTTCACTTTAGCCAGGACATTGTAGACCCTTGATCTAGTTCTTCGTGCTAATCTCTGGAAGAGAGAAAAAAAAGTTTAAATCTGCATATAAATATATGTATATATATATAAATACAGATAGATATGATATAGATATAGATAAACTGTATATATATATTTATAATAGGGTTATACTGTTACATTCAGACTGGGATTTTTTTTATTCATTCTACAGGACTATGAAAAATTGGAATAGAATAAGGATCTGTGGACCCCTAATTTTCATGCCAACCACACATAGCTGATTTGTGAGGCAGTCATGTGAACATTAGATATCCATTACACCGGAACAATATCTCACTGTGCATCCATCAGCTTGTCATGCATGTGTTCTCTGTTGCTTAGCACAGAAGAAGTAGTGTGCTCATATGTATGTATGTGTGTGTGTGTGTGTGTGTGTGTGTTTGTTTTGATATACTTGTGAGGACCAGATGTCCCCACAAGGATAGTAAAGCCTGAGATTTTTGACTTTGTGAGGACATTTGGCCGGTCCTCACAAGGGAAATAAATTATTAAAAATACTAAATGAAGTTTATCTTAAAATGTAAAAATGCAAAAAGTCTCCTGTGAGGGCTAGGTTTAGGGGTAGGGTTGGTGTAGGGCATTAGAAAATATTGTTAGGCCAGTATAAAAACAATAGAAGTCTATGAAATTCCTCACAAGTATAGTAAAACAAACATGTGTGTGTGTGTGTGCATGTTATGTGGTTTATGAGGACCCAAATTTGGATAATGACATGGGTATGACAGAGGTATTACAATATGAAGGTGGTTTATGAGGACACTGCCTATGTCCCCGTAATTCAAAAGGCTTAAAAAACATACTAAATGGTGTTTTTTTGAAAATCTAAAAATGCACAAAGTTTCCTCTGAGGGCTAAGTTTAGGTGTAGGGCAATAGCACACACAGTTTGTTCAGTACAAACACAATACTGTGTTTGTACTGAACACGTTTGTTCCCCATAAACCACAAAAACCAACATGTGTGTGTGTGTGTGAGAGAGAGAGAGAGAGAGAGAGAGAGAGGGGTGGGGGAGAGAATTAAAGACAGAGGTAAGAGCGATGGAAAATGAGTGTACATGTCATTATATAAATACGTACGTGAGCCAAAAAAATAAAAATACATGCTGAAGAGAAAACAGTCTTGACATTAATAATTTGCTTAGTATTAGAGGAAAGTCAGAAGATCTTTCAAATGCAGTTATTGAGGAGACATATAATTGCCTAATCCGTTTGCATCAGTTTTACTGGTTAGTACTGATTCAGCTAATAAAAATTCATGACCATGGTTTGAATATGATTGCAGCATACTTGAACTAGTTGGGGATTTTTCATATAAAATGTAGGAAGTCGAAAATGATGTCTACTCTGTGTTTGAAAGGTTGCCATTTACGTTGTGTCTATTTACACTAAGTGCAATAGAAATAGCCCGCCTTGTTGGCAAAGGCTATTTACACTAACTCCGCCCACTAACGTGTGATAGCGTCAGTTTCAGCGGTATAGATGAGGCGCACGCTTTTTGATGCGATCGACTCGAGTTCGAGCCTTTTGCCGAACTTTTTTTCTCCCTTTTCAATTCTCATATCACATCAGAAAGGCATTTATCTTCAATTAATATGAAGGAAATAATCAAAAAGTTGAAAATAAAAGTATCAGGTAGGGTTAGGGTACACTGTAAAAAATGATCGTGATTTTAACGGTAAAAAACTGTGAAAATGCTACGGTAAAAACCTGTTACATGGTTAACGGAAAGTTCCTGTAACATTTACAGGGAAAAACCGTAAACTGACGTTCCCAGAATTCCCTGCATTCCATTTCAAATTCTGTTTGAATTTGACGTTTTTTTCTTTGAAATAACTATGTTTCTTCTTAGTTTTTTCTTATCGGTTATGTTTATTAGGGTTGTATGTTACATCTAATGTTGTTAAATTAATGTTTATTGCATATTTCAGTTTAATGAGTCTCACCATGATGGTGTTTAGTGCTTGTGTGAATGACACTGTGCACCTTCTGTATATTATATTGTTTAAAAGTAGCTTGTGATGGGCTTTGACTCATCATGTGACTTTCTCATCATCACCTGCATTTGATGAATATCAGTGTATTTCAAAGGAACAAAACAGATTTCAGTACTTTAAAACCTGTTAACTGTCACCCGTCCCCTCTGCGGGACACCTAAATTTACTTCACTATTTTACAATTAAATTCTAATCTAATCAAACTATACAAATGATATATCATTGGAAAGGTCTAAGACTCCTAAATAGATATTTTTCCACCTTTTTTGTTAAAAAAATATGTAGGAAAATTAATAGATTAATTTATGACAAGAGTGCACCTGAAAAATCTACATCATAACAGGAGTTCTGACATTTTTCCTAGTTGCCTTTTTCCCTATCACGCTTTAGAAATCATAAGAAATTATATAGTTGAAAACTTAAAATCTCAAAATTCATCCTTTGAAACCCATTTTAAAATCAGACATTGCATTACCATGGAAATGGTACATAAAAATCATGTTACAAAATGTTTTCGTTCATGAATTATAAACATTTAAGTTTGAATAGTGCTCTATAATCTCTATGTTCAAAACTGTGAGTGACAGTTAAGGGGTTTTAATAGGATGGTATATTAAGATTATATCAGTTAAAGAAATTACGGTATTTAACTGTAAATTTAAGTTAAATCCGTAAAACCTAAAACGTTGCTACCATATTTTTTACGGTAGAATTCTGGTAACCACAGCTGCCAGTTTTTTACCGTAAATTTTACGGAATTTTTTTTACAGTGATAGGTGTAGGGAGGGCTTTATTGTCCCAATAAGGTGGCATCCATTTAATAATTATAATTCACACTCAATACGTTATTATTGCGTACTGTTTTATAATGTACTACTGAGTTGCAGATAATTGCCACTATTTGCAATAAGTAGTAGGGCTATAAATATATATCGCTATTTAGCCTACACAGTGCAAATAGCCGCTGCCTTTTGTTTATTGTGGTATTTGCAGCTAATGGCTTGTATGAATCAATTTTATGAATTAAATCTGAGGTGAATAACATTATTTCATCATCATTTCAAACAAACAAGGAAAAAACTGCTAATTTGTGCTGAAAGTGAGAAGAGTGCTGGAGTAGCTCTGCTAAATTATTATTTATCTCTGTAAATTAGCACTAAGTTCACCCAAAAATTAAAATAAAATTTGCTGAAAATGTACACATCCTCAGGCCATTTATATCGGAACAGATTCTGAGAAATTTAACATGACATTATTTGCTCACAATGGATCCTCTGCAGTGAATGGTTGCCGTCAGAATGAGAGTCCAAACAGCTGATAAAAACAACACAATAATCCACAAGTAATCCACATGGCTCCAGTCCATCAATTAACATCTTGTGAAGCAAAAGGCTACAAAATATTGCATTCTCCAGTCATCTCATCTGAATAAGGAGGGAAATATGGGCAGATCAAGAGAGTCCAGAACAGTTCCCAAACAAATATGTCAGTAGTTTTTGGAGTGAGAGGACAACAGGGGATGGGCTTTTTTCACTGGAGGAAGCATTATTATGGATTATGGGCTCATTTCACTTCACAAGATGTTAATTGATTGACACGATTATTGCGATGCTTTTATCAGCTGTTCAGGCCTGAGGGTGAGTGCATTTTTAGCATACTTTCATGTTGTGGTGAACAATTCCTTTAACGTTCTGTTTCTAACAGACATGTAGGATATAAACAGAGAAATACTTCAGCTTACTCTGGTTACATCATCAGACTCTTTAGTAGCACTGCATCATCATGGCCTAAATTAGCCTGCTCAAAGTCTCATTTCAAAATGAGTAATATGCAGGCAGACCCAGGTGTCCCCTTGAGAGCTCTAGAAATAGACAGATCTATACACAATGCTGCAGCTAGTCCTAGATCAGAAGGAAGTGGGTTACTCTATTACTCTAACCCTTGCAGCACTCTATTGTATAGCGATACTAATACTGCTAAGAGAACTTGGACTATTTCCATTAAGCCACTGCACACTAAGCAGGAGCTTTTGTATAGTTATTGGTCATATGGAGATGAATCTTCAGTTTTGTTTAATTCTGGAAGTACTAACATGTTTGCATTCGGAAAATCCAGGTGGATTGATGCAACACAGACAATGAGACATTTAATCAGCTAATGTGAGGAGCCTAATCTAACTCCTCCTTTACAAAGAGGAGCCAAAGCCATTCATAAGCCATCTCATTATACTCAAATGAGGGTGCTCCGCTTGAACAAACAAAGAACAGAATACAATCTCCTGAAAATTTACCCATGGCCGATTAAAATGGATCCTGCAGTGTGGGCTTTACTGGAAGGCTGCCCTGACCACCCTGTCGCTCAGGGGCTGGGTGGGTCTGAAGTTGTCCCCCAGCATCCCGTCGTTGCCTTCTGGAAGCTCTGCTCCTTTAATATGGGACCTGAGACGACGAAACTCCTCAATCTGGGGCAGAGTAAAGTGTTGAATGTAAATTGAAAGAAGGCCAGCTTTCACCGGTGCACTGCAGTGGGTGGGTTAGATGAGCAGGGGCCAAAATTAACTCTTTCCACAGTGGGCACTGGTGGGCAAATTCACAAAATATACTGACCATAAATGTGACCCTGGACCACAAAAGCAGTCATAAGTAGCACCGGTATATAATAGCCAACAATACATTGTATGGGTCAAAATAATTTTTCTTTTGTGCCAAAAATCATTAGGATATTAATTAAAGATCATGTTCCATGAAGCTACTTTGTAAATTTCCTACTGTAAATATGTCAAAACTTAATTTTTGATTAGTAATATGCATTGCTAAGAACTTCATTTGGACAAATTTAAGGGCGATTTGCTCAATATATATATTTTTTAATTGTACAAAATGTATCTCAGCCAAATATTGTCATATTCTAACTCCATCAATACATACAGTGGTGTGAAAAAGTGTTGGCCCCCTTCCTGTTTTTTTTTTTTGTTTTTGTTTTTGTTTTGCATGTTTGTCACACTTTAATGTTTCAGATCATCAAACAAATTTAAATATTAATCAAAGATAACACAAGTAAACACAACATGCAGTTTTTGAATGAAGTTTTTTATTATGAAGGGAAAACAAAATCCAAACCCACATGGCCCTGTGTGAAAAAGTGCTTGCCTCCTAAACTTAATAACTGGTTGGACTACCCTTAGCAGCAACAACTGCAATCAAGTGTTTGCGATAACTTGCAATGAGTCTGTTACAGCGCTGTGGAGGAATTTTGGCCCACTCATCTTGGCAGAATTGTTGTAATTCAGCCACATTGGAGGGTTTTCGAGCATGAACCGCCTTTTTAAGGTCATGCCACAGCATCTCAATAGGATTCGGGTCAGGACTTTGACTAGGCCACTCCAAAGTCTTCATTTTGTTTTTCTTCAGCCATTCAGAGGTGGATTTGCTGGTGTGTTTTGGATCATTGTCCTGCTGCAGAACCCAAGTTCGCTTCAGCTTGAGGTCACGAACAGATGGCCGGACATTGTCCTTCAGGATTTTTTGGTAGACAGCTGAATTCATGGATCCATTTATCACAGCAAGTCTTCCAGGTCCTGAAGCAGCAAAGCAGCCCCAGACCATCACACTACCACCACCATATTTTACTGTTGGTATGATGTTCTTTTTCTGGAATGCTGTGTTATTTTTAAACCAGATGTAACGGGACACACACCTTCCAAAAAGTTAAATTTTTGTCTCGTCAGTCCACAGAGTATTTTCCCAAAAGTCTTGGGGATCATCAAGATGTTTTCTGGCAAAACTGAGACGAACCTTTATGTTCTTTTTGCTCAGCAGCAGTTTTTGTCTTGAACTCTGCCATGCAGGCCATTTTTGCCCAGTCTCTTTCTTATGGTGGAGTCATGAACACTGGCCTTAACTGAGGCAAGTGAGGCCTGTAGCTCTTTAGATGTTGTTGTGGGGTCTTTTGTGACCTCTTGGATGAGTCGTCGCTGCGCTCTTGGGGTAATTTTGGTCAGCCGGCCACTCCTGGGAAGGTTCACCACTGTTCCATGTTTTAGCCATTTGTGGATAATGGCTCTCACTGTGGTTCGCTGGAGTCCCAAAGCTTTAGAAATGGCTTTATAACCTTTTCCAGACTGATAGATCTCAATTACTTTCTTTCTCATTTGTTCCTGAATTTCTTTGGATCTCAACATGATGTGTAGCAAACACTTTTTCACACAGGGTCATGTGGGTTTGGCTTTTGTTTTCCCTTCATAAAAAAAACCCTTCATTTAAAAACTGCATGTTGTGTTTACTTGTGTTATCTTTGATTAATAATTAAATTTGTTTGATGATCTGAAACATTAAAGTGTGACAAACATGCAATAAAATAAAAAATCAGGAAGGGGGCCAACACTTTTTCACTCCACTGTACATCAATAGAAAGCTATTTTATTCAGCTTTCAGATTATGTATAAATCTCAATTTTTAAAAAAATTACCATAATGGTGGCGCTGGAGACTAAATGGTTCCTGATAGTTTCTCACCTAATTATTCACCTTAATTCTGAATTATTTTGCAATTAACGTGTCTTTTCTTCTCCACCAGTTTTTTCTGACTCTGCTGACCCAATGAGCATTTCGCTGCCCAATGGTCATGCCCTAGCTTTTTATTGCATTAGCATTGCCTCCTTCTCATGGGCATTTAATAATTTTTGACTTTTAGTCTGAGTTAAATCTCTTTTTTTGACTCATTTTATCTGTAAAAGAAAACTTGCCTAATAATTCGGCACACCTGAATATAAGGAGTTTTTGACTTCCAGCCTTCAAGGACAATTATATATCACAAAATGTAATAAGTAGTGTAACTTTTCAATTACTTTATTAAAGTAATGTAACTGATTACATTTGATTACTTTTTGATTACTTTTCTAAATTTCTAATGTTAATCATTTTCAAACATGTAAACCAGGCAAGGTTAACCTTACAGTACTACTCAACACTGATTACTGTCAGACTTTCAAAGTCCTTCATCACCTGAATTAAGATTATAATATTTTAATTTTAAAGGAGACATTGGATGCAAAATATCTTCATTTGCATATAAATCTGTTTTAGCAGTGCGTGGACACAAACACCCTACAATGATAAAAAATCACTCCTATTTTTTAATCCCCCAAAACCTAAACAGTCTCAATTATCAAGCCATTTTGATTTTGGAGTGAATAACCAGCACTCTCTTCCACCCTCAATACCATGACTGAGGTGAGACCCTTGAGCAAGGCACCAAACCCCCAACTGCTCCCCGGGCGCTGCAGCAATATGTGTGTATTCACTACTATGTATGTGCAATTGGATGGGTTAAATGCAGAGCACAAATTCTGAGTATGGATCACCATATCTGGCCACATGTCACTTCACTTCACTTCACTTTCACTCAATTTGTTTATGTCTGGCTGCGCAAATCATTTTACTCCAGACTTATTTCTGAATGAGGGACAATTCAAGGCAGGTTTTGTTAAAAAGTTAAAACTCAAGGATGGATCAGTACCCATTGTTCATGATCCAGCTGCACCTCCAGAAGTAAGTCTCACACTTTATATTTTTCATGATTATTTGCGAGTCGCATTTGTTATTCCACAGAAGAGGGGGCGGGTGAGCAGTGCTCATTAGTCATTAGTATGTAAAGAGATATGCACCGAAACGAGTCGCTGTGAACTGAGCTGTTTTTGACAAGATAAAAAGGGTTTTGTTTTTCACGATCACTTGAGACCATTTCGAAAAGACCCTAAAGAATCATACCAACTTGTGGAAAATGGGCATCCGATGTCCCCTTTGAAGCACAGCCACCACAAAATCAGACTTACTTTGAGATCATTCTGAGGTTAAATACAGATTTAAAATCATAACAAGAAATAGTTTAATAGCTATACTGTTTTTTTTAATCAAATCTTTGCATAGCTATGACAGGAAACACTGGCATCTAACAATGCCTTAGAAAAAACAGTTAATCTTAAAAAAATAAAGCATATACATAAACCCATATAGGAAATACAAGAGTTATCGGATAAGCATGTTATAAACTTCTGAAACATTGGTGTTTTATATTTTAGAGCAGTCACTGCAATTTATGAAAAATCAATTAAATCTGTAGTTGGGAGTGTGTGTGAAAAAATAAGATGTAACCCCCTTTGTAATCCTTAACATTTTCATAAGTAACTGTAATTTAATTACACATTTTTTCTTAGTAACTGTAACTAATTAAAACTTAGTTTTTTTGTTAGTTACTCCCCAACACTGGGTACGTGCCACCCCTAGTTATCACAAATGACAGAACTGAAACATGGAGCACTCTCCAAGCACAGCTACGCAATATGCTTAGAAAATCTACATCAACATAACATCATTATGTTTGAATAGAGAAAAGATATCAATTTTCCTAGGCCAGACACATTTGGCCACTACTATATATGCTATATTTCATACATATTTGAGTAATAGCAATATTTAATAATAGCTGTGGAGGTATTACCTGCATCTGAGAGATGGTAAGGGGGTAACGGTAAAGAATCCAGGTGACGTTCTCACTACAGGGTGGTGTGGTTAAAGAGCCCTCATACACCCAGTAATCTCTTAAGAGAGGATCTGAAGGAGGCAGACAAATCAACAGAGACGTTGGAGATGTTGTCAGCAAAGATCAAATATCAAAACATGCAAATAAAATACAAATATCAGTATAACAGATTATGAATTTACCAGGCAGTAATGTGTTGGGGTTAAAACATGGAATTATTTTTGTCTTTCCCTGTACACAAAAAAAAAAAAACATTTTAGGTCACAAGCATATAAATCATATTTTTGGCTATAGTCTCTAGTGAGCCAGCTCTTCTGCTCACCTTATACTGCAGGTCCTGCAGGACGTCTGTGATGGCCTTCAGCCCAAGATGTTCCTTCCCAATCTGCATAGAACAAATTAGAGAACTAATTTCAGCCGACTGTAGAGACGCAATTAACAGCCTTTCTCTTGAAAGACTTTCTATATTTACACCACTAATACCATTTACACAACACTATTGGGTAGTTTTGTATATGTTCCGATGACCTCCATGTGGGGAAGTGTAATACCTGCACAAACAGGGCAATGATAAGAATGCCTTTTTTCTTGCCCATGGCCTCCTCCACGCCGTTGAATAATGTAGAGTTCCAGTGG
This sequence comes from Barbus barbus, assembly GCF_936440315.1. Taxonomy (NCBI): domain Eukaryota; kingdom Metazoa; phylum Chordata; class Actinopteri; order Cypriniformes; family Cyprinidae; genus Barbus; species Barbus barbus. Next base: position 18,983,398 of record NC_136743.1, on the reverse strand, counting down.
ATTAGATGAAGCTGTGAGAGATATTTATTACTAATTGAGTGATCTGCAATAAACCGAACTCTGAAATTAACATTTACAAAATATGCCAAATTATGAAGGTTGTGTTAAAAGACTGGTTTGACTTGCAGTTGTGCTAACAACTTGAGAAAACGTGATATGATAACAGACTGACAAACATGGTAACACGTTAAGAGCAGATCCTTATCTTTCTCCTTGTGTACAGAATACCAGGAGTAGGCGAGCAGGTGCCAGGAACAGGTGGTTTGAATAGATTGAATAAATCCCTCTTTGGAGCATGTGGTATTGTTGTTTTTGACATGGATTGAGCTCCCAGTTTATGGTTTTGTAGCTAAAAAGGCTTGCTTCCTTATAAGTCAAATGGATACAGCAGGTGATGTGCTGGTGTTACTTGCATTGCTTATGCAGAGTGAATTATGTGACCTGTTAATATAGGCCCAAAAAATAAATATGTGTTGTTTATGTGTGCGGTGTGAAGCAGGCTTGTTTTAGTCTGTCCCTCAAACAACAGAAAGGATGAGTAAGTGAGAGAACCAACAAGAGAAAATGAGGATGTATATGGCCAGAACTGGCTGAGTGACACTGACCTCCATAGGAAAAGCCTTGAAGTTGACAGTGTGTTCAGATCCCCTCTGGTTCTCTTTCCCCCAGTGGAAGCGCACCTCGCTCAGTTCATACTCATGGTCACTTGGGAGCGGACCCCCAGTCACAACTGAGACAGCATTACAAAGGTCACAGGAAAGAGAACAGGATGAAATGACATAAAACAAGCTCACTGTACATATAGGTTTCTCGCAGACAGCAGATTTATGTCATTTAACCTCTCCGTGACCTAGCAAAGCAAAACATCTTGTGATGCCACTAATGTGATCTTGGTTAAAGAGATAGCTCAGCCCAAAATGAAAATTCTGTCATTATTTAATCGCCCTCATGTTCCAGCTAGTGAGTAATCATTAAATCGATAAATGCAAGGCAGATACATGCCTGATATTTGCCATGTTTTAATTAGAAGAACTTCCGTTTTTGTGAAAACTACTATAAGATTACAGTATCAAGAAATTGCTAACATATAAATCTGATATTTTTACAAGACAAAAAATATGGGGAAAAAAACATCTTCATAAAACTAGCCCATCTGATCAGTGTTTTTTTTTTTTTTTTGTACAATTGAGATACTAGTATAGTTTTTATTAATATTTTGAATTAGATCTAATTCAAAATTAATTAATTTTGTTGTGTTTTGGTCATTTTTATTAGTTTTTGTTGCTTTTAAATATCTATATAGTTTTTGGTCATTTTTATTTCAGTTTGTAATTTTAGTACATCAATTTAAAATAAATATAAATGAAACATTCTGCCTTTTAAAATAGCTGAAATAAAATAAGTTTACATTTTTTGTATTTCATTTTATTTTAAATCAGTAAACTTTTTTATTTCAAATAACAATTTTTGGTCGCACTTTATTTTAAAGTGCAATTCTCACTACTACAACTTTTGCCTCAATAAACTCCTAATTTGCTGCTTATTAATAGTTAGGATAAAGTAGGATTAGGGATATAGAATATGATCATGCAGAATATGTGCTTTATAAGTACTAATAAACAGCCAATGTGTTATTAATGCATATTAATAAGCAACTAGTTAATAGTGAGAATTGGTCTAAAGTGTTACCCAGTTTTTTAATGGTTTAGTTTTAGTTGAGTATAATAACCCTGCAGCTGACTTGTGTGCTATTATTATCTTATGTAAGCAAACAATATTGTGTGAACAAAGTAAGATGTTTTACACTCTAAAAAAATGCTGAGAACTGCTCTCTCCTGGAGAGGATGCAAAAAGCCCGCGCTCTGACTAACTCAGCGGCTGGGTTGAAGTAGCCCCGCATAGGGTTGTTTCATCTGAGGGAGGGGGAGGGGTGTGTAGTTTCAGCTGCCAGTGAGATTGACCCAGCCACTAACCAATGCCTGTGTAACAAAAACTACCCAACACTGGAAAAAAAATAACCCGACGTATGACCAAACATGCTCAACCCAGCGATTTTTAGAGTGTAGCAATCATCCACTGATAACATTTACTCCCTTTCGAATGCTAGAATGCAATTTTTGAATCTAAACTAAAGTTCTTTTTTGGTGCTTTTATGGCACTTTTTGCTGTTTTCTGTCGTATTTGGAACTTTAGCCAACTGTTGTTAAAAAAAAAAAACTATTTTGGTATTCAAATGAAAAAATAATGAGAAGAATTTTGAATGACATGTTGGTAAACAAGGCAGAAAGAGGAGGAAATAATGGCAGAATTATCATTTTTAGTGAACTTTCAGCATGTTATACCTGATTTGGACTTGAGCATGATCCTCACTGTATGACCGTCGTTAATGACTTCACAGTCCCTGCAAACGACATAGTTGGGGTTAAGCCCCACCTCCAGGAGCCGCGGGTCATAGCGGGCCTCCCTAGAGTTAAGGTTTATGGGGGACTGGTACTCTCCATTTGCCTCAGGAAACAGAAGACCCCATTCAACACCTGGAATCATGCACAAAAGACAAAAACGTCGATTCAATCAACCTTTAAATGGTGATAAAAGTTTATTCTAATGCAGTTATCAAAGCATACTTATCTTGCGGATAACACTGTCCTTGTTCATGAACCACTAGCCTGCTGCTCAACCTTGAAACTTCTGCACCAATCAAACTTTTGCACCGTGATACTTTGTGTCAGTTCACACATAAAATATTTGGCCTTGCCATAGATATAAACAGTGGTCCATATTTTTTCTCTCACTGTTGAAACTAAATAAAGGCTGCCAGCGCTCCAGTGCCTCAAAGTCATTACTGAGGGGTCCAACAGGAATAGCAGACACAGGGGGATACAGGATGTGCTCATTTTTTCCCTCTGCTGCTTTTCATCTCACCCTGTCTATATGTATTACTCACTCCTCTCTTCTTTGACTATTCACTATGCATTTGTTTGATCTAAAATCTCACTAGTAAAGAATCCATATTATATATAATAAATACTGTTAGAAATAATAGAAATAAAGCTTGGAAAAAAGACTCTCTTCACAAAAAGAACAATCCTGGTCTAAATACAATTTTTTAACATAATAAACATGCATTTATGCAATTATGCACTTTACAAGTTAAAATATAGAGAGCTGATTCAAAAAAAATATATAAATAATGTTCTGAAGTGGTTATAAAGTGACAGCATTGTGTGTGGTCACAGATCACAGTTGTCTAATTTTGTCTGGGTATTTAAAGAATCGGTAGTATATATGTATTTCAGGCAAACTGAGACGGAGTTGTTTTTAGAGTAATTCCTGATCATGGGTGTGACAATAAAGTTTCATGTTTCACAAAGAGGAGAATTAGCCAGTGATTCTCTCATTGAATCCTTACCTTCTTCATAGCCCCATTCCAGCTCATCTTTGCCAGGGTAGTTATCGGTCTCCTCAATAACATTATCTGCCATGTCAACTGAATTTTCTCTCTACAGCTTTCAGAACAACTTTCGTTCTGTCCTGAGAAGATGCCAAAAACTACTTATTTCTGTCCCTGGTTTCAGGGTGAAGTCTTCCTTGTCGTTTTCTCACTTCCCTCCCATACAACATAAAGAAAGTGGTCTATAACAATACAAGTGGAAGTGACTAAACTTGTAAGCCTCAAAGACTCAATGTCCACGCTGAAACTGCAGCCAACAGAAACAGGTCGTCATTCCATTGAAAGTGATGAGTTTTCTTCTCCTGTGCTCTTCTAGGAAAGTTGTCCTCTCTGTACCAAACAAAAGTAAGTTCACAAACTCACTCTCTTAGCTACTACAGCCCACACGGTTCCCCCACAAGCCATCTGATTGGCTGCGTGCAGTGACTCTGAAGCCTCTGATGTAGCACCATAGAAACAGCTCAGCAGTCTGGCCTGGTTTACAGTCAGGCCACGGGAAGCACAGTGCACATTGGCAGGAATGCAGGAGTGATGTTGCTCTTGGAGAGTTCCTCCTACAATGGAGGAAATGGGTGTGGTTAAATAAAAACACCCACCAGGGGGAGGGTGAAGAAGGAGAGACTGCAGAGAGGGAAGGTCTGTTATTGTTTGCTTTGCACATTACTGATGGTGTTTTCAAGGTAAGGATGAGAGGGGCCCATACGGTGCTTTGCCCTGGCTGATGGTTAATATTCTAGCTTGTTCTTTCCTGTCCACCGGTGAAACAAAAGACAGCTCTACCAGCTTTAATCAGAAGTTTGCAGGAGACCTTGTTGTTTGTCGGCACAGTCAAATCTTATTTTGATTCTACAATGCTAAATGTTATTTTATCAGCGGAACAACAGTAGCTTATGCTATCAAGAACTGTTTGAGCTTCCACTAAATGGATTTATGAAAGTCTCCTAATTGCACTGATTGACCCAGATAAAAACTGTAACAACTGGAGGAGGTGAACACTATGGTGCATTGCCTTGAAATTCTATACTAAGTAACTACTTTGACCCTAATTTTCTAAAATTAAAGGCACCACATTACACAAAAGTGCAATCACTACCTAATTAATTATAAGTAGGTCGTTTTACTCCCCAAAGCTCAGGGACTAGAACAGGGTTGTCATGTGACCTCAGCATCCTCTATATTAAATTGACGTTTTTAACATAAGATATATTGTGAAATCTGCATTAGCACGTATCAAAACAAGCATTTATCAGGAAGGTTTGTCTGGTATAGTTTTCAGCAGGATTGAGGAATTTGAATTCATTTCAATACTCTGAATAATTATTTCACTGAACAATATAATTCTTGTTTGAGCGCAGGTTCATCAGATTACAGGACTGTCCTCTAGTGGACATTACAAGACATGACAGTCTGCTCAGAGTCTGGGAATACAAGTGGTTTGGTACATAACTATGATTAACCGAATAATGTGTTCATTTCTGACTCACCTTTGACCTTGCTTATGAAACGAGTGGTGGCAAACAAATCCACCTCAAAAAAACCAAAAAAAACACCTTGTCATTGTCTTCGTTTCCAGCTAAAATACGAGTCCTTTATCCATAATATTGCTTAAAAAAAGTAATCTTGTCTCACTCAGGAGAGAAATATGCACAGATTAAGCAAAAACAGTATAAACTAGTTATAAACAAATATGTCAGTGGATTTTGATGTGAGAGGGCAACATGGACTTCTGGAGGAAGCATTATTATGTATTATGTACTCTTATTTTGTCCAGAAGTGATCGTTTAAAGTTAAAACGTCTTAATGATGGATTTGTTCCTTATAAACACAGTTCTTTTCACAAGATGTTAATTGATGGACTATAGTCGTGTGGATTACTTGTGAAATATTGTGATGTTTTTATCAGCTGTGTGGACTGTTCCGACGTCACCCATTCACTGCAGAGGATCCAGTGGTGAACAAGTGATGTAATTAAAAATTTCTCAAAATCTTTTCTCATGAAGAAAACTCATCTATATCTAAGATGGCCTGGGTTGATTAAAATTTAAACAAATATTCAATATTTGGGTGAACTATACCTTACCTCCAAATTTTCTTCCAAGACTAAATGTGAAGACATGGTACGTAAGTCTATACAGAATTTTCCAGGGGAAGTCCATTTATCTCAGGTCATTTATCTTAATAGTTCATTAATATCTAAGGTCAAGGTATTTCTCTCATCTCTGATACCTTAAACAACTGTCTTTAGGGTAAAGTTCACAACATGGTGTATTCCTCTCATTAGATAATTACATATATATCTTGCATTGTCCTAATAAATTAATTTAAATGGAGATTGGTAACAGGAGGTTTGTAGACTAGACATTGCCTGCCCTTTCACGCATGAGATGGTTTTGAGTCCAGAACCATCCAGCAATGTGGTCCAGAGCATAGCACTTAACCTCAAATAGCACCATTGGCACTGGAGTACGGTTAACCGTGCACTTTGACTCCTGTGTCAGTCTGAACAAGAACAACCGTGCTTTTCAGTTTGATGGATAGGCTTTGCTGACGTAAAAATTTATTCTTGCAACTGTGTGTATGATCAAGAAAAGAAAACATTATTACTGCATCGCTGGAATATGGGGATTGCTAAAATAATTCACATTTATCTAATTTATTTAATTATTTGCATCTGTACACTGTAAAAAATGTCAGACCTCCCCAACTCAAAATTTTCTAGCGTACATCTACATTTTTACAATTGGCCCAATTGAATTTATGCTAACTGAATTTGATCAATTGTGGCAACAGTCAGTTACTTTACTTACTTACTTTTGTCATTTAGCAGACGCTTTTGTCCAAAGCGACTTACAAATAAGAAAAAGTAACTAAAACTAAAAAGTTACAACTCTATAAATACTATCTACCCACATATTTAAGAAAATAAAGAAATTAAATAAAATTAACACATGCATATAACAACAACATTTCAATAATAAACATATCAATGAAAAAATTAAATAAAAAGCTACTACTATCCCTTGCCGGTGTCCCTGCCCGGTGGAGTCGCACGGTAGAGTCGATGGTCTTTACACTCTTTACTTTTTTACTTTTGTCATTTAGCAGACGCTTTAACATTGGCTTAATGAGAAATAATATGTTGAGCCAATTGGGAAAAAAAGAAGTCTACCAACCCAAGTTATTGGCCCAATTAAATATTTTAAATAGTAGTAGCATACATTTTTTGTTTTACCTCATTTAAAAATGTATATTGGTAAATGTATATGGTGCTAAAGCAACTTTACTGAATTGTTTATTCGCTGTTGTCCCAAAAGAAAAGGAAAAAAATATTAAATGATACACTAAACACTGCCACGTTTTAATACTTTTAATGATATATACAACATTGTGAAAATACCTTAAAATTATAAAAACATTGACATTTTCTACACAGTATACCTTACAAAATCATGCATTTTAATTCTCTTAAGATACACAAAGCTGATGAATTGCACCTTATACAATAATACATTCACAAATGTGCAAAACTTTTGAAAACACCATAAAATAATAATAATTTAATAAATAATAGTAATAATTGAGGTTACTTCAACAAGTGTTTAGGTTAATGTCACTGAATATTACCATTCTCACAAAAGGTACTATGAGCTCATGAAACTGCATCTTAACTATTTAAACATTAAACATCAAATACATTAAAATATTAAACGTCAAAAACACCATCTAATTTAAGTAATGGGGAGGTTACTTCACCCAGTGTTTAGAGTAATTTCACATGAACTATATACCATTCTCACAAGAGGTACTTTGAGCTCATGAAACGGCATCTTACACTTCAAATGTTTGCCAAAAAACTCATAAAAGGTACTTTGAGGTTAAAATTATGTCATTAATTACCCTCATGTCGTTCCACAATAAGACCGTTGTTTCATTTCAAACAAATTTCATCATTGGATTTCATCAAAAATATCAAATGCACAAATTACATCTTGGAGCTAATAGTATTTGACACTAATATGGAAGAAACATATATCCAATAAAAACTATTAAATACTCATAGTGAAATTCGTAGTGGTTCCTTTTCTACACCAAATGGTGCCTCGTGAGCTCAGACCTAGCAATGGTGGGTTACACTAATGGGAACAAAAAAATAGTTATAGAAGAAACGTATCCCTTTGTGTCTCATACATTTCATAGATTCATCATAAAGTGAGATAAAAATAATTTAGTTAAATAAATAGTAACTTTAGGTAACTGAGAGATAGGGGTGTACGATATCGACAAAAATGATATCTAAATATTTTCTGGGATTTTATCGATAATGATAAGTAGACAATATTTTGCTGAGTGTGCTATTGTGCTGGTATATTAAAGACTACCGTGGACAGTTGACTCGTACATTTTTTTATATTCTTCATATTCTGTATGGTCAGTTCACAGCACTGTTAGAAATTAATCTTTTCCAATAAATTGAAATAAATTTTTTACCTTTTATGGGTATTTTTAGCTTTGTAAAACCATTTTTGTCTAAAAGTGTGTGTTTTTTTACACTGTTTAATGCAGAACATGAATGCATTTAACCTGCAGTTACACATGCAAGGTTTTGATATTTTAAACATAAAAAGTTGAATACTGATATTTACAATTATTTTAAAAATGGAAAGATACTTTAAATGTGAAATTAAAACCGCCAGCAGGTGGCAGCATCCATCCATCTTCTTCCGCTTATCCGGGGCCGGGTCGCGGGGGCAGCAGTCTAAGCAGAGATGCCCAGACTTCCCTCTCCCTAGACACTTCCTCCAGCTCTTCCGGGGGGACACCGAGGCGTTCCCAGGCCCTAGGTCTTCCCCGGGGTCTCCTCCCAGTGGGACGTGCCCAGAACACCTTCCCAGGAAGGCGTCCAGGAGGCATCCGGAACAGATGCCCGAGCCACCTCAGCTGACCCCTCTCAATGTGAAGGAGCAGCGGCTCTACTCTATCTCTAAGGGATCGCCCAGCCACCCTGCGGAGAAAGCTCATTTCAGCCGCCTGTATCCGGGATCTTGTCCTTTCGGTCATGACCCAAAGCTCATGACCATAGGTGAGAGTAGGAACGTAGATTCGCCTTGCGGCTCAGCTCTTTCTTCACCACGACAGACCGGTACATCGACCGCATTACTGCAGAAGATACACCGATCCGTCTGTCAATCTCCCGTTCCATCCTTCCCTCACTCGTGAACAAACCCCCAAGATACTTAAACTCCTCCACTTGAGGCAGGAACTCTCCACCAACCTGAAGTGGGCAAACCACCCTTTTCCGACTGAGGACCATGGCCTCGGATTTGGAGGTGCTGATTCTCATCCCAGCCGCTTCACACTCGGCTGCAAACCGTCCCAGTGCCTGCTGAAGGTCCTGGCTTGATGAAGCTAACACGACAACGTCATCTGCAAAAAGCAGAGACGAAATCGTGTGGTCACCAAACCTGACACCCTCCGGCCCCTGGCTGCGCCTAGAAATTCTGTCCATAAAACTTATGAACAGAACCGGAGACAAAGGGCAGCCCTGCCGGAGTCCAACATGCACCGGGAACAAGTCTGAATTACTGCCGGCAATGCGAACCAAGCTCCTGCTTCGGTCATACAGGGACCGGACAGCCCTTAGTAAAGGACCCCGGACCCCATACTCCCGGAGCACCCTCCACAGGCCGCCGCGAGGGACACAGTCGAATGCTTTCTCCAAATCCACAAAACACATGTGGACTGGTTGGGCAAACTCCCATGAACCCTCCAGCACCCTGTAGAGGATATAGAGCTGGTCCAGTGTTCCACGGCCCGGACGAAAACCACACTGTTCCTCCTGAATCCGAGGTTCTACTATCGGCCGTATTCTCCTCTCCAGTACCCTGGCATAGACTTTCCCAGGGAGGCTGAGAAGTGTGATCCCCCTGTAGTTGGAACACACCCTCCGGTCCCCCTTCTTAAAAAGAGGGACCACCACCCCGGTCTGCCACCCCAGAGGCACTGTCCCCGACCGCCACGCGATGCTGCAGAGGCGCGTCAGCCAAGACAGCCCCACAACATCCAGAGACTTGAGGTACTCAGGGCGGATCTCATCCACCCCCGGTGCCCTGCCACCGAGGAGTTTCTTGACTACCTCGATGACTTCAGCTTGGGTGATGGACGAGTCCACCTCTGAGCCCCCAGCCTCTGCTTCCTCAATGGAAGACGTGACGGCGGGATTGAGGAGATCCTCGAAGTATTCCTTCCACCGTCCAACGATATCCCCAGTCGAGGTCAGCAGCTCCCCACCTCTACTGTAAACAGCGTTGGCTGGGCACTGCTTCCCTCTCCTGAGGCGCCGGACGGTTTGCCAGAATCTCTTCGAGGCCAGCCGATAGTCCTTCTCCATGGCCTCACCGAACTCCTCCCAGGCCCGAGTTTTTGCCTCCACAACCACCCGGGCTGCAGTTCGCTTGGCCTGTCGGTACCCGTCAGCTGCCTCAGGAGTCCCACAAGCCAGCCAGGCCCGATAGGACTCCTTCTTCAGCTTGACGGCATCCCTTACTTCCGGTGTCCACCACCTGGTTCGGGGATTGCCGCCTCGACAGGCACCGGAGACCTTACGGCCACAGCTCCAAGCAGCCGCTTCGACAATGGAGGTGGAGAACATGGTCCACTCGGACTCAATATCTCCAGCCTCCCTCGGGATCCGGTCGAAGCTCCGCCGGAGGTGGGAGTTGAAGATCTCTCTGACAGGAGACTCGGCCAAACGTTCCCAGCAGACCCTCACAGTACGCTTGGGTCTGCCGAGTCTGTCCAGCTTCCTCCCCCGCCATCGGATCCAACTCACCACCAGGTGGTGATCAGTTGACAGCTCCGCCCCTCTCTTTACCCGAGTGTCCAAGACATACGGCCGCAGGTCAGATGAAACGACCACAAAGTCGATCATCGACCTACGGCCTAGGGTGTCCTGGTGCCACGTGCACTGATGGACACCCTTATGCTTGAACATGGTGTTCGTTATGGACAAACTGTAACTAGCACAGAAGTCCAATAACTGAACACCACTCGGGTTCAGATCAGGGGGGCCGTTCCTCCCAATCACACCCCTCCAGGTGTCACTGTCGCTACCCACGTGGGCATTGAAGTCCCCCAGTAGAACGACGGAGTCCCTGGTTGGAGCACTTTCCAGCACCCCTCCCAGAGACCCCAAGAAGGCCGGGTACTCTGCACTGCCGTTTGGCCCGTAGGCACACACGACAGTGAGAGACCTATCCCCTACCCGTAGGCGCAGGGAAACGACCCTCTCGTTCACCGGGGTGAACTCCAACACATGACGGCTGAGCTGGGGGGCTATAAGCAAACCCACACCAGCCCGCCGCCTCTCACCATGGGCAACTCCAGAGTAGTGAAGAGTCCAACCTCTCTCGAGGAGTGTGGTTCCAGAGCCCAAGCCGTGCGTAGAGGTGATCCCGACTATCTCTAGTCGGAACCTCTCAACCTCACGCACAATCTCAGGCTCCTTCCCCGCCAGCGAGGTGACATTCCACGTCCCTAGAGCTAGCTTCTGTGTCCAGGGATCAGGTCGTCGAGGCCCCCGCCTTCGACTGCTGCCCGATCCTCTTTGCACCGGCCCCTTACGGTCCCTCCTGCAGGTGGTGAGCCCACGGGAAGGCGGCCCCACGTCGCTCCTTCGGGCTGAGCCCGGCCGGACCCCATGGGGGGAGGCCCGGCCACCAGGCGCTCGCATACGAGCCCCAACCCCGGGCCTGGCTCCAGGGTGGGGCCCCGGCTGCGCCATACCTTACAGGTGGCAGCAAGTCATTGTTAATAAGTGAGTAACTGCGATTGAACCGAATAATGCAGGGAAAAAACGCACTGTAAATGCACACACGTAACATTAATGTACAGACCAGACAGGGCCGGATTATCCAATGGGCATTATGGGCACGGGCCCAGGGGCTCATGCGCACTTGGGGCCCAAGCGAGGGGAAAAAAAACAAATTTCGGAGTGTCTTTAGGTTAAGTGCAAATAGCATGCTTATTGGCAAACGCTATTTACAGTAACTCCACCACCAATGCCTGGTTGACAATGACAAACAAGAATTAAAAAAAGATGTATTTGTGTGAAAATACGGCTTCAGTGGTGTAGGCAGTAGCGTCTGGCTGACTAAATCTTTTGATGTGATCGCCGCATTTTGCCAAGCTGTGTCCAATCACTTTCACTCTACATGAAACATGAGCAAAACTTACTTTTGTGTAAATCGTTCATAAAGCCTTTCTGACATAGACTGAACTTTGGAATTCATGAAAATGTTCTATTTTCAAAATTTTTGTTGGTACAAAAGAAGTGTACACCTGCTCATTGTGTAAATATGGGCGTAAAACCTTCTGTGTTCTTTTTGGCAAACTGATGGCATTGTCATAGTTTAAGTTATTAATATTAGAAGTTATATTTATTAATATACTGCCGTTGTTATTCTAGGGATGGACAACTGGCGACCAACTGTCTTTTATTACGGCCCGCTGGATCATAGACTGGGATCGGATGAGCAATTTTAAAACATTTGAAAAGTAAGTAAAGTACAGATTGCTTTCACTTTGTTAACTATCTCCAACTATCGCTCACCGTTTTAATTACATAGTAGTAGGACAGGCACTCTAACATAAACATTCACTAACATTAGCAAATAATAAATGAAAAACTGACCATGAAAACAGTATTTTCTACTTTTGTCTTTAGGAAAGCCATCATCTGTAATGTAAGACACCTAAGACAGTGAGTGCTACAGGGTGACAGGACAGTGCCAAACCTCGTGAACATATGAACACCCAGATGTGTTTGAGAACTTGATGAAATGCAATGTAGTACTCGAAGCTGCTCATGGCCAGCCTGCTGCTTTTTATATTGATCACGTTAATAAATTTGCTGGAAAGAGTCTTTGTTTTTATGCAGTACTCGTCAAATGTCTGGACACATTATTTTTTATGTTTTTGAAAGAAGTCTCTTATGCTCATCAAGCCTCCATTTATTTGATCAAAAACACAGACAAAATCAGTAATATTGTGAAATATTACAATTTAAAATAATGCTTTTCTGTTTTGATATTCTTTATTTATTTCTGTGATGCAAAGCTGGATTTTGATCAGCCTTTATTCCAGTCTTAAGTGTCACATGATCCTTCAGAGATCATTCTAATGTGCTGATTTGATATTTGGTTATTGTCAGTGTTGGAAACAGTTGTGCTGCTTAATATTTTTTCTGGAACCTGTGATACTTTATACAAGATTGATTGATTGAATCTTGGCAGGGATTTTCAAAATATAGAAATATTTCCTAACAGTATGTCTTTACTTTTTATCACTTTAAAAAAAAAATCTATTTAACATCCTTGCTGAATAAAAATAAAATACTCACCCCAAACTTTTGAACAGTGGTGCATGTTGTTACAAAACATTACTATTATAAATAAATGCTGTTCTTTTATTCAGAGAATACTAAACTTCTCAGTTAATAAAGAAATATTATGCAGCACAACTTTGTCCAACACTGATAATAAATCAGCATATTAGAATGATTTCTGAAGGATCATGTCACACTGAAGACTGGAGTGGTTATGTTGAAAATTCAGATTTGATCACAGAAATAAATTATATTTTAAAGCATATTAAAATAGAAAACCATTATTTTAAATTGTAATATTTCAAAATATTACTTTTTTTGTCTATATTTTTGATCAATTAAATGCAGGCTTGATGAGAATAGGATACTTATTTCAAAAACATAAAAAAATAGTAATAGTGCCACACTTTTTACCTGTGTGTTTACAGTAAATGTGCATAAAAACATACATAACTACATATATACTGTGTGTGTGCATTTATTAATCTGCATGTAGGCTATACTTGTATCTTAAAAAAAAAAAAAAACGTATAAAGGTTTATGCAAAACACGGTAGCCAGCATTGAATTGCATTCATCTTGTTTGTTTGTAACCACATGATGGCTCAGATAGAGCATTCAAATGCTTTCTAGTAGAGGTCTTCACGGAGGACCCGAGGACCCGTTCGGGTCTATATTTTAAATGGTCAGCCGGGTCGGGTCCCAATCTATTACTTCTGGTCCCGGGTCATTGTGTTTAATACCCGAGTCGATCAGACAACACCGCACCCGCGAGTGATCAGTCTCAGTCAGTTTAAACTCAGTCCTACTCCACCCGCTCCGATTCGAAACGCGGTCTCCGGCGTGGGAGGCGGGCGCTCTAACAAGGAGGCTAAAGGCCACGGCTTCTAGCGTCAGTCGCTAGAGCGCCACTTGAGATTGGGGAGTGAGGTTTAACCTGCACAGCACTTACCCGCTGGCCTCTGCTACACTCACCCCCCTAAACCTCACTCCCATCCGGGTTACGGCACCAAATGTCCCGGTCCTACTCCACCCGCTCCGAGCGGGATTCAATCATGGATTCCTTCATGAGTGATGTGAAAAAAAAGCTGAAACAAAACTGAAGAGACACACCTGTTATTGAACACCCACGCAGTAAAGTGTAATGAACTTCTAATTCTGAACGACTAATTCTGTTTTTTGCTCAAAATAAATAAATAAATTGCTCCGAGTCTTTATTACAACCAACAAAAAGTATCGTTATTGTAGTTCAAAAGGGTAAACGTAACAGTCCAAGTTGACTCGAGATGGGAAAAAAACTGCAAAGTTGCATTAGTCATCCGTCTCCGTGACAGCAATAGACTTTTGAAGCTGGAATAATGAGTGGATTAAGAATACACTTTCAGACGGCAAGAGAGAGGAACAACATGGATGGAAATTTATTGGCAAATTCAAATTCAAGTTTATTTGTATAGCGCTTTTTATGATACAAATCTATTTATTTATTGCAGAAACTTAATATATTTAACTTATGGCAAAATTTGGTAATTCTGTATGTTGTCTGAGCGTTTGAATCCTCTGAGATCCTCTGAGGGGTTGGCATCATCTCTTCTCAGGTGTTTGGTCATCTCAGATCATTTAAGGGTTGGATCCAGACGGAAGCTTCTGTCATTCCTGGCAGAAACATAGAAACAAATAGAGACATAATTAGCGTAGCTGCTGTTCCATCTAAGCAAAAATGATTTGTTCAACCCAAGCTAAAGAATAATAATAATGTACATTTGATCAGATATAACTGCAGTACAAGATTATAACATGCATTATGTGAATGCTTGGCTAAAGAGATGTGTCTTTAATCTAGATTTAAACAGAGAGAGTGTGTCTGAACCCCGAACGTTATCAGGAAGGATATTCCAGAGTTTGGGAGCCAAATGTGAAAAAGCTCTACCTCCTTTAGTGGACTTTGCTATCCTAGGTACTACCAAAAGTCCAGAGTTTTGCGACCTTAGGGAGCGGGTTGGATTGTAGCGGGGTAGAAGACAAGTTAGGTACGAGCTAAACCATTTAGGGCCTTATAGGCAAGTAATAATATTTTGTAAATGATACGGAACTGAATAAGGTAGCCAGTGCAGAGACTGTAAAATTGGGGCAATATGATCATATTTTCTTGACCTGGTAAGGACTCTAGCCTCTGCATTTTGGACTATCTGTAGCTTGTTTATTGAAGATGCAGGACAACCACCTAGCAGTGCATTACAATAGTCCAGTCTAGAGGTCATGAATGCATGAACTAGCTTTTCTGCATCAGAAACAGGTAGCATGTTTCAAAGCTTGACAATGTTTCTAAAATGGAAGAATGCTGTTTTTGTAACATGGGAAATATGATTTTCAGGACAAGTTGCTGTCCAATATAACACCCAGATTTTTGACTTTAGAGGACGTAACAGTGCATCTGTCTAGTTGTAATTTGTAATCCAAGAGATTTTGTGTACTGTTTTTTGGTCCAATAAGTAATATCTCTGTCTTATCTGAATTTAATAGGAGGAAATTATTGGTTATCCAATCTTTTACATTTTTTACACAATCTATTAGCTTAGATAGTTTAGAAGTTTCATCTGGTCTTGTTGAGATATATAGTTGAGTATCATCAGCATAACAATGAAAACTAATCCCGTATTTTCTAATAATATTACCAAGGGGCAACATGTATATTGAAAATAGCAGAGGACCTAGGACAGATCCTTGTGGTACTTTACTGGTGATAATTGTGATGACTCTCCTTTTAAATGAACAAAGTGGTAGCGATCGTACAGGTAGGATCTAAACCATCTTAAAGCCTGCCCTTGAATACCAGTGTAGTTTTGTAATCGATCTATGCGTGTGTCATGGTCGATAGTGTCGAACGCAGCACTAAGATCAAGTAATACTAGCAATGAGATGCAGCCTTGGTCTGAAGCAAGACATTTGTAATTTTAACAAGTGCAGTTTCTGTACTATGGTGAGGCCTGAAACCTGACTGAAATTCTTCATAGAGATCTTTTTTTGCAAGAAGGAGCACAATTGAGCAGACACAACATTTTCTAAAATTTTAGACATAAACGGAAGATTTGAAATGGGTCTGTAATTTGCCAGTTCACTAGGATCTAGTTGTGGTTTCTTAATAAGAGGCTTAATAACCGCCAGCTTGAATGGTTTTGGGACGTGACCTAAAGATAACGCAGAGTTAATAATATTGAGAAGCGGTTCTTCAACAGCTCTTTCAGTAGTTTAGTGGGTACAGGATCTAAGAAACACGTTGTTGGTTTAGATGCACTGATAAGTTTATTTAGCTCTTCCTGTCCTATAGTTGTAAAGCACTGCAGTTTTTCTTTGGGTGCGATGAATGAAGCTGAAATACTAGACGCAGTAGAATCTACATTTGATATTGTATTTCTGATGTTATCTATTTTATCAGTAAAGAAATTCATTAAGTCATTACTATTAAACTATAGCTTAAGCATCCAGACTGAGATACACGTGTACACGCACGCAGCATCAAACAGAGCCGCTTTAAAAGACTACTTTTAATGTTCTTTGTAAGTTTGCACCTCAGTCATATTTAAAGGTGTAATTCTATTTTTTTTTTTTTTTTAATACCTAACCTGCGTTTTCGCTAGACTTAAAATGTATGCGCTGTAGGTTTTGATAGATCTGAGATTTAAAAATGGCGCTACCGGAAATGCTTCAGGCATCAGCAGACATGCGCAGTAGCGTTCCAACGCCTTTGTTATTCTTTACGTCCTTGAAATGATCTATTAGTGCACTCTGTAAGTTAGGCGTGTTTTGTTTGGTTTTTGAATTCCGAGTATGGGTCACCATACTTGGCTGAATGTCACTTCACATTCACACATTCACATAACTTTAATGATAGAAAATAATTTTCTCTCAAGCGCATGTGCACACATGTTTTTTTGCTGCAAAGCTTGTTCGGTCAACACAGATTTCTCACTTCTGCTTTATAGCTGAGCACAAATTAATATGTTCGGTGAATGTACAAATGCAAATGATGTAAGCTAAAACATGACAATATTACACAGTGATCATGCTGGTATTCATTGGTTCATTAAACAGTCATGGGATGATACAAATTGTATCATGAATTTTACAGTTTATTATTCAATTCATGAAGTGTACTTTTACTACAGGTCCAAATAGTATAGCATCTTCTCATTTTCAGTTTATTCAGGATCATACCTATTTATGTTTTATATGTATTCTACAATTTACACAGCCCGGAGACTATGTTTTCATGGGTGGTAGCCCACGGTACCACTCTCCACCTGGCTCAAAGAGTAGGCTATACAATAAAGGGGGGGCAGAGTTTCTTTCGGTGTCCTCCCCATTTCTAGAACTAAACTTTCTATATATGAAAAATAATGTAAGGTATTTAGTCTTGTTTCCTCAGGGAAACAAGTGAATTTAATTGCATTTTAAGTGCATTTTACATAAAACATGTACAATTGTCTGCCATAGTGTAAGAGAAATAAACTTAATGCAAACAGAAACAAGATTATTTAAAAAATTTTACCCCATGATAATTTGCAAAATAAGAAAAATGCACTTAAATTATTTTTTTCTTTGTTGCGTGGTTGGATGCATTGATGACACGCATGTGTGAAGTGAAGTGAAGTGACATACTGCCAAGTATGGTGACCCATACTCGGAATTCGTGCTCTGCATTTAACCCATCCAACGTGCACACACACAGCAGTGAACACACACACACTGTGAACACACAACAGTTATTGTTTTTCCTTTTGGATTTGAAAATTTTTCCAATACTTTACTATCTCCTCTTCATCTGTCAGTGGTGCTGGTGCAGGTTCTCCCACCATTTTGCGAGCCTCTGCCTTCTTGCTGTTGACTGAGTACAAGTCAGGTGTTAATTTTGTTACTCTAATTAAGAAATGTAACAGGTTGACAGAGAATATTTAATTATGTGAAAATAGTGTCAGACTATGTGGGAAAAAGTTGCTACGCATTGAAATAGACACTAGATGATACTTAATGTGTCAAATGTTTGTAAACAAGTCATGTTGCAAACACCCATGAACTTTTCACACTTAAAGCTTTACCTTGATTAAATTGTGTTTTTATACTTAATTTTTTAGGTGCTACGATGTTCTTCTTCTTCTTTTTTTTCCATGGGAGACTATGAAAATGAATATTATTTCAATAATTACAGGTTTCACCTCTGATTTTATGACAGTGATTGAGAATTAAACTTATATGTGGATGACTTTTTGTCGGGTGCTGTTGTCAGTGAATCATAATTTCAGAGTTCCACTGATCATGACTTCTCATAGTCGTGGTGCATGCGCTAAACTCAGAGATGACTATAAAGTGGATTGAACTAACACAATCCAGCTGTTCTGAAACTTAAAACTCAGAATTGGTTGAACCTCCTTATTGAAAGGAGCCCCAGCTTAAATGTATTTTGTAAAAATAAACAAATTTTGAAGTTGATAACTGCAACACACTACAAAAAAAGATGAAAATGAAACAAAAACAAAAACAAAATAATACAAAATAAAAAAGAAAAGGTTCAAGTTAAACTGTTTTGAAACATTCCACAATAAGCAAGCGAATTGGTAATAGGTGAGGGGATCATGTTTGGGTATAAAAGGAGCATCTCACTTTGTGCCAAATTTAGATAAGTGTCAAACAAATCAAAAATAACATTTCTCAATGCAAAATCACAAAGAATTTAGGTCTTTCAACAACTACCATACATAATATTGTGAAAAGATTCAGGGAATCTAGAGAAATCTTTGCAGGGCAAGGCAGGAAACCTCAGGTGAATGTTCATGACCTTTGAGCCCTCAGATGGCATTGCATAAGAAACCATGATCATGCTGTGGCGTTAAACATATCAACACGTGCTCAGAAATACTTCAGAAAACCACTGTCATTTAGCAAAGTCTGCTGCTGCATTATGAAATGCAACTTGAATCTCTTTACGCAAGGAGAAAGCTATATGTCAACTCTATGCAGTGATGCCACGGGGTTCTCTGGGCCAGAGCTCATCTCAGATCATCAAAAAGACAGAAATGTGTGCTGGGGTCAGATGAGTCCACATTTCAGCTTGTTCTTGGGAAAAACAGACATCAAATTCTCAGTCCCAAAGACTAAAGGTACCATCCAGACTTTCACCAGTGACAGATGCAAAAACAATCATCTGTCATGGAATGGGGGTGCATCAGTGCAAACAGCATGGGTGACTGGTAGATGTGTGAGAGGCATATAATGGGATTGTACAGAGACATATGACTGCAATCAAGATGACATCTTTCAAAGGAAGTCCATGGTTTTATATCAAGACAATGCAAGGTCTAATTCTGCATGTGCTACAACAGTGTGGTTTTGTTGACACCTGTGACAATGTGAAAACATTGGAAATCTTTTCTTTTTACTTTTGTCAATTAAATAAATGTTAATGTGAATTAACAAATCACAGATTCTTGATTGTATTGCATTTTACAAAATGTCCCAACTTTTTAGGAATTGGGGTTGCATTTTTTCATATTAGTCAATGTTACCATCAACTGTTTGGTTACCCACATTCTTTCAAATATCTTATTTTGTGTACAGCACAAATAAAAAAATCATACAGGTTTGGAACAACTTAAGGGTGAGTAAATGATGATAATTTTCATTTTTGCGAGAACCATTTCTTTAAAGTCATGAAAAAACAAACAGAAAATATATATTTTCCTCTGTATTGTGATGTACATCTGAGAGTAACAGATTATTGAAGAAAATGTATGGTGGGGACTTCTATGCATCAGTCGTTGATTGGATTTTGAGATGTGGGCATTGCAAATGAGGAGGCAGGTGAATAGGAGATTTTGCACCAGAGGAACCTTTTCATAATTCCTAGAAATACCCGTTTGTACTCTGTTTGGAACTAAATTTGCTACTACTTCAGAGTAGGGTCTAAAACAGTTCTATAACAACTACAAGTGACATAAGTGTACTGGCATTTTTAAAAAGCCGTGTAAAAATATTTACTCCACAAAAGTGAGGTTGCAGTGGGTTTACGTGGACTAAGTCCTGTATATGTCAACAGAGAGAAGTCTGTCATTTTCACTGGAATTATTGTTGACTCGCCATACAGGAAGGTCTCCAGTTCGAGCCAGAGGTCTTTTTGTGAGGGGTCTGCATGCTCTATGTGTGTCAGTGTGGGTTTCCTTCACTAATCCAAACACACACATCTTATGCAAATATCTATTACATGCAATTAGAAAATACATGCATTTTTCATTTCATGACTTTAAATTACTACTATAAATAAATTAGTTTTTTTAAACAGGAGAGTCTTCAACGTTGCTGTTTCAAAGTTGTTAGGGATGCTCATTCTGTAATGGACCCTCAGGAGTTCACTCACTTAAACTTTCAAGTTATCACTAAAGTCTGAAGTTTTGGAAGGACAATTATTCTCTTGTAAAGTGTCTAGAGAACATGCTGTGCCTCTGCCCTGTCTACGAACATTGACCTGACACACAGCGGGTCGGCGAGTGAACTTCCGGTGCAGTCCGCAGCCTCCTCTGTTCTGCGTGCGTGGCGAAGGCGGGACGCGTGACGTAGACCGTTTATTGTTCCTTCCCGTCGAGCAGAGAAAAGGGCTGGCTTAGCGGAGGCATATATCACACACACTTTCCCTGCGGTTTTAGCTTCAAGGAGCCATTTTAGTAAGGCCAAGACAGGTTGATACAGGACCGGTTGGCCATGGCGTACGCGTATCTCTTCAAATACATCATAATCGGAGACACGGGTAAGTTAAGCAGCGACGGCGAGCCTCTTATTTCCGCAGTGCTGGACTCAATGACGTGGTTCAAGCAGAGGCGCGAGGGGTGGGAGGACCGACAGCCCGTTTTTCTCTGCCTTTCTCTCCATCTGCTTCATTAGCTCTTAGCCTTACTATTATCGCATACGTAAAGTCGATTCCTTAGCCTCTGCTTAGTGTCACGGCAGCGGTGTGCGGTTATAAGGCTGTCACGGTCTTTTGTTTTCGGCTGGGTGGGGGGAGCTAGCATGCATGCTAACCGCTGCTTCACATCAGCTATCTGCCTCAATAACAACAGCAGCATCTCCGCTTTCTATTAACATGACATGTAGAGCGAAAAAACAACATGTCGTGTACGCGTCAGTGCGTCTAGCCCAGAGTTCACTTGCTTTACAAACATCTTTTTTTTTAGCCCAACTAAAGGCCACAACAGCCTGGCTAATGTTAGTTAGCCAACATCGCTAGGAGCTATTTACTCTTTTCTGAAAATGGCGTTGGCTTGTCAGAGGATAAACACGTTTAATAAGCAAGGACTATAAAAGATATTCCTTTGTTTTATGACTTAAGTCTCACGTTGATCAGTCAGGATCATACAATTTGTGTTTTGATGCTGGTAGCCCTGTATTAATGTGGCCTGCTAGTGTTCTCACCAGATTTCTGTCACTGTAGGCCAGGGGTTCTCAAAGTCTACATTCAAAGGGCCAAATCTGAATTTTCATCAGTGTCAAAGGTCCGGAACAATTGGTTATTACAAAACGTGTTTTTAATAAACATACATAACATATAACAAATAAACACTCATTTAAAAAAAAAAAGGTTCCCTTTGCATTCAAAATACTTTAATAACAAGTGCAAAAATGGCAAAACAATTAATTTAAGTGTCAGCAGTAGAAGTCGACCTATAATGTTTTTTATCTGGCCAATGCCTGATATTTAGAAATCAGGGCAGCCTATGGCCGATATATGGTGCTGATTTTTTTTGGCCGATTTTCTCTTTTTTTCCTTTTATATCAAAAGAGAGTTTGCGTAAATGGTTATTGCAGGGCACAAGATAGTAATAGTAGTAGTAGTAGCCTAATTCATAGTAATAATACATGGCTCAAAACTTAAGCACCTTCTCAAAACAGTTCTGAAGCATGCTTTTTTGTTTATGTTTGCTGACAGACACCAGTGTTTCCCGCAGACTAGCAAATGCAAGTTGATTCTCTGCCAGCAGGAGGCGCTGTTGGAGCGTGAAATATAGCTGTTTCCCCGGTAACGACTGTAATCAAATAAGCGCTACTTTATCAGCCATTACAGGAAAGACCAAATGAAAATTGACATCAAAGCTTTTCTGAAGAAAACGGACGGTTCTTTTAAAAACCGTTCCAAAAGCCTTTTTTAAAATCTATTTGTAGCGGTCAGTTTTGATATTGTGACAAGCTGCCACAAATAAATGTATACACTGGGCACTGCTATAAGACAAATTGCCATAATATAAGTGATAGCAAAACAAAAAAATAAAAATATTAGCGGTGAAATGTCGCCCGATTATGTCAAACGTCATATGCTCACTGGATGTCGTGATGACAACAAATGTCATGAAGGAAAAGTTTCAATATCTCGCCTGCAATTTCGGACCTTCTGCAAAAAGACATAAAAAAAATAATAATAAATAAACAAATGATTTACAAGTTTAACGTGCATTTATCAAAGTAGGAAATATAATTAGTGTTCTTGAAATATGAAATAGAAGCGGGTCCGGATTGAATTCCCTCCGGATCCGGACCGGAGTCCGGACTTTGAGAAGCACTGCTTTAGGCCTTTCCCCAAGTGATACGACAACAGCAGAAAGATGTGTTTCTGCCTTCAAAAGTGTTAATCTGTCGTTCAGTTCCGCACAGTTTTGTTTTATAACAGTATTAATATTTTGCTAGATAACACACAGATTAATATAATGCTAATGATGTTTAATGCCATCCAACATTGTCCATATGATTTTGCATCCAGTTCATTCCAGGTTACATCTTGGTTTTGCATGTTTTCAGCCTCACTTTATATTAAGTGTCTTAAACTACTACATACTAACGTTAAAAATGAACCATTTGATACAATGCATTTATTGTGCACAGGCATGTTTTTCTGTTGTACTTGTATTTAAAAAAACATTCACAATTAATTACATCTGAGTAATTGTAGTAGTTACATTTGTAATTACACTGTTGACAATACCAGTACCCTTTAACACATCCTTAAATCTATATATACCATAAAACCTCTTTCTCTCTCTGTATATATTGTCTTAGGTAGCCTACATCTAATATAAACTAGGACTTGGACCTTTTTTCCCCAAATAATACATTTTTCTTCCCTCGTATATAATAATCTTTTGCCCAGTGTTTTTCTACCTTGGTAAGGACTAGATTCAACTGCAGGACCATTGTTGTTTTGAGGAATTTGTTGCACTGAAACCTACAGCATCATAAGGAAGACTCTTTTGTTGGTGTACTTAAATGCATCTTGAAACTGGGGTCTTTTGTGTTGCAAATGTAACCTTTAACAAGCATTTCATCGACAGAATAATAGGTAGGATTGCTTCGTTTACTGAGAACCCTCTTTCCTGCCTCATTGTGGAGACTACTGTAGTGTTGGTACTCAACATTTTTTTGCAAAACTGAACCACTTTTTATATCCTTTTCTTTACAGCTAAACAGTGTCTGTCAGTCTGAGTATGCTCAAAATGTGACTGCTAACATAAATGAGTTAAAGGATTAGTTCACTTTTAAAAAAACTTTTGCTGATAATTTACTCACCCCCATGTCATCCAAGATGTCCATGTCTTTCTTTCTTCAGTCGAAAAGAAATTAAGGTTTTTGATGAAAACATTTCTCCATAAAATGGACTTCATTGGGACCCAAACGGTTCAAGGTCCAAATGACAGTTTCTGTGCAGCTTCAAAGGGCTTTAAACGATACCAGACGATGAATAAGGGTCTTATCTAGCGAAACGATCGGTCATTTAAAAAAATAAATAAAAAGGTTTAAGTTTTATAAGCACAAATGCTCGCCTTGCTCTGTTCTGTGATGCGCGTTCGTGACGTCACGTAATACGCAATGACGTTGAAAAGGTCACGGTTGACTTGGGCGGAAGTACCGAGATAAGATAAGATCCTTATTCATCATTCATTATTCTTATAGATAAGACCCTTATTCATCGTCTGGTATCGTTTAAAGCCCTTTGAAGCTGCACAGAAACTGTCATTTGGACCTTGAACCGTTTGGGTCCCAATGAAGTCCATTTTATGGAGAAATGTTTTCATCAAAAACCTTAATTTCTTTTCGACTGAAGAAAGAAAGACATGGACTTCTTGGATGACATGGGGGTGAGTAAATTATCAGCAAAAGTTTTTTTAAAAGTGAACTAATCCTTTAAGGAATGGTTCACCCAGAAATTAAAACTCTGTTATTTACTCGCCCTCGTGGCATTTCAAACCTCTATGACTTTCTTCTGTGGAGCATAAAAGAAGATATTTAGAAAAATGTTGTTAACCAAATAGTTTTGGTTATCATTGACT
Source organism: Barbus barbus (assembly GCF_936440315.1). Taxonomy (NCBI): domain Eukaryota; kingdom Metazoa; phylum Chordata; class Actinopteri; order Cypriniformes; family Cyprinidae; genus Barbus; species Barbus barbus. The sequence continues at coordinate 18,959,209 of NC_136743.1, read as the reverse complement.
TCATATGGACTAAAAACACAAGACATTTCTCAAAATACCATCTTTTATGTTCCACAGAAGATTGTCAGTCATACAGATTTGGAGTGACATGAAGGTAAGTTTATGGCAAAATTGTAGTTTTTGGGTGGAGTATCCATTTACTTTTGACAACTATGCCTTAGTACAGGTTGTGCCATAATATCTGATGATCAGTATGTTATGAAGCCACTGCATTTCAACATTTTACCTAACTTGACACTTCTAGAGTGATTGTCAATCTTGAACTGTCAATCAATTATGTCACTTGAACTGTGATCAAGTCAAAACCAACCATAAACTCTTCAATCCCTAATGCATTTCACAAAACACTGAACAGCAGTAAAATTGGGTTTGTGACAATCACTTTTTAGGCAGGTGTGGTTGTAAAAGTGATGTGTAAACAGGCTTGTGCCTTTGCATGTTGCTCAACCCAGGTCAGATGATGCTCATCCGCAACTTGATCTAGCTGGTCATTACAGGGCATCGTGAGATTGCATCTAGCCTGGTCTGTGCTCATGCTTGAGGTGTAAGTTTGCAGTGTTAAAACTGGCACAAGGCAAGGTTTTACTGGATTTCTTGGATAAAATGTTTCTATTTGTATTGATCCATTCAGCTGACAATTTTATTCAGTTACCTACAACTGAGAAAAGTATATGTGATAGGTTTCACAGATGCACCTATAAGTAGTGCTACTGTACAGTTAACTTGAGCACTAATACGTCTAAGTGCTGAATAGCAGATAATTTTTTTTTCTTAAAGTGGTGCATGCATATTATGCAAACTAGACTAGTTTTAACAAATTAAACCAAAAGCATCTCATCCCTATTATTTTGATTTCAGTTGCTTGCCATGACCATATTGGCATAGATATGATACTAGATTGAAGCGAGAACATCCAGCTTTTACCAGATAATCTATGTTGTCACAATTATTCTCAAGAGACAATACACTATAGTTTTTTCACGATAGTTACTATATTGTATCTGTAGGTTGAGTTGTAGTGTTTGTTGTAGGTGAGTCTGCACATTATTATTTCATTGTTGTTATCTCCATGCATCTCTCTTGTGAGCGCTCTTTGAATGCTGCTTGTTTGCTTCGTAATGGCTGTTGCTCATGGTAACGCCTCCTCCTAATGTCATAAGCATTTAACCTCTTTGCATATCATGGCAGATCTTCTAATCTCATTTTGGGGGATGCGTTTATTAAGTTATGCCGGTAACAAAAAATGTCTTGAACTGATGATTTAACTTAATTCAATTAACGTAGTTCATTAAATATGGAATCACATTCAAGGAGCAGGTAATATTTTGTTAATTAGAAACAAGTATATAGTTTAAAGTACACAGAAAAAACTAATTAAATGTGAGATTTTATTTATTTTTGTGTTTGTTTGCTTTGTTTTTGACTAACATTACACACTGAAATTTGAATATGGGAGACGTCTTTGTTTTTGCTATCAGTCCATCCGGTATTTAGTCTAAGATGCTGTATCAAACTCATCTGCCCTAATGTGTCTCACTGTAATTATTTGTCTGATATTGATCTCTGTGCATGAGTTATTTATTTTATTCTCATTCATTTTAGCAGTAGTAATGATATGGTTTTACAATGGCTTTAATTAAACCGTGCACGTTGTTTATGCACGTTGTTGAGAAGAAAGAAGAGAGTGGAAGGCCTATTCTACTCTGAAAACAGAAATAACCCTGTCACTTTTTTTACAATTTTTCAATTATAGCCTGAACAAATGGTTTTGATGTAATGAGATAGAGCAGATGTATAGGCCTGAGGCTAATTGTGGCTATTCACGTGTGACCCTCTGTGTTTGCTTTGCAGGTGTGGGGAAGTCGTGCCTATTATTACAGTTTACAGATAAGCGCTTTCAGCCAGTGCATGATCTCACTATCGGTAAGGCTCTTTTAACTCAACCACATATTCTCTCATTAATTAAAACAGCAGGAATGGGTCTCATTAGCACAGGAAGCAGACTGGTGCCAGTTTCCTTGAAATGTCTTTGTAAGGAACCTTCTGTAAGCATGTAATAGTGAAATTTGTGGTTTGGATGAACAGGCTCGATCCACTCCATGGGTAAATGTATTCAAATGTATTTAAAGTTGGCATTTGATAGCTGTATTGTGACGTTTTATATTACTAATGCTTTAAAATGAAAGATCTGATCAGAGGTGTTGATGCAAATCTGAGTTGATGTGTTCAGTGCCCTGTGATGTCACATGAGTCACGAATCAAGCTCTGCCTTCATTTGTCTCGACAGGTGTTGAATTTGGAGCGCGAATGATCACTATAGATGGCAAACAGATAAAACTTCAAATCTGGGATACGGTAAGATTAAAATCGTCTGATTTTTGGTGCACCTTATTTGTGTAGAAAATGATTTACATTTTTGTTCTGCTCTTTTGATCTCTGTGGTTATTGAGGTTAGCCAGCCCTTAGTAAATGATGTGAATGTTACTATGGCTGATATATGAATCTGACACAGTAGAGACAGTGTTGTGGGAAAGTTTATTCCTGATTAGACAGATTTGGCCATGCAAAAATGCTAATGCAGCAATATGCCTGAGGCTGCTCATGACAGTTCAGTTCTGCTGCCAGGTCGCTTTGAGCCTGTCACATGACATTGAACCTAAATGTCATGTGACTAATGACTCTAGAGACACAGGAAAATTATGCCATTTCTGTCAGGACTACTATCGTCAAAGATGAGATTAGCATACAGTTTGGATTGGTGGTATGGTTCTGTTCTGGGCAAGAGCTCCCTGAGCATCCATGCAGTTTAGCATGGATAAGAGGAGGGAGACCAGCCATAATCCCCCTAGGCAAACGGAGCAGAATCAACATAAATGTATTGCAGATATCATTAATGTTCAGTAATTTAATGTACACATTTTAGAAATTAGCCTGATTCAAAAGAGAATCAGAAGGCCAAATTCTGACTGGATGAGAGGAGTTGGGATATGGAGGAGGGTCATTAGCTACTGAGCTATTGAGCTGATAATACTGAAGGACCTTATATAGGAAATCTGAGATTGGTGCCGCATGTGGCTCTTTCATCCCTCTGCGGTGGCTCCCTGTAGCGTGGGTGTACAATACGCCGGTGAGGTGTCCCCCCGACTTTTAATAAAACTTAAACTCTTCCCCTGCACTTTTTCTCGGTCAAGTGTTGAAGTAGAGGTTTTCAAGAGCCAATGTGAATAAATCTAGATTTAAATGAAAAGAGAAAAGATAGTCACGTCGTTTTGGATACGTTTTATTCGTATCCAAAACTATGTGAACATCACAGAGCGCTGAACACTCTCATACGCTGTACGTTTCATTCATACTCTAAGCCGGAGAGCGCTCTCGCGCAGAAAGTCCAAAACCAACTCATAGGAGAAGTAATAATAACTTGATTTTGACAGGCATCCTGCTATCGCTGTAGCTAAGATGAATAACAAGCATAAAACTTAACTGATGAAACGTGAAGACGATATGGTTTGTGTGTTTTTCAAGTCTTCTCCAGGTAATAAATATGAAATATACAGGGGTAATTGACAGCATTAATTACAGTACAGAAGCAATAAAATATATGTTCTGCCTTATTCTGTGGTTAAAAATGGAAAGTGTTTGTAGTATACATACTGATTGTACAATCATAACCATAACATTTTCATTAGTTAAATATTTATCAAAAATATTATAGAATTATTGGTTGTTGTCCAGCAGTGTTTTATTTCCTAGCCAATTAAAAGTAAGAATTTTTTTGTCAATTATACATGCATAAATATTATAATAATTATTATTATTACTACACTTGACATTTATGTCCCCTTCACATCTGAAATGATTGTTACTCCCCTGCCCTGTAACATAACTGAATATAAAACTTTAGCTGTATGCCGTTATTTTTATTTAGACATCAAATATTTTACTTTATTTGGTGGGAAAGGAGCCGAAATGGCTCTTTTGACGTTGAAGGTTGCAGACCCCTGCTATAGGTAGACGTGAATCAGCGGATGCAAGCTTGACTAACGTGACCTGCCAAAACTAACAATTGTCATTGTTTGATGACAATGCTGATCGGCACCAAAACAAATTCCCATGCAATTTGAGGCAGCGGGCAAAGAGAAAATAACCAATTTCAACTTTCTAACAGCCCTACCAAAATTATCTACTGTAAGTAAATGTTACTTGCAAAAAATGTTTTCTTCCGAATCCACAGATGTTTTTTTTTTTTTTGGCTGTTAGTGGTGGAAGATGCTCTCTGCAGCCAAATGTTGTAGTACCAACTTTAAGGGAAGTGGTGTGTATGGTGACCCATACTCGGAATTTGTGCTCTGCATTTAACCCATCCAAGTGTACACACAGTAGTGAACATACACCCGGAGCAGTGGGCAGCCAACGCTGCGGCGCCCGGGGAGCAGTTGGGGGTTCAGTGCCTTGCTCAAGGGTCTCGCCTCAGTCGTGGTATTGAGGGTGGAGAGAGTGTTGGTTATTCACTCCCCCACCTACAATCCTCGAACCCACGACCCTTCAGGTTACAAGTCCAACTCTCTATCCATTAGGCCACGGCTGCCCCTGCCCCTGCCCCTTTAACCAGCAGGGCTAAACCTGCATCCCATGGTTCATCCACATGCTCTCTTTCTAAAGCCCTGCCCTCCAAAGACATGTCAACAAACCTGATGTCATGTGCAAAATGATTCTAATTGGTTAATTTTCATGCTGTGGGCTGCTCACCTGGCCCTTTTTTTCGGTTTGCAGCACCTGTGGGTGTACAAGAACAGGTTTGATTTCTTAAGGCAACTCTCTCTCATCTGTCTGGTAGTATGCTCATTTATGTTGGTGCTGCTATGGGAAAAATTGTAACTACTTTTAGCTACCAGCCAATACAGCAAGAAATATAGACTTAGGAAATAATCTCCTTTTCAGGAAAGTAGTTACACTCTTTTCAAGTGTTTAAATGATCTCTTTAGTGTTTAATCATGACTTTGTATATGTGCAGTACCGTTCAAAAAAAATTGCAGTCTGTTAGATATTTTTTATGTTTTTGAAAAGTCACATGTTCCCAAAGTCTGCATTTATTTGATCACAAATGTAGTAAAAACGGAAATATTGTAAAATATTATTGCAGTTTAAAATAGCGGTTTTCTGTTTGAATATTTCAAAGTGCAGTTTATTCCTTTGATGGACAAGCTAAATTTTCAGCATCATTATTCTAATCTTCAGTGCTACTCGATATCTGCAGAAACCATGATGCATTTTTTCAGGATTCTTTGATAGAGTGCGAAAGCATAGTATTTATTTGAATTTGTAATCTTTTGTAACAAAGTTCTTTTGTCACTTTTGATCAATTTAGTAATTTCTTTAATAAATACCTTGACTCCAAAGCTTTGAAAGGTTATGTATGTTTTCTTTCCTTTTTTTTTTCTGTGATTACAGCTGCAGCTCTTCACAGGGAAATATTTCAGTGAATCACGTAGACTTCATTTCATGTCTTTCAAATTATGCCACCCTGAGAAAGTTTATTTTTATAAGCATTCCTTGTAATTGAGTATGTTTGTTTAAATGACAGCTTTTTAAAACGTCTCAAATCGACACGGATCAGTGCTTTGCCAACATGTATAAATGTTTGTACAGTATAGCAGTCAATATTTTGACACATTCAGGAGCAGACTTGTTCAATCCTCCTTGTATAAGAAAGGCAGTTATGAACAATGTTGATGAAAGATGATGTCCAGCTGCTCAAACATTTTGGCCAGCAGAGGGAGACAACGCATCAATGATATTCAATCCATGATATTGTGGTCATAGCAGCAATATTTGTTTTATATGTCGAAATGTCTTGTTTTTTCCTTTTGTACACTTTATATTTATACTCTTTTAAAAACGAATTAAGAGATGTACACCAGTTCTTTATTTTTAATGACGTCTCTGCACATGTTAAAAGTCATGTTAAACATTAAATTAAAAAGATGTTTTCCTCATATGCAGTTTGCGTGGGTGAGGCTATCTTATGAAAAATCTAGAGTCGGGATAATCATGCAGTGGTTGTTCAGTGTGGTTTTGTTGCGATGTCATCTAGATGCTAGCGTGTCTTTAAATGCACCATAAATAATTTATTTCAAGGTTATTTCAACAAGCTGTGTGATAAAGCTAGAGAAGATGGGGGAGTGTTGGATGAAGTAACAGGAGAAATCTGCATGTCTGGCCTTCCTGTAACCTTTCACTCCAGCAGATGGCAGGCATAGCGGTGTCATTCATCATTTATTCACAATGGGCTCCATTAACTCTAATGTTAACAGCTGCCCCGGGGAATGGGTTATTGAATTCAAATACGTGCTCCTGGCTTATTTGCCTGCTGTCAAAGGGGCTGGGTTGACCAGAGGCCATCTTACAGTGTGACACGCAGATGAAAGGTGTCCGTGCACTGGGGGCCGGCGGATTGGACAGGCGTCACACTCTAGAGAAGCATTGTGGGATGGAGAGTTGGTGGTGAGGAGACACTGTGGTCTTTTAGAGCTGGAGCTCCTAGGGCAACATCAGCCTGGAGGGACTGTGGTGAAGATGGTTTACGCACAGAGTGAAGACGCAACATACCCAGTGGACATTTTTGGCACCTGATTGTTCCTTTGTAAACAGGCTTTTACTAGTGGTGTGATCCCTGTGTCTGTGTGTGTTTCAGGCCGGACAGGAGTCCTTCCGCTCAATCACCAGGTCCTACTACAGAGGTGCAGCTGGGGCTCTGCTAGTTTATGACATCACAAGGTGAGACCAAACTCGTAGAGCTCTCATATTTCTGTTCTGCTCCATTGCCTTACTATCTTGTCTACTCTTGATTCAGTACTTCACTTTAAAGGTTGTTCACTGCTAGTTCTTTGTTTTTTATTTAGTTGTGTGGATGTTTGTTATATTTGCAGAAGGGACACCTTTAACCACTTGACAACCTGGTTAGAAGATGCTCGTCAACATTCCAACTCTAACATGGTCATCATGCTCATCGGAAATAAAAGGTCTGTATACATTTTAACATTTATATTATTAATATTATTATTGGTACTTGTAGTCTATTATGTGTATATTTATTTATCTAGTACATATTGATATAAATGGCCTATTTTATTTATTGACGCGTAACAGTTTAGGTGCAGGAAATGACATAAGAAAAACAAGAGAACAGCTTTTCTGAAATGACTAAACTCTGATCTAAACTCTGGTGTCTAATGCACCAGTTTAAACATTTATTCCGATTAGGTTTTCCATTTTGAATATATTATCCGTTGGCATGGGTTTTTGAGCAGGCATAATTATTGGCTAATGCTCCATTTCAAATATTAATTTGGTCAAATATATTGGTTTTATTTGTTTGGATGATATATTGGTAACTAATATGTAGGAAATGCTACACTACTATGTATGTATTTATTTATTTTTTGAAGGAAAGTAATACTTTTATTAATCAAGGACAAGTTAAATTGATCTAAAGTGGCAGTAGGGGCATTTATAATCAATTTCAAATAAATGCATCTCTTTCCATTCATCAAATGATCCTGAAAAACTATATCATCATTTCCACAAAAATATTAAGCTGTTTTCAGCATTGTTAATACGAAATGTTTCTTGAAGACCAAATCAGCATATTAGAATGATTTGTGAAGTATCGTGTGACACTGAAGACTGGAGTAATAGCTGCTGAAAATTCAGCTTTGCCATGACTACAAAAATGATAAAGTATTAAAATATTTCACAATAGTATTGTTTTTACTGTATTCCTAATAAAATAAATGCAGCCTTTGTGAATGTAAGGGACTTTCAAAAACTTAAATTAAATCTTACTGAGCCCAATCTTTTGAATGGTAGTTTTTCACAGTCCAGTGTAATCTGAATTCAAATCGTGATTTGTTTTCTCATGGCAGTGATTTGGAGTCACGGAGAGAGGTGAAGAAAGAGGAAGGCGAGGCCTTTGCTAGAGAACATGGACTGATCTTCATGGAAACTTCTGCAAAGACTGCATCAAACGTAGAAGAGGTAAAACAGCACTTGTGTGGCTCAGAGGTCTTCAGTGCTTGTGTTGTGATTTATGTTTGGCTTCTTGTGTGAAAACACATGCACATACATGCATATAGATAACACCCTAGGGACACACAGACTGGGGAGAAAAACATTCGGATCTCTGTGGTGGAAACCAAGAAGCTAAAGCAGGGCTTAGAGCTGGCTTTAAAAGAGCGGGGATGTTAAATTGTGGAAATCCCTCCCCCATCCTCCCACTACAAGACGCCTCAATGATTAATTTGTCTCATTAGTGTCGTGTGAATTCTCCTGACCCTCCCCCCCCACCCCTTTATGACGTTTCAATCTCCTATTTAAGGTTCATGCATATTCATAGATTCCCTGCCACACACATGCAAGGATATGAGCGTGCACATCTGTGGCACTCGCGCAGCCATCTCTTTCTCTCTCGGTGGTAATTGAGCCGCAGAGGACTGATGGCTCTGGAGAGCTGAGAGGCAGTTGCACCAAAAAAGCAAAGCTGCTCTGTTAATTAGGCTACAAAGTGCCTGTAGCCGGGCTTAACACTTTAAAGGTGAGCCATGCACACGGCCATGTTTATTTTCTCTGGGTGACCAATGTGTGCTCCATTCCAATAATAATAGACAACATCACTTTCAGCCAGATGGGGGCACCAGCCATCAACTGTAGAAACTCTATGACTCTTTGAATATGTCAAGCTGATCTAATTTATTCATGAATTATATTGATTCTAGTATGCGGTACTGTTTTGTGTCCAATATTGGCTGTGTTTTGCATTGGTCTCATTGAGGTTCTTTTTGAGTTTATCAGCTTAAGCAGTTGAAGGATGGCTTTTTAATCACAATAACATATGGCTCTTTTTCTGTTTCAGGCATTTATCAACACGGCCAAGGAAATCTATGAAAAGATCCAGGAGGGAGTCTTTGATATAAACAACGAGGTAACCCATATGACAAGGAAGCACATTCTTTGTTTGCTGTTACAAGTTAAAAATAATTGGGTCAAGAGGACTTCCTGTAGCTTTACACTGAAATCCATTATGTATGGTTTGGTGGGTAGATTCTGAAACTTTCAGCACAGACTTGCTAGTTTCCCTATTTAATATACAGAGACAACCACTAAAAAGTAAACACTGTGGCGCTGCGACCAGCTTAACCAATGCCGTGAATTCTTAGGTTGGACTTATGATCATCCAAACTTTTTTTTTATTTGAATTTATTGACAGTTTAGGTAATTATACATGCAACTACTGCTGCTAATATGACAAACACTTCATTGTTTTTTCATTAAAAAATAGGTTTAATAAAAGAGTAAAATCATAATCTAGAGTCTCACATTGGATGGTGGTTGTTTTCCCACAGTAGCCACATTGTTGTCCTCAAATCTATGCAAATTCAGATGTAATAGCCAATGGAGCATAGCAGTTATTATTATACTGGTTTGCATGTGATTGCAGGCATTGTAACAGCCGCTAAAATGTTCAGAAATGTAATGGTAGTGAATACTTATACAATTATAAATGCATGTAAATGCACTGAAGTGAGAGGAAGGAGCAGAATGATGACTTACCAGGAACGCAGATGTACTCCAGGGAAAGCTCTACACAAGCCCTCCGGCCCTTCAGTTTCTCTCTATTGGCTGGTAGCCAACACGTAATTTCCTCACATGTTGTAAGTTACAGCCAGTTTGATGAATCTTTTACTGGAGTAGTAGGAAAAGGTTTTTTTTTATGTTTAGGCACAGAGTCCAAACCGCATCAGCTGATAGAGATCCTGGCCAGGAACCTCATGGCTCACATTTGAGCTTACCCCAGATCACTATAAATCAGATTTGTCGCATTGTAGTTTCCTGAGAATATTACAAAAGCGCAGCCTCGCTACGGCGTGTCGGTTTTGAACGTGAGCCCGCTTAAGGGAAAAGTTGGCACGGAGATGCCTTTGTGTGATGAATGAAAGTGCCACCAGCTTGGGTGTGTGTGTGTGTTTTTAAAGCTCTGGCAGGTTTCCCTGCGTCTCGGTGTTACCGCTGGAATAACACTCCAGAGGTTCTCCCGCCTCAGTGCTGACAAAAGCGGCCCACTAATTCATGCCTACAGGGGCTGGTATTTTCTGCATAATACAGCGTTATGTGACAGTACTGAATCATCATCATTTCACATGAGCTCTTTTAACTTTTGTGAGGTCTTGACATCTGAAATGGAAATGAGTTTAAGTGTCTTACGTGTGTTTTATTTGTGTTCGCAGGCTAACGGTATCAAGATTGGACCCCAGCATGCTGCCACCAACTCCACGATGGGCGGCAGTCAGGGAGGACAGCAAGCCGGAGGGGGCTGTTGCTGAGCACTACCCTTTACCCTCCAGTCACCTCTACGTCCCCCTCCGCCCCTTACGTTTCTACTGGACTGGTCGGGCTCACTAACATTTTCTTAACCTCCCACAGCCCAGGCCCCGGATTCAAATCGTATGTTAGATGGCTGTCCAAAACGATACAACAACAAAAAAATATTTATGAAGTCCAGGTCCTCTTCAAACCTCCTGACAAACTCCTGAAGCCTGTTTGGGCTACAGCAGACATTATATGGTTACTAGTAAAGAAAAAGACAGGAGCTTTGGAGTTATTATAGTAAATTTATTCATGTTTGTTTCTCAGCAAGTTGTCTTTTTTTGTTTTGTTTTGCCCATTTGACTTCAAGCTGAACTTATTAAACACTACAAAGTCATCTATAGTATTTTAATCAGTTTATGTGGGTGAATTCAATGAAAACTGTGGTGAACCCTGAAGTCAAAATGAAAGGAACGTAGAGCTGGTCTAAAAAGGAACAGCTGTTATCAAAGTGAAGAAGTTAAAAGTAGAAGAGAAAAGCAGGACTGTTTTAAATCTGTATTTATCATTCACATTCTGTATATATAGTTATCATTTCTTGCTTTGTTGTACGTTGACCGAGCTAGAATTCTGTACTGAATTTGCTTAAATTCTATACTGTATGAATAGAGCTTGAAACTGCAGCAGTATTGCGATATTTCCAAAACCGCTTCAACACCATTTTAAGGTAATCTTTTACTTCATTTATTTTAGTTTGGTCCTGCCATCTGCCTTGATTCCTCGTATCCGTGCCCCCAATCCTCCTCACTGTATAGAAACTCTGGCTCTATATTCCTATTTTAATGCCAAATTTGTGTTTACCTGTGTTCTAAAATCATGGCTCCAGATATGGATCACATCTCCATAACTAGATCTGCTGTTTGCCTTAAAAGATTTTGGGACTTCAAAAAAATAAATAACATATTCATGTTATGCAGGATCATTTCAGTAATTACATGCAATTGTATATTGCATATGATAACGCTAGACTCACTTATCCATTAGACAGACACTTACGCATACATGCCTATACCTATATATCCATACAAGTCGTCACATATGCATGCATTTGTATGCATATAAATGTTTTTTTTCCTCTCTTCAAAGTTAATTTTCTCCAATGCAGTCCGCTGTGTAAAGTCAGTGCAGATCCACATTAATTTAGGTGTCTGAGTGATTGTGTTTTCTCTTGGCACTATGTTGTTAATAGATATATGGTGAACATCTTGTCTGTTGTGAAAGGGGTGTGATAAAGCCAAACCTGGAGTAACTTTGTGACCCTCGACTTTATTTGCTGTGTTCTCAAATTAAATGCTATCACGAAAAAATATAAAACCTTCTAAACTCGGTTTGCTTGTGTAGTTTCTTTATTTGTGCGACGGGGCAATCTTTGTACTGTTGCATGCGACAAAAAATGTCCGATAATATATATATATTTGCTGTTTTCTTACTATTAATGTTTATTTCATCTGATAATGCAACTTACAACCACATAACCACAACTTATACCAACAAAGCGTTGTGTGTGATGGCGCCAGAGGAATGCAACAACCCAAATGTGTTTACGTGCATATAGATCTGACGTAAAGACCAAGCGCAGGCCTGAACATCCGGGGTACGGCCGCCAGCAGGAATTGGCTGGTTGTCGAGACAGGTAAATGTATAGCATGGTTGCGTTTAATTGTTCCAATAAGTGTAAAGGCGTGAATAAAAAAGCAACCAAAGCACACTAATTGTCTTTAGCTCTTTTAACTGTTAAAGAAAAACGATTCACAGAAGGCCAGTCAAAACCATTTAAATACTATGTGCACACATTTGTTTACATATAACACAGCTGTTCACATTTTTTAAAACTTAAAACACAAAATCAGATATCAAGAGTTTATAATGACACATAATTTATAAAAAGGATTGTCTGTTAGATAAAACAAACGTTGTAAAGTTTAAAAAACTCGAAATATTTAAATTAAAAATATTAAAGAATTTGTCCACGAAAGACTGCATTATCGAAACAATACGTTTCACAAAAATGTTTATGAAGACCTGGAAAATAAAAGGGAAAAAAGCACTTGCGTCACAGCCCGGCGAGGTCACTCACGCGCACGTATGTTTATCCAGCAAGCCATGCACGCGCCCCCTGTCTGTGGAAGGTGAGCGAGCGCGAGAGTCTAGAGGAGAGGACACGAGCCTGGATCGATCGGATTTAACTCGCAATTGAGTGAAATTAACACAAAGGAGAGAAGCAGAGTCGGCGAGGACGGGACGCTGAGACGCCGACTTCACCGAAAGAATTTGAATTTCGACAGTTATTCGCGTATTTAAACGGATTTTCGGGATATACGGAGAGGAGTTAATTGGTGAAAACCCTAAACTGACCCGCGTTGAGTAGGGTAAGGAATCGCCTTTCTTTCTAACCATACAATACGAATCCACCAACTTTATCAGTCGAACACAAACTTATTAGTAAGTTTCAAACGTTTTTACCATTATTGTACAAATATACCCGTACTTTCATTGTGAGAAAAGTGTTTTTGAGCGTACATTTAACTTGTTTTGTACCACGGTGGTACCCGCGGTATAAACAGTGTTTTAAAACAGCGGAAAGTTGTTTTAGCCCACACCTTCACAGGGAAAACAGAAGCCGCACGCTAGTTTGTTCGTTTCTTTGTATTTTAACTTATCGAAGAATCCCAAAGTAGCTCGAGCACATGCTAACATTAGCTCGTTTAGCTCACGCGCACTGCATTGTATAGAGCCGCACGGATCCCTATAGGAGTGGAAGCGAGAAATATGCTAGTTAAACTGCGTAACGTTACAAGCAATTCATTCTCTTCAAGGTCTGAAACAACGCTTGTATTCTTTATATCCCTCACGGACTGCTAAAATTCATTTTTTTCAAAATCACAAAGTGAGCGTTCGTTAGCAAGCTAATTGTTGAGACACGAGGTGGTTTGAACGTAGAGGTGAGTCATTGGCCGAGCTGAATGAGGGAGATCCCCGACCCCTCTTATCAACAATTTCACTCAAAATAGTTTTCAAGCGCACGAAACTGCACGTGAGGGTAGCATCAAAGTTGTTGTGCATGAGTTTTTCGCTTGTGACACTGGATGAGGCTCGACATGGTGTGTGGAAAGCGAGTCGGAAAGTGCGCTCGTCCGAAGGACAATATAGAGACCGGGGAAGGTTGCTTGAGGCCAGATGGTCATTCCCTCGCTCTCTTTATTTGTTCGTTTATATGAGTTACAGCTCTGATATGTTTTACTACGAGCAATTCGCAGATGTGGCTTGTTTTCTAGGCTGAGGTAATGTTTATCGCTTGGTCGACTGTGAGAAGTGCGCTGGAAAGGCAGAGGTAATTAGCTGCTTGGAAGTGGCCGATCTGCTTTAGGAGACGGACAGCGTCGACTTCATTGTCTCACAACAAGCTAACTAGCTAGCTGGACACAACTCATCTCACATTTCTTTTGTCCCCTTTGCCCCTCAACAGGTAGACGGGTTTTAAAGGGAGGGAGGGGGTCGGACGACACCTTATTTGAGAGGAACTGAAAAAATGCACCTGGTTTATTATTGGACGAGTTTCCGTGTTTTCAAAAGTTTTATATTTTGTTTATCTCGTGCTATGCGCGACGTCGAACAGGTTTTAGTATCTAACTTGATCTTTATATTAAAGCCTCACACGAAACTTGAAAAGCACCTGCTTCGTTTACAACATTATGAATCTAGGAAGATAAAGCTAATTTATAATTTATTCGGTAGTGTTTGACCTTTTAACGCGCATCCGTATTTTGTCGTTTAAATAAACTAAGTTAAAATATTTAGTTTTTATAAAGTTATTTAAAACACTATTTCAACTACCAATCTAACAAAGACTCGTTTGAAGATGGTATCGTCGTTGTCTCGCTGCCTCTCAAGTCTTTAACCTAAGATGGCAGCTTTTAATGTGTGTCGGTCCACTCAGTGAGCAGATATGAAGCTGGTATGGCGGAGCAGATGTGAGACTGCTTTGTAGTCGCTTTAGGCTTTTCATCTCGCTTGTCTTTTCTTGTGGTTGCCGGGGCTTGTTCACTAGTTGCATCAAATCGAAAAGTCAAGTGCCGGTTCCTCTTTTGTCCTCAGAAAAGTTTGAATCCAACATGTTGATCCAGTACACATTTCGTATCTAGTGCAAAGTCGCTTACAAACGCATAACTTCGCCCTTATCAAAATATTGGAGTGATTTCAGTGAAAACATTATTTGCGTGAGTTACATAAGCTTCTGAATTGCGGTTCACGTTCAGGGAAATTCTATTCGATTTAGTGTATTTAACTTTTTATTGAACTAACGGTTCTCATAACCAATTTTTAGCACTTTAAACGAACAATAAGGGGGTGTTTTCATCTCGTTTTATTGATGTCTTGGCCAAGTTGAACTTTTTATTTTATGCTTTAATTAGATGTAAAATATTGTAGTTTTGTGAATGCAAGTATGACACATGGTGGCATATTTTGCTGAATGTAGTTTATAATCATTTGTTCATTGCCTAAAATATACAGTGCCCTCCATAAGTATTGGGACAGTAAAGACAAAATTGCTCTGTTGGCTGTGGAGTCAAGACATTTGCAAATATGATTAAAAGATGAATATGAGACAAAACTACAGAATGTCACATTTTATTATTAGCCGTTTCAACACACGTTTTACCAAATAAAAAGAACAGCACTTTTAGAGTTCATCCCACTCATTGATGTGAGCATAAGTATTGGGACAGTTGAATATAAGGCAGATATAAAAGATTAAAAGCTGTTATTTAGTTGCAGATCCCTTGCACACAATCACAGCAGTGAGTCTGTGACCCATAGACATCACCAGACTCTTGGTCTCATCCTTTGAAATACTTTTCCCAGCCTTTAATGCAGCCAATTCCAATTGTTGCTTGTTTTGGGGGAGTTTCTGCCTTTACTCTCCTCTTCAGCTGGTGAAATTCATGTTCAATCAGATTTAAATCTGGAGATTGACTAAATCTAAGACTTTCCATTTCTTTGCCCTTATACATTAATTGACTGAACTGGCAGGGTGTTTTGGGTCATTGTTCTGATGCAATATGAAGCACTTCCCAATGAATCTGGTGGCATTTTCTTGAATATTGGTAGGCAAGATGGCTTTGTACCCTTCCAAATTCATTCTGCTACTGTCATCATACATTAAGTCATCAAAAAAGTTGAGAGGGCCTGTTCCAGAGGCAGCCATGCATGCCCCTGCCACGACAACACCTCCACCATGCTTTACAGATGAGGCTGTGTGCTTGGGATCATTTGCAGTTCCCTTTTTTTTCCTCCACATTTTTGCTTTCCCATCACTTAGATAAAGGTTCATCTTTGTCTCATCGCTCCATAAACACAGTTCCAAAACTCTTCTGGCTTACCTTTGTGCTTTTTTGCAAACTCTAATCTTGCCTTTCTATGTTTGGTGCTGGTCAGAGGTTTGCATCTTGCTGTGTTGCATCTGTAATTCTGTGTCAAAGTCTCCTGAGGACAGTAGATTGTCAGAGCATCACCCCAGCTTTCTGGAAGTTGTTGGTGATTTTACAGACACGTCTTTTAGGATTCATTTTCACAGCTTTTATGATTTGTCTGTCATCAACTACTGTTGTTTTCTCAGCCGATCAGGTCGTTGTTGGTTGCTGGTGTCGCTGGTGGTTTCCAAACTCTTGATTTCTCCATGCCTTTTGTTTTTGCTAGAGCTCTAATTGACTTCCTCTTTTCTTTTAGCATCCAAATTGTCTGATTTTTCTCTCAAAGTCAGCTTCCTCGTCTTCATCCTGGTTTGTGTGTGTCATCATTGAATGCAAGATTCAGAATGCAGAAGTAATGGATATAACTGATACGACACATTCCCTGCTTTTAATATCTGAAGAATTAATGCAACAGGACACAGCTGATCACTTAGAAAGACCTGTGAGGCAACTGTTCCAATACTTATGCTCACATCAGATAGAGGGATGAAACTCTAAAAATGCTGAACTTCTTAGCTGGTAAAACATCTATGTGTTGAATCACCCAATAATAAAATGTGACATTCTGTAGTTTTGTCTCATATTCATCTTTTATTCATATTTGTATATGTCTCGACTCCACAGCCAACAGAGCAATTTTGTCTTTACTGTTCCAATACTTTTGGAGGGCACTGTACATACAAGATCCAGGTTCACAAACTCGTATAAATGATAAATAGTGTTGTTTTGGTTGTGGAATGCTTTACCTTGGTCTTTTAGACACGTTATCACTACAGCTTTAAACCAATTGAAATATCTGTGGATTCGCATCCTTAGTATGTGGCTGAATGAAACTTCAAAAAATTCTCCTGTGGGCTATAATGATGCAATGAACAAGGCAATTGATCCCATAGTTGTACGTAGCACAAGTGTATAGATAAAATTATTTGTTTAAATTTAACAATTTAAAATTTGTGCAAATCGTCCTGGTGCTGACTAGCCAATGACTGGCTATGACAAATCTGGAGCACTGCGTTAGATGTGGGTCAGGCACCCCCTGCCTTGACACATGTGCGTACAAACACTGGTGTTGGATGGAGCTTTCAAGGCTGGTATTTCAGTTATCTGACAACATGCTTTCAATCTACGCCAGGAACAGCACCGCTGTGTGTAGGCCCTTTCCCTCCAACCCCTCCTCTCTAGCTGTGGGCTAGCAGGAGGGTTGCAGTGGCCTGTTGTGCTGCAAAACAAGCAGGCTTTTTTCCCCTTCTCACTGACCATCCCCCTCTTCTCTGCCACACAGAAGATGGAGGAACAGTTTCAGATGAATAGCTTGGAATGGACGAGTCTTCTAATATTCAAATGAGAGCTGCTAGACTTGAATGGCTGAAGCTGTTTCTCAATGAGTTTAGATATATTTAAGTTTTCTAAATTTAGTGACTTACTGCATGTGATTCTCCAAGAGGATACCTAATTTTCTCCATAAAGTTTTTTTTTTTAATGGGCAGCAAACAAAGTGGTGGAAATTATGAAAAAGATAATCACAAATCTACACTCTACCATCTGAGCTTCTCTCAGTATTTTATCAGACCTTTCAAAATATCTATAGATGCTTTCATCACATCCGCTGTTAATATTGGCGTACATGCAATTCATGCACGTTTTTGTACCATTTCCCCATTTTTTTATAAAAAATTGTCAAACAAAGCAGCCTTTTTTTAACTCGTAACAACTTGATGCTTAAAGCCACATTTTCTGGAATCCTCATGCTTTTTGGTAGTGGATTTAATGTAGTGATTCCATTCAGGTCACTTCTATGTCCCATGTGGTTACAGGCAGTCATCAGAGCCTCAGGATATACAACCTTAAAATCATCAACCCTGAGGAAATGTCAATATGAGTTGTGTACACTGTTGACATGACGACTTATGAGATCAAAATTTCATTTATTTATTTTTTATCTAGAAGGCTATTGCATTAGTATGTCAGTCTGTTTCCCCAATGTCAAATGAATACTTTAAGTATAAAAAGTTTGGATTTTGTTAAAAAAAAAAAAAAAAATTAAGTCTTATACTCACCAAGACTGCATTTATTTGATAAATACAATAAAAACAGTATTTTGTATATCTTTTTTTTTATACATTGTGAAACGTTACAGTTTTAAAATAACTATTTTCATATATTTCAAAATATAATTTATTCCTGTCAAGGCAAAGCTTAATTTTCAGTGATCATTACTCCAATCTAGACATGATCCTTCTAACATGTTGATTTGGTGCTTGAGAAACTTTCCACAATGTTAAAAACAGTTGTGCTACTTAATGTTTTTTGATAGTATATATTTTTTCAGGATTCTATGAATAGAATGTTTAAAAGAACATTTAAGCATTTATTTGAAGTTGCAATCTTTTGTAACATTATAAATGTCTTTCTAACTGTCAGTTTGATCATTTTGTGCAAACTTGTTGAATAAAAGTAGTCAATTCAACATATCACCTTCAGGAAATAGATCTAGTAAGCTTCCTCTGTATTATGCCCGTGTCATGGTTGTGATGATTGTGCTTTAAAGCCTTTACTGTCTTCTGCTAGAGGTGAAACTTCTTGCCCCAGTTGACCCTCCTGCAGGTCCTCAGCTGGTACGCAGACAAGTGCCGGAGGCAGACTGGGTGACAGCAGGTCTGGAAGTGAAGGTCAAAGTTCTCTTCCTCTTTTTTTTTTTTTTTTTTTTCTCTCTCCAAATCAGCCTTCTCTGAGTGTCTGTGACTTAGCGCACACAAGCTCTTGTTTTCATCTGTGCCACTGAAATGTTGCAGCCTAACCAGTCCTTCTAATGGGTACCGCTTAAATTTCGGGTTAAATGAGTGTTGTTACGTCATAGCATGCACAGAGAATGCACAGCTCTTCCCTGAGCAACAGTTTTTATCCTCGTATGGGTGAGCTTGCACGACACGGCAAGAAAGGACAAGACTCATCCGTTTAATTACAGCAGCATTGTGTAAAAGCACCAGTTCACGCAAATGGAACAGCTCTATGGCCCTAACCCCCGCTTGCTCTCCAGCTACCCACCCGTCGCATCCTGTCACCCTCACACTGTCTTTGTGCTCAGTTACTTGCCACAGATACACCCCCTTCAAACCCCCGCCCATGCATATAATGTGGAGGAGCACAGATATAAATTATGCCCAGCTGCAGTTAGAGCTTCTAGTGGGGGTTGTTGAAGAGGGGAATAAAATAAAAGGAATGCTGCTGGAGAGCATTTGTGCAAGGAGCTTGTTTTGAGTGCAGCCCCTCCTTTTTGCTATGATGCACACCTTGTGTATGTGAAGCTTAAGCCCAAGAGACAAACCACAGGTGGCCATAGACCTGCCCTCTCTTAACAGGGTTTTAAAGCTCCATGTGAAATGGGAAAATTGGGGAGGTAGGATTGGTTAATCAGTGACTTGCTTGCCGAGTGCATTAAAGAGACTGTCGGTGTTAATGACTGCAATCACACGCACTTGGTGGGCCTTTCCTCCCCCACTTTTTTTTCTTTATTTTTTTTTTTTTCTTTCTGTGCTAGTATCACCGTGCATTTCTCTCTTGGCAAGCCCACGTTGGTTGGTTTGGTTTCAGGAAAAAAAACAATGCGGGTTGGTGCTCTGACACAGATGGCTGAAAACCGGCTCAGACTGCTTTTGTTTATCACTCTTGTCAAAAGAAGATTGTTGAATGATGAATGAAAGATAGTGTGAACTTGTTCACCTTTATAAACGTGAGTTTGCATTTCATAGACAATGTTTTGTTTCCTTTACAAGGTAGCAAACTAACTTTTTTTTTTTTTTTTAACCAGATCTCCAATATCTGATTCTATATTGAGACTCGTGACCTTCAGTGTCACGTTCTTGCTAGATGGAAAGGATGTCAGTGTGACCTATAATGTTCATCAAATATGTATTCATAGTATAAGGTTTTATCAAACATTAATGCCTGTTTTGTTTGTCCTGTAAATACCACATGCTCCTCTTTATTTTGTATGAGGAGCATCGATAACCTCCAGTGAGCAACTCGTGTAGCCAATGTGACGTCAGATAATCAGTTAACCCTCTGGGTCCTGAGGGTGTTTTGGGGGCCTGGAGAACTTTCGACATGCCCTGACATTTGTGCTTTTTTCAGTTGCTTATAAAAATATAAATGGTTAAAGTCTAATAACACTGTAAACAGCACAAACTGGGCTACAATAATATGTTAGCAGCATTTATGTACATGATTGTGGTTTTGAGAAATCAATGTTTGTGTGGTTAGTGAAAAACTACAATTTTTAAGTCACTGAAATAAGACACATACAGAATTTTTGCTTAAATTATGTGAAAATCATCTTGTTTATTTGCTCACAGAAAACAATACATTGATTTAAATATTTAAAGACATGTTTTGTGATTGAAAGCCAATATGCGAGGGAGTGGTAATGTCCTTGAATATTAAGTGATTTTCACCTGAGAGACAAAGGGTCCTCCCCTAAAGGCTGCTAATGGCCCATCAGTGTGACTGTGACTGAGGCAGGTAAGACCGAGTGTGAGGAGGCTGAAAAAATGGGTTTTTAAAATTATTTGTATTTTATTTACAACACAGTATAATCAAAACATACATAATGAAGGTCAAAGACACTATTGTGCACACTGATCTAACCACAGAGATGTGAACATACTTTGAGTCATTCCTGCAACAGATTCTGTTCAACAAGTGAAACAAATAAATCATACCTGTTATGTTAAGTGTTAAGTGTTTCTGCTACTTTCCATGGATTCAAGAAGAAACTGTTGAACTTCTGATGTTTGTGCAGCACTCTCAGAGGAAAACAGTTGGAAGAGACTGAAAGTCAGCAGGATTCATCATCTGTGGTGCAGGTGTCTGATTCAATAAAATACAAACAACCAAAAAAAGAAAACACATTTGTGAGCATGTTTATATCACTATCTCTATCTATCTATCTCTATCTCTATTTCTATCTATCTATCTGCTTTGTATTATCATAAAGACATTTTATTTTTGAGAAACTAATTATTGTTTAGCACGCTATTAAAATCTATTTTTGAACAGAGTAGGCTATTAATCATAAACATGTTCTAAACATACTTAGACTCGTAGCATTCATCATGTTACAATGTACTCTCATATTACTTTTATTGTTTTATATAGAGCATGAAAACATCATCGTGCCATAAGAAATTTAAATACAATGAATTGCCCATCATATTCAAAGTGTTTTACTGGATTGCAAACATTTTAGTCAGGAATTATAGTTTGGGGAAAACCCAACTATGATTGTGTAGTCATATAGCCATCCTGAACATCATGTATGATTTTATAGTGTAGAAGATATGATTCTGCCGCCATAGACTCACGCATGCTTTGTACTATAAAAGGATGTACTTTGTACTATAAAAAATATATTTTATATCTGAGGACTAATTGTTATCGTTTAGCACGTTATTAAAATATATTTGTGAACCGATTATTAATAATAAACATGGTCTAAACATTCTTAGATGTGTAGCATTCATCATGTTGTAATTTGGGAAAAAACCCAACTAGTAATGTGTTCAAGTTTATGTCACAATAACACGTTAACTAATGCAGAATATAAACATTACTAAAGCCCGGCTCACACTGTGCGGTTTTGGCCACGATTTGGTCGTCTGAGACAAATTTTGAAAATCCTAAGATTCCTATAATCCTAGGCTAAAATCGGTTGTCTAGATCGCTGGTTTGACATGTTCACCGACAGCCGATTAATGGCCGTTGCGATCAATTTTTTCCTCCGATTAAATTCTGGCAGTGTCAGAAGATTTCAGACACTTTCCTGCAGTGTGACATATCTTACGACGACCGTCAAACCAAGATCCAATAGGAGCACTGAACTTGATGACGCAATTAGCGCGACAACTTCAAACCATTCATTATTTGTAAAAACAATATGTTTGTATATACAAAGTAAAGTTTACTTAGTTTATTTATTAAGGGGCAGGATGTTTAAACTCGAATAACAAAATTACCTCAAGTTCGCTCTGTGTAGAACTGGAAGTCCATAAAGTCCACTTTTGCCCAGCCATGACTTGCTCCACACACGTCGTCTTTTTCGGGGTTTTTTTTAACATCAAGGCATGTAATTAATAAAACTAACGCTACACGTTGCTGTTGTTTGCTAGCTACCATTATAGCCAGAGAACGCGGGTCACGAATTGATGACGTAAAACTCCGGACAAGTCTTGAGTATGTCCGTTTTTGTCGCGTCTTGACTGTCGTACAGTCTGACATTTAAGACAACTGAGATCCTACAGTCTGACATGGGGATCATGTTCGTACAGTGAGACAAGCAACAATCGCAAAAGACTATTAAAAATCGCACAGTGTGAGCCCGGCTTTACTCGTCAGATTGATCTTCTCTTCTGGATGAAATATTGTTCTTTTGAGGGAAATCCAGCCTTTACTCAGCGCGTCGTCTTCCAGAAACGAACAGTATAGCATCAATGAACTCTTCACTCCTGACACTTTGTTTATATCACGTGGTTATTTACATGTGAACGAGGGGGCGGGATCACATTAAAAATGAGTTAGACGGGACAGACTGAACATCGTGTTGGTTTCATACGGATTACTTCATCACAGAATATTTGTTACTTCATTTGAAAGAAGACACTTCAAGCTTTCTATAGAGATAACTCATGTTTCTGTGTGTTGAGTATTCGCTGAGTTACACTTCATTTTAGTGGCGCATTTCTGAAAACAGATTACGGAGAAGACAGAGCGCACCCTGTTTGTTTTCTTTATTTTTCAAAAGCACAAAGTTTAGTTGTTATTATGAGTGTATACAAATAAAAGTAGACCCCTTACAGATTCGAATGGTGTATTGCTCTTATCTGAATGATCAAAAATGGCAGAGTAATTCAAGCTCATTTCTGCCTTATCAGGAAAATCTGCCCCAAAACGCGTATTCGCGTTTGTCGAGCTCAGAGGGTTAACAGTGTGACTGATTGTCTTTCTCACATATTGTGTAACTTAAAGGGCATATTGCAGGTTAGAGACTCCAGTGGGTGGATGTATAGAAAAATACTGTAGGAACTAGATTTTCTTTACAATATACTTCAAAATACGCTATTAAGGCTTCTGGAGTTGTTTTTGTGAGAGAATTTTACTTCCGCATCTGAAACGCGCCAAAACCGGAAGTGACGCATCAAAAGGGAGAGCGGTCCATTTAAACCACAGGAAAACAAAGGATCGCAGACAGTTCGGACGCTGAGGAAATTTTAAATGTGTATTTACACTCGTATGACGGACCACAGATAAAATGATGAGCCTGCTATGCAGCCAAGAGAGCAGGACACGCCAGGATTAGACAGAACAACGGTCAGGGAAGACTAATTGAGTTGATGTGAGGAGAACAGGGCAGGTGTTTGGTGAGAGATCAGTGTTAGCTTACAGATATACACACGTTAGCTAATGTAATCAGGCAATAGCAATGCTAGTATTGATACTACCAGTAATAGAAACTAATAAGCATTGATCAGGCGTGGCACACTCGTTAAAACCCCTTAACTGTCACCGTCCTGTATACGGGACACCTAACATTACTTCAATATATTACCATTAAATCCTAATCTAATCATGACAAACTATATCATTGGAAAGGTCCAAGACTCCAAAATATATATTTTACCACTGTTTGTTGTTAAAAATTATGTAGGAGCAGTAATAGATTAATTTATGACTAGCGCACCTCAAAACATATACACCATAATAGGAGCTCTGACCTTTGACACACAAATTATATTCGTTTCCTTTTTTTTCCTATCTGTTTTAGTAATCATCATATATTATATATCATTTGAAAGCTTAAAATCTCAAAATTCATCCTGTGAAAACTAGGGGTGGCACGGTACACAGATGTCACGGTTCGGTACGTACCTCGGTTCGGGGGTCACGGTTCGATACAATTTCGGTACAACAGGGGAAAAAAAAGACATCTACTTTGCTCAGTTTCTTTTATTTTTATGTGAAAATGCTAAATATTATTACATGTTATATATATAAAATCTGTTTTGTTTTCATTGTGAGTGTACACAAATAAAAGCAGACCTTTAACTACAAGCAACAGCACAAATAAAAATACAACAGAGTAAAGATACAAATAAAATAATCAGTGATTTTCAGGGGGTTTTTTAGGTACAGAAATTGAAGTACGATTAAAGTAATCAAAGGTAAAACAGCATTGCATATTTGACTGTATAAATTAAAGATTACTCTTTATTAAAGTTACAAAAGCGATTCAATCAAGAGCAGTGAGTGATTTCTTTGTTGTTGCTGTTTATTTAATATTAACTGTCACTTTAAGAGAAAGCACTGATACTGTACGCCCAGCCGGCTATGTCTGCTATAGGATACTTACCAAGACGGGCATTTTGACAGAATTTTGTGTGAATTTATCCATTAAAACACAATACTTCAGAGAGAGCTTCATATTTGCGCGCGTTCTGAGGCGCAGATTTGTGCGCTTCTGATGAGCGCACGCACAAATCTTCTCACTGCGCGCGCGAGCTCGCGTCCTCTGGCTCTTAAATATTTGAGCTGGCAAAGCTTACATGACTTTAGTCTAAACACCGATATCAACGTGTGCTGTTCAGGTCTCACCTGTGCGCGCGCTATCAGCACCCGGGTGATGACGGAATAAATGCTCATATTCCAGCATACGGCACTCGCATTGAACAAGAGTGAATGATTTGTCCACTTATTTTTTTTTTTCTCTTTCTCATCGCTGTTGTTATAATGTACTGGGAAGCCAGAATGCGCATCCATTAACAGAAACATACATTAGCCGAACCCTATTTGTTTTACGTGTTATTTATAACAAACCACATGCCTTGTCAGAATTCAGTTGAACCGCGGTCCTAGCGCGTGCCGAACCGTGTGTGGAGAACCGTGCGGTTCGGGTTTTTTTCCGCGAACCGTGCCACCCCTAGTGAAAACGGATATTGTGTCACCATAGAAATGGTACTTTTCCCCCTTAGTGGGAAGTGTCATACTCCAAATATATTACGGTCTTATAGAATCAAAACTTTTTATAATCTTGACAAAATACATATCATCGGAAAGGTCTGAGTCTCAAGATTCCATATTTGGTTATTTTGTGATGGGAGTAGGGCTGGGTATCAAGTTCGATACTTTTTAGGCACCGACCGAATTGCCTCGATACCACCGAGTATCGAAAAACGTCTTGTCGTTCGGTACCAAATTTCGATACCTAAGGGGTTAATCTCATCACCGTCAGTGAGCCAATAATCCTGCAGCACTAGGTGTGTTTGACTAGAAGCGGCGCGGCGCTGATTGATCAGTGTTTGACATCCGCGAGAGCGTTTCGAAAGCGCACGGAGCAGTCTGCTCTCTATATAGCGCAGTTTGTTTACTAAACACAGACTGAAGCTCGCGTGACGCTCGCGGTGATTTCGGCGTCTGCCGCCTAACTAAATGAGGACATAAACACATGAACAACATCTCCAGAACTGCTGTGAGAGTCAATTAATGAGCATTTTACCGTTTGATTTGAGTAAAACTAACGTCATATCATATACACACAGAACTGTAAAGGTATTCCAGGCAACCCGTCAAAATAAAAGTTTGGTTTAACTTGGAAGACACTGCGGCAGAAATATATTAATATTGTTCAGCAGACAGTACATACTGCTACTATTAAAATTATTAAAACTTTATTATTATTTTTTTTAGTAATGATCACACAACAGTTATTCCATTTTTTAATTTTAATAGTAAACCCCCTTTGTTTGCCAAAATAAATAAACTTTGATTTTCATTAATTTAAAGAAATTAAATTAACGTTTTATGTCGTCATTTGAAAACTAGATACAGAACACAGAATTTCTGAGGAAAAATAAAACATTTCATTAGGCTATTTTAAGAATACATTTAAATAAACTAAGTTGTTTTTATGCATTCAAATAATTAGACATACTACACCAGAATTTAATAACAATAAAACATATGGTGAAAGAAAATAAAACACCCACTTATGAAAGTGGATGAAGATTTTAAAATTCTTGAAGTCTTTAACAACCTAGAAATGATGATGTGTTTTAAAATGAACACGCACTAATGTAAACGTAGCCTAACAGATGTGTAAACTGAAAACAATTTGAACTTTATTAAAATTATTTATTTATTGTGTTGGATATATTTTGTTCTTTGTGCAGTGGCTCAGGAGATGAGGCTTTGAGTCTGTATAAATATCAACATTAAAAAATAGTTTTTTGAGATAATGTAATCTTATTAAAACTGATTTCATAAAACTGGTATCGGAAAAAGTATCGTTCAGGAACCGGTATCGAACTCAAGGTATCGGAATCGGTATCGAAAATTTTTGAACTATACCCAGCCCTAGATGGGAGTAAGAGTAAATTGATACATTTGTGACAGAAAAGTGCATAAAAAAATTCAATGGGGTTTGAATGGCAGCCGGTGGCTGTTTGTGGTATAACGCCTAAACAAAATTGCATAGTAACCTCAAATTTTTTTTATCAACTTCAAATTTGGAACAAAACTTATTTAGACACATGGCTTTAATTTTATGCCAAATTTGGATTAAAACATATTTTGTAAAATATTTATTTTACATAATATATAGTAATAATAGTACCGTACATATTATTTACAGTAAATTTAAACTTTTATAACTTTTTTAACTTTCATTTTTTGAAATTATTTCACTTCTGCATTAATCTGATGATTGTCTTCTTTTAAAGGAGACCAACCTTAGGTCTGTATTCAAAAGCATTCATGAATTATAACAATTTAACTTTAAATAGTGCACTTTCAAGTCTGTTTTCAAAAAGGAAATGCGAGGAAAGCATAGACCTCTCCAGGCCAGCAGACACATTTTAGGGCAGAAATAATTTATTACTCTAAGAAAAGTACTTGTATACATGTATAAATGCATTGTTAAAGATTTTAATATTAAAACAGTCTGAATAATTTTGATTCTCAATTACAAGTTAACTCTATTTAGGTCATGACTACCTATAAGTAACACTTTTTGATGCCATTGGTATAACACAATCAATAATGACAGCATACAGATAGGGATGGGTATCGTTAAGGTTTTAACGGTATTACTACTCTTACCGATACTGCTTATCAATCCGGTACTTTAACGGTATTCTTATCGGTACTTTTTGTTTTACTTTGTTTCTTTGTTCATGTTGTTACTGTATCTTATCTTATGTATATAAAACACTAAAAATGCCTGTTCTTCATCAATTTGTAAATGCACCAGTGTGCAGGTATTTTTAGTGTTTTATATACATAAGATAAGATACAGTAACAACATAAACAAAGTAAAACAAACTGACAAATACAATAAAACAAACACACAAACGAAATGAAATAAACAGTGCTTTCATTTTTCCATGAAGGTCTACTAATATTAATGTTCAGGTAAGTAATAGTTACAAAAGTAATCAAATGTAAATGAGCACTGCATAGTTTTCACTGTATGTACTGATAGATTTATGTTTATTAAAGCTATAACGTTGTTCAGATTAAGAGCTGTGGGTGATTTTCTCTTTGCATTTTGTTCTTTGATTAACATTGATGGCTCAAGCTCCAGTCTGACACTTTAAGACAATATACTGACACGCATCGGATTTTCTCCCAACTGTTCTCGTCCACTTAAAACATAAAAGTGAAGACTCTCATAACCGGCCATTTTGACACATTGTGTGTGTATTTTTTGGCATATTTTTGTGTGTTATTTCGACGCGCCCGAAGCTCAAAGTGTACTTTGCTTGTCCGTTTTGGAGCACGCCGCCGCGCAGGCACACGCGCGCGCACACATTTCAGCCTGGGGAACAGCAGATTGTACTGTCAACGTTTTACTATCAAATATGTCCTGCAATGTAGCAACAGTAAAGACGGCATTTTATAACAATCACTGATTGAGCTGATTCAGATGTTAAGTTTTGGTTCGGAGGAACGAATCCGCGCCGCTATGAAGGGAAGGGAGTTGTGCTAGAAGAAATGCGGCTATAATCCTTGGAAGCCAAAATCGAAAAAAAAAAAACTTAGTTTAATATAACAGCCACATGCCTAAAGTGTGAGCAGATGTTTGAATAGTTGGTTCTCTCTTCTATCATAATTAAACAGGACTTTCATGTTGCGTGTTCTGAAGCTCCTCCGCGTGAGCGCGATCTGGCTTCTGAATTGCGCATAGCAAAAATGCATCATAGACAAATGTTTGAATATTATTGCACATAAAAACAGATATATATATATATATATATATATATATATATATATATATATATATTTATTTGTTTGTTTGTTTGAGGGAGAGAAACAATAAATGTATGTGTGTTTTCTTAATTTCTCCAATACCGACAGAAGTACCGATAACGTCAGAGCTTATCGATACTCCGGTCTTTCATAATTTAGCCCCGAGACCGATTTAATACCGAGTTTCGGTACCCATCCCTACATACAGACAAGTTGTCCGCTGGGCCTATGGTGTTCTGGGCAGCCCTTACCTGCATGTGTTGTGTCAGCTATTAGAAGATAGTTTACAGAGGAAGGAGGACTTTATAAAGGTTTTGAATGGCCCCATTTTGTTGAAAATCAATAAAAAAAAATCGCAATCATGCAGATCTGCATTTATGGTTAATTAAATTCAGTTTTATTTATACAGCACGAAATCATAAATATTATTTCATAGCACTGTTAATACCCAACTCAAAACGCATTTCAACTCAAAACATTTCAACTGTTAATAAATATACATGTATGTAGATGTACCAAACATATACTACCAAAAGAAATACCATCTGACCCATTTAAAAACATTTAACAATCTTTCAGTCTGGGTATCACACTAATGTGTTAAAGTGTGTTAAATGTTGAAGGCTGTGCTAGATATACACCAACAGCCTCATCATGCTGATCCTCTGACTGGAGGGATCTGGAGAGAGGAGCAGGTGTAGTGGACATGACGGTGCTGTGTTCTTGTGGAGCCTGCGGTGACCTGCAGTATTCCTCTCTCAGACGGCATATGCTGGGAGAAGCAAGCACAAGTTTAGATCACATTCACTGCTGACCATGCTTTTCCACTTGGCCTCCATCACATCTGTTTAGTTACACACCACCGCGGTGTTTGAAGCAGATGCATTAGTGAAGTCCAGTCTCTTCGCCTGCACTAACGCACCGAGGCCTGGAAGATACCGTCCTATTTCTTGTTAGGAAACCTGTGGACTCGATGTCCTGACAGGCTGGAGTTTGTGCAACCTCCACAAACACAATTTACCATGACAATGATAAATATGAAATAAAAATATCTACCGAAAACCTACTGACTCGCACGCGCTCAAAGCAGAGTGCGGCACACGACTCCCTTATGTGACGTAATATGATGCGATGTTGAAAAAAAGCGGTTTTTGAGAACTGTCCAGGAAAGCCTCACTTTTTTTTTTATCTAAATTTGTGCCCTCACGTCTTGTAAAACATTTTCAAATCCTGCATTAACGGTTCATGTGGTATTTTCATACAAGGTTAAAAAAATGTTAACCTGCAATATGCACTTTAACTGTTATGAAACTGAATAGCTTCCATTCGCACGTAGCCAGCAAGAGAAGTCTACGTCTAAACGATACTAGTTTAGAACTTTATTCATCTTGTGTACCTCTTGCAGGGCATTTTGATCCTCGAGACCTTTTTCCATGTTATGGTCTCAGTTATTACATTTGCATGCAAGTTTAAGTCAGAGTAAACAGTATTTTGTTTATTAAGTTAATGCTTGAGTCCATCTGAAAACAGTTCAGTTTTTGTCTGACAAACCAAAATAATGTCATTGTAGCTTTTTGACTAAACTTTGTGTAGCATGCATGCACATTAATTAGACTACAGTTAATTCTTCATTGTACACTGACTGTTTTGCTGTATGCTTGCTCAGAGACAGAGGTGTAAATAGCCTTCAAATATATTTGAAGGTGGTGGATGAGGAGATTCCCCCTGACAATGTAGAGCGCTTTGAGTGCTTAGAAAAAGCAGAAAAGCGCTGAAATGCGGCGTCTCCAGATCCCTTTTACTTTCACTTTCTGCTTGTAGTGAATTGACTGAGATTAAGATGTTCACCAGCATAAATCTTGTGCAAAGTTTGCACGTGTGCAAACCCGGGTGCAAACGCGTGTGCTTCTGTGATATCCATTGGCTCGCCTTCATGGTTTAAAACAGAAATATTTCTAACATTGCGACATAACCAATTGCCCTGCTCCCCATATCGAAAACGTACCGAACCGTGACACCACTGTTTTGTATCGAACCGAACAGTGAATTTTGTGAACCGTTACACCCCTAGTAATGAATTATTATTATCATTATTAAATTTGATTTTGGCCATATATACATAACACAAAAAGAGTAGATGAACACTAGCTTAAGAAAAAAGCTGCCATACTTTGTAATGGCTTATGTAAACATGCTTATTGTCATAGAAATGAACTGAGAAGTCTGAACTGACCAGCAGATCACATTATCAGCAAGGTGGCTCTTGAGAATACTCCAGTTATGCTTTGCCAGCATGAGCTATTCTCAATGAGGGGTTGGGAATTGTGGCAATAACTTGTCCCTGAGTGGACCTTTATTCAGATTTATTATGCAGCACAGTTGTCGCACAGTAAACCACATTTTTCACATGCTCTGGGCTTTTTACTCTATATAACTTAGGCTATGAATCACTGTAATCGGAGGCGGATGTTGTAATATTGCCAGAGTATTTGTTACTCACCCAGTACACTGTCATTTCGTCTTGACATTCTGAGTTACGATGTACGATTTTAAAACGGATTATGACTCTACAATGGTGTTATTCCTCATTTTTCACAGCCGTAATGTGGCAGTGCATGTTTTTAATAGCCAAATTTGCTTTTCTTACAGAATTGATTGGTGCAAACAAATCAAAAGTGCCTCTGCTTCCTCTAAAGGGATCAAAATGTTATTTACTATTTCATAAATGGGGATCTTGTCTTTTTCTATAACTTGTTCTGTCAAAAAGTGAATATTTTCCTAGGCTCCTTGTTTCTTTTCAGAACCATAACAATTTTAAAAAAATTTATAAATCCAGCACTAAAATTTTTTTTTTTTACACTTTTACTAGTGAGACTGTTTCCATTAGGCTTTTATCTTAGAGGATGCAAATATTGTACTTTTTTTTTTTTTTTTTTTTTTTACCTGGCAAGGTTATTTAGTGACGTTATGTGTATTCGGGGTTGTAATTGGCTGCATCTTCACTTCCTGTTCTGCCGTTTGGTCAGGGGCAAGCCTGGCCACCCACTCGCTGTGGTTACGCTGTGAGTAAATGTGTACGTCATAGTGCTCTTGCTCTATGGCTTGTGCTCCTCATGAGGGGTGTGGTGCTCCAGAAGGATATGTTCTGACACTCTGCAACATCTGTCACTCTCAGAAGAGAATTGGGTGAACGGTCAGCCTGCCGGCTTAGACGCCAAATCTGATCATAGGGATTCAAATTTGCGGCTTTTGGCATGGATCTGTAGGATCTCTCACCCTCCCCCACCGATGCAGCAAAAGTAGCGTAGTACTCTGGTGAATAGAGACTGATTTATGGCTGTGGTGTTGAGACACCTCTTCCTGCTCTTAACTAGAGCTGTGAGGAGATTAAAGCTGTGGTGCTGTCACCCACAAGCAGACATCTTTCCTCCTTCCGATCACTCCTCCTATTGAGATTAGCTGTGGTTGTAATGGTCAGCCTGTGTCACCACCTTTAGGGCTTTAGGACAAAAAAAAAGTTAGGGATGGTTCAGTTGAGTCCACTTCAAAGAGATGCCTTGCTTTTTGTAAACTGAGAGGTTTAGAGAGAGGAAAATTGGGGGTTGGGTGAAGGAGGAACTGGATGGGAGGAGCTTGAGACGGGGGTGGAAAATTTTTCTTGTGGGGTAGCTGAAGCATTCCTCGCCCCCCACTCATATATGCATAACACCCCCTACATGTGCATATTCACTCACTAACTCATATACACACATGGAGGTAGTTGTGGTTGAGTAGGACATCTTAACAGGCTGCATTTCCCCCACCCTTTCCTGGTTTATCTCACATCTACATAATTCCCTCTGCTCATCTGATTACCTCACACTTGGGACAAGCTGGTTAGGTATGCAAAGTGTGTATGAATTTACACCTTAATCATACTCCAAAATGCTTCAGAAACGCACAAATGCAGGCGGCAACAGGGCAGGTTTTAAGACTTGGCTTCAGCAGGTTGGCCGCCTGCTTGTGTTCCTACATCTGCCTGGTCTGGCAGCTGCTGTTGTTTAACTACCACTGCTTCTGCTGCTGCCTCACTCTAAACTCCTTTGTTCTTTCCCCACCATCAACGAATTGTAAAGAATGAATGAATTTAGGCTTGGTGCATGTGTGTATTGGCCCTTTTGTTTGGAAGCAGAAGGAACAGAGGGTGGGGGCTGGGATCAAAGGTTGGCAAAGAGTCAGTTACAACTGATTTAACTGCAAAAAAACACAAAACAAAACTCAGTCTTACCACCCTTCAACTGCTCTCGTATCTCTCAACAGCTGTGACTCACTGGCTGAAAATTTAATAAAGAATGGTTAAAGTGAACAAAATAGTAGAGGCTTGCTCTCTC
This sequence comes from Barbus barbus, assembly GCF_936440315.1. NCBI lineage: Eukaryota > Metazoa > Chordata > Actinopteri > Cypriniformes > Cyprinidae > Barbus > Barbus barbus. The sequence goes on along the minus strand of NC_136743.1, from coordinate 18,926,655 downwards.
CTAGAGCTATTTGTGTTAATACTCCTTCTCTCTCTCTCTTCCTCTCCAGGTCCTGTAACCTGACTTTGCCTGACGCTGCGTTCTCTGAGAGAATTAAGGAAATATGGAGTGACATGCTGCAGATTAGTTAGCGGATTAGCGGCTTTGAGGACATCCACCTCTTTGTGAGCACACATTCCCTGTCCTGCTTCTGAAGCTCGGCTGCACAGCAGGAGCGCTGCAGCCATGGCTGACCCAGGCATGATGAGCCTCTTCGGAGACGATGGGAATCTGTTCTCTGATGAGTTGGAGGGCCTGGGGGACTGTAGCTACCCCCAAGGTCAGGCAAATCCAATGAGTCAACAGATGCCCCATGAGCACCAAGGCTACGGGCAGCTCCCCTCTACTCTTCACCTCTCCTCACCTGCTGTACCTGGACAGGCCAAGCTTGGCCACCATTTTGACCACTTCAATCAGTATGAGCAGCCCAAGATGCATTCAGTGGACCAGCAGGGGGGCCGGATGATGGGGAACGGACCAGTAAATGGCATGTCCTCCCCTCATTCCCGCTATCACGGTCCTCCGCCAGCTGCGGGAGGGTCTGCAGGGCATCATGTCTACCCGGGAGCACAAGGAGATGGCCGGAGCCAGTCATTCTCAGATGGTGGAAATGCATGGGGCGCTCAAGCAATGCAGGTGCCCGATCAAGCTAGACCCGCTTTCCAGCAGCAACCGCCACAAGCCTCGTCTCATCAGCACGGCCCTGCCGGACCACAGGGACATGCCCACCAAATGGGCCCTTTTATCGGCCGTGGTGACTATGCCATGCAGGGACACAACCAGACGCAAACACCTCCCAGAATGAACCACTTTCCCCAAGGCCTCCCTCAAGAAGCCAGTCATTTCATGGGTCACGTGGGGATGACTCAGAATCCTGGCATGTCGGGACCCTCCATGCGTCACTCAGCACAGCCTCCTCAGCAGCATCAGCAACCCAATCAACAATTTCTCCACAGGCCTGGCCAGGGTCCGGTTCATCCGGAGTCTGTCGCCAGCCACAACCCCCAGTTCCCACAAAGCCCTTCAAGACAGCAGCAGCAGCAGGTCATGGGCGGAAGACCCCACCAAAACATGGGCTATAACATGCACAACCAGCAAGTCCCTTCCAACACTGTAAACAGCTCAGGGCAGTACCCTCCCTATCCTTCGTACGGCAACCTTAATCAGGGATTAGCCAACACTTCAGGGATGAGTCCCAACTTGAGCCTTACCACCAGCAGCAACAGCAACCCTAATGCTCCTGTGACCCAGGTGCAGCGCTACACTGCCCCGACGGGGCCCCAGCGCTACCCCACACCTGGGGCTCAACAGGGACCAATGCACCAGCAGCCCATTCATGTGAACCAAATCAACACCCAGCCTATGCATCCAGCTCAGAACCAGGTTGCAGCCCAGCAGAAGCTGCAGCAGCAGCATCTACCGCCTCCACCTCAGGGATCATACGCCTCCCCTCCTTCCATGTCGCCTATGAGGAACCTGGCTACCCCTGCAGGAACGCCTCCTCCCCAGCAGGGCCGCCCACCCAGTGCGGGTTTGGTAACTGATGTGAGCGGCTACCCTGGCGTGCCGCATCAGTCTCAAGGCCCAATGGCTCATGCCCAGAGAGGAGCCTGCCCAATAAATGCAGCTCAGCAGCATTCCCACCAACAGGTGCCGTCACATCCCTCACACCCACATCCTCCACCAACCCAGATGTACGCTGCTTTGTCACCCAATCACAGGGCCACTGGCGCTCAAGGAAGACCTCCAGCAGGACCGGGTGCGAACCACACAGAGCCCCAGGACCAGAGGCTGCTCACCCAACAAGCGCAGTGCCAGCAGCTGCAGACGCCCCCGTTGCCTTTCCAGCTGCAGCAGATGCACACCCCTCCCTCGATTCCCCCGTCACAGACACACCTGGCTGCACACCACCAGAACTCCCCTCCGTCTCAGCAGGCATGGGCACCTCCTCACCAGTCGCCTCCACCCATGCAGAAAGTGCCTCACATGCAGGTGAGTTGTGCAAATGAAGTATGCATTCCATTTTAAAAGTCTTTTGGAAAGTCCATGTTGTGCACGTGAGTGGCAGAAGGCCCGTTTGAGGGTTTCTCTTAGCGGCTATGGGGCTGCCTGTGCCCCACCAGTGTGGAAATGGATTTTTATAGCTGTTTGTTTCCTCCTCGCTGCATATCCTGGCCCTCCCCATGACACAGGCGCCACAGTGCTAATCTCCTAACCCCCACCCCTCCCCCCTTCCCACTCTGAAGGGGAAATGCTCCCTTCCTGCTCGCAGTAAGCATCACGCTCTTGCTCGCTCTGTCTGCATCATTTCTGTCTCTCTCGCTCTGCTCTTTCTGTTTGCTTTGCCTGTCTCGGAGGACTCATGCGTGAGTTAATGGCATACAGCAGGATGCGTCCTTTTGGGAGGGTGGAGGAGGGAGCCAGTGGGGAAAGGGAGGTTAGCAGCTCTCAATAACTGTGTGTGTCACGTGCTTCTGATGCCATTAGCTTGTTTTGCTCTGAAAGCCTCTTTCTCTGGTGACCCATTCACACACAATGACTGCTGTTATGCCAGCGTGCACATCCTGCACATAGCATTTGTGTGTCTCTTTATCTCACTCATACCAGTGTTGACAGCCATGGCTCGATGTCAGTGGTGGTGTCTGGCTGATTGTGTGATATTAAAGTTTTGTGGTTGGCATTTAAGATCAGTCTGTATTAATTCATCCACCTCACTTGTGACCTAGATGAAGAGCATGCAGTTAAGTGTACTGCCTTCACTGTAGCTAATAAGCCATCTTGTTTTTGTCCCAATCATGAGTTGCCTAAAGACATTTAATCCTAACATATTTTCTATCTGCTGTGGTGTGAAAATAAAAATAAACCCTATTTTCTAAATGCATAAGCTTATTGTGAACAATTCATCTGTTCAATATTTTCAACAATTCATAACTGATGTTACAATGAATCGACAGACTTTTCTGGTGACATACTAGATGTCTCTAATCATTTAGTATGTTTAACACTGACAATGTCTTACAATTGACTGTAAGCTCAATATCAGATCTGTCTCCATCCAATCAACAACCGTTAAACCAGCAACCGCAATCAACAACCATATAAAACCAAGTTCCCAGCCCTACATGTTAATTTGTTTTACTTAGATGTATGTCACAGTATATAAGAAAAGATTTGTGAGTGCTTCGTTTACATCATGACCAGTGTTGGGAAGGTTGCTTTGAAATGGTTACACTACTTTTTATATTTTAAAAATTTCCAATTACTTAAAGGAATATAACTGATTGTATTTGGTTACTTTTTGATTACTGTTCAGAATTCAAATTTCTACATTTTTGCTACATTTTTCTAAACTGATAATCATTTTGAAACATTTAAAGCAGGGAGGGCTAACCTTACAGTTGCCCTCAACTCTGATTACTGTCAGACTTCCAAAATACTTCATCAAGATGATCATTTAATTTTAAAAGCACAGCCACCACCAAATCAGACTTTAGTACCTCATTTTACTTTAAGATTGTTCTGAGGTAAAATACAGATTTAAAATCATAAAATATGGTTTTATTGCTGACACTGTTTTTGAAATCAAATCTTTGCAAAGCAATGACAGGTAACACTGGCATCTGACAATGCTAATTTAATTTAAAAAATATGGCGCATACACAAGGCCAAATAGGAAATATAACAGTTACCAAATAAGCATGTGTCCTAAACTCTTGAAACATTGGTGAAACATTCTTTTTTTAAAACAATTTAAAACGGCAGTCAATGCAATTTTGGAAAGATGTCAAATCTGTTTGTGTGTGAAAATATTCAATTGTAACCACCTTTGTAATCGTTAACGTTTTCACAGTAACTGTAACAGATTAATTGCATTTTATTTTGTAATTAAATTACGTAATTCCGTTACATGTAACTAGTTACTCCCCAACACTGATCATGACACACAATTCATTGATATCAGGAGATATCATCTGATTTCTGAAACCTGCAATGGTTTTCAAAAAAATAGAGCAGGAACATAAATTCCGTTTATAACCAATAGCCAATAGCTGAACTCTGTTTTGTGATTCATATCATGCCCCTATACTTGGTTGAAGTTGGCATGAAGTTAGTCAAATTTGTTGGTCACTTTCTTGCACACCTCCCAAGTTATCAAAGAAACATAGGCCCCATTTTCTCCGATCAGAAGGTGCAGCGCTATTAAACGCCAGAGCCGTGTCATTCATGAGATATTGAGAGGTTTGATGAGAAATAAATGAGACTGTGAACTTTAAGTAGAGCAGTGCTTCATCTAAGGGTACAGACTCTTCATTGTGGCTCCAGTCAAACTGGTACCAAGCGCAAGTGTACACAGCATCACACTGGGCTTTAAGAACTAAAATAGAAGTGCAGATGGGAATGCGTGCATGCATGCCATGTTTATGATTCCTTTATTTCCCGTTTAGCAGTTCATGCAAGGTGCCAGCCTCCTGAGACTCTCTGCTGACAGCAGCTGCCTGCCATCTTAGTGGTGTCACACTCTCTCTGGGTCAGACGTAAGCAGAGCAGTACTTCCTTAATATTCAGCATACAGCCAGGAGGGTACGATTGTATGCTTGCACTTGCTGTTCTTAATTTGCGCAAACCAAATGTTGTAAAAGGAAGTTGCAACACAGAATGGGTAAAATGGCAAGTGCATAATGTTCTAGTAAATCTCTGGCTTTTTGATATTTATGTTAAGCCTTAACTTGCCATCGTTGTCCGTTTTTAAAGATTGGTACTGCCTCAGAGCTTTATAAGTTAATGTGAGACAGAGATAGGAAGCCTTTGCTATACTTTGGCATCCTCAAGCGTTTTTATTCCGTGGGAGTTTTATTTGGAGTAGTTAGCTGCTAGTAAGTAGCTCACAGTATCTAGGTGTTTCAGTGCCATAAATTTGCAGCTCATTTAGATTTGCTCTCAGCCAGAAGCAGACTGAAGTTCAACAGCAGTGAGCAATGAATCTTGAAGATAAAGTTTAGCAAGGGTCAGGCTCCGTGTCTGGGAGCCAGCTTTTCATCAGATGAATTGGGTGTTAACTCACAGGTTCGCCCTGCAAAAAGCCTGCCGTGCTGAGCCGAAGCGCAGTGCTCCTTTTGGGAGTATTTAGCTCACCGAGTGAGCACTTTGCCTGCTAGATTAACTGACACGTCAGTCTCCCCCCTCCGAGAGATGAAATCCTATATTGAACATATTGTATTCTGGACTGCTGCTGTCAAATTAGAAATGCAGAGAGAGCGCATGCGGTAGGCCTATTGTCATTCATGCAATTGATTATTGGCGAGGCTTGGCAAGAGGAGAGACATTTATCCATTAAAGCGGCGGCAGAACGTTCCCTGCTCTAATGATCACCGTTGAACTGGGTGTTGGGCATTTTCTGTGACCTTGCCACTGTTTGGCATGCATGGTGCACCCTTATTTCTCATGCTGTTGTTTACAGGAAATATGAATTTCATCACCACAATGATGTGGTTTACGAAGTCTTTTGTTTTAAAAGCGAAGTGCATGGTATGCAATAAAACTATAGACTAGAATCAACACATGGCTTATGGAGAATACACAATGTTCCTCCCGATTTGCCAGGATGGAAACTGCTTTCACCAGGCCAGTTTGTGTATATGCCTTTTGAAAGCTGTAGCATATTGCATTAAATTTGCTGATGTCTAAAACCAAGGCATTTATGAAGTATAGATATAATTTATTAGTGTCATAATGCCTCAGTCCCATCTGCTACAGCGACTCTAGGAAGCTGGACGCTTAGCACAGCTGCCAACATGTTTCCTGTCAGTCTGTCTTTGACATGAATGGAGAGGGGGACGGCGATAACTGCAAGGAGAAAGGCAAAACCGTTGCTGCGTTAATGCTGCTGAGCTACAGCTAGCACTAATGGGAGCTAAGGAAATCAAACCAAGTAACATGGCATGCCTCAAGGGCCAACAGCAGCAGGGGCAGCTGTTTTGAGTGCATTAAAATGTGAAAATGTGTTAATTCACTTTTCCCCAACTTATCCTAGCTTTACTGGGCAATAAAAAAAAATGCTACTTAATGTATCTGTTGTTGATTGATGTAAAGAAGCAGCCATGCAATGAGCTTTGTTTAGCTTCTCCTGTGGCTGTGAGATATGCAAAAATGCAAAAAGGAAATCCTCTAGTTGTGTCTCCTGCCTTAGTTATATTTCTTCCTTCTTGGTACTAACAGATCGCCCTGTCTCTCTCTCTTCGTCATCAGCATTCTCCATCAGACCCTTCCCTGGAGATGATAACATCTAGTAAGACACCTGCCTTGGGCCCAAACCTCCAACCAGCCAACTGTGACATACAGCAGACGGAGAGCAAGCTCAAGCCAAAAAAGAAGAAAAAGAAGAAAGCCAAGATGAGTGAAGGCCAGGAGGGTGAGGACAGAGGAGAGGCGGCTTCTCTGATAAACGAGGGAGACTCTCTTATGGCTCCCGTGGAACAGTCTGTCGTTGGAAAGAAGAGCAAAAAGAAACCAAAGGAGAAGGAGCCCAAGGAACCGAAAGAGCCGAAGACTCCCAAAACCCCGAAGATTCCCAAGACACCCAAAGAACCTAAGGAGAAAAAAGTGAAGACTTCCACCCCGAAGCCGAAGAGCTCCAAAAAGCCCAGGTATGCAAAATCTGAGCTTCCTGTAGTCTTTGAAAATCATAACTATGGTTTTATCTGCATTTTTTGTTTAAATGTTGCAAATGTATCCCATATTTACATGAGCTTCCAAATGTGAAATCTCCATATTTACTGTACGTGCTTACTCATGTACTGGATGGAGTCACAAAGCCTCATGTGATCATCTGGTTTATTGAACTGTAGATATGTTTAGTATGAGTTGTTTTCTAGGTCTGGTACAAGCTTATGGCGCTTTATCAGAGTTCAGTCAATTCAGAGTTGTTAGAGGTGTTCTGTTTTATAATGCCTTTGCGAGACAAGGAACTTGATATTGTCTAAGACTTTCATTTAGCTTTTTTTTTTCTTTCTTTTTTTTTTTTCTTTGAATTGCAAGCGCTAAACCACAAACTTGACACTTCTGATAAAACCTTCGCTAGTTGCCTGAACTTCATTCCGGAGGCTTTTAAAAAAAGATAATCGCATCTCATCTTTGCTGATCATTTGTTGCTGATTGCAAGTCATTAGTCAGTTTATATATTATTAACGTTACCTAAAACGGTATACAATCATGTACCATTTGACTTCTGTATATGGTTCACAATAATGCTGCTTATTACATTTAAATGATGCCCCCTTCCTTTTTTTCTTCGTCCCCCATCCCCCTCAGAAAAGAGAGAAAATGCATCCACCCTGAATATGCAGAGCAAGGTTGCATGGCCATTTTTCCTGCATAGTAACATGATCTGGCTGAGGAATGTGTCCGCCTTCCCCCTTACCCCCCCCCCCCCCCCCCCCCCCCCCCCCCACCGCCCATCCTAACCCCCGTCACTCCACCGCCGCGTCCCTTTCATCCACAGGAAAAGGGCCGGGCCAAAGCAAGCGCATCTGCAGCACAGTGCCAGAGCAGTAGGTCATCTGAAGGGGGAGGAGGGACAAAAGTGTGTGTGTTTGTGAAGAAGGAAAAGAGGAGGGGGGGGGCGTCTCCATTCAAAATGGCACCTAATGCTAGTTAGTCCACAATGCTGTCTCATTAATCATGCCGGCCTGAATTTGACCAAATCTGCTACAGAGCTGGATGTGTGGTGTTGGCGAGCCCCTGTAGATAGATTTTAAACTGTGTGGCCCCATTTCTCAAAAAGTGGGCTACGTGTAATACATTTCGCATTTGATATGAGTGTCATTCATTTCCCTTCCTCCATCTTCATTTGTTTGTCTTATCAGCTCCTTTAACGTTTTCCTTGTTTAGTTACTCTTTTCATGCAACTGGAATACAGGAAACTAGGTTGGACGTTAAAAGTCTTGGCGTTCTTATCTGACAAAGAAAGCACAACTATAAATAGTCATTTTCAGGCTGCACCATGGGTAAAATGTTGAGTGTCTGTGAGCCCAGGTTTGTTTTCCATATACACACAGCCATCAAACACTTCAGAAAGATCCCTCCTCAGCGCTGCATTGCATGTGGCTCTTTCCCCCCACGAGAAGACTGTTTTGCATTGCAAATACACACCTCTCACCTTCAATTTATTGGCAGGTTCCCAAGCAACTATAGCAAAGCCCCCATTTTAGTTGGTGGGGTTGTTTTCTAACTGCATAACCAACTAACCTGGGTGGGCAGTTCTGCCGACCCTTTGATTTCCATCTCATGTCGAAGCAGAGTCTCTTTCTCTTTCACAGATTATCTTAGCTACATCCTGTGTGCTCAAATACGAAAACCACAACAGTCGCGGTTGCATAGGAAGTGCTGCAATGTGTGTGTACTTAAAGATCTTCGCTTGCGGGACCAGCATGCTTGTTTGCTCACGAGTCTAACTACAGCACCTTTACGCCATACTACTTGCTTATTTGTCCTCAAACAAGCATTCCGCCTTGTCTTCCCTCCAGGCTCCAGTATAAAAAAAAAAAAAGTTGAATTCTGTGTGACATTGAACCTCAAAGACAAAGTGCAGAGAGGTGGATGGCACAACAGAAAGAAAGGGCCAAGCATCCATCTTTGTCCTCCCTGTATATTTTATCCTTCTGAGACTAGCAGACCTGTCCCACCAGGGCTTGGGAGTTTTCTGTTCTTGTGAAGTCTTGTTTCGCTGCTTTGGTGATCAGACAGACCACCGTCTCAGAGTGAGCGAGTGAGAGAGTGCGGTGAATGGATACGAGAAGGGTGCCGAATGCTGAATGCGCAGCCACTCGGGGACAGGCAAAAGTAAAGACTCGCATTGCCGACCATCAAAGACTCCCTCGCTTAAAACAAAGAGCCCCCCTCCCCATGCTGTGCACATAAAAGACCCTACGGTTTGAAACAACTTTTTTTTTTTTTTTTTAGAAAGCTAAAAAAAATAGTCTCAAGAATTTTAGCACCTTAAGATGCACACTGCGTTAAAGTTTGGGATCAGTAAGATTTAAGTCTTAATGTTCATCATGGCTGTTTCTTTTATCAAAAATACAGAAAAATAGTAACATTATGAAATATTATTGCAATTTCTAATATTGGTTTCCTATTTTAATATACTTTTTGAAAATATAATTTATTTGTGAATTTTTTATCACCCATTACTCCAGTCTTCTGTGGCACATGATCCTTTTGAAATCGTTGCTTATTTATTATCAGTGTTGAAACTGTTGTGCTGATTTTTTTGGAACCTGCGATACTTTTTACTTCAATTCTATAAATAAAAAGTTGAAAAAAAACAGCATTTTATTCAAACTAGAAATATATTCTTTTCTAGCATTCTAAATCTGCACTCACTTTTTATCCATGTAACACATCCTAGCTGAATAAGTGTTAATTTCGTAAAAAAAAGAAAAATAACTAACCCCAAACCTTTGAATAGTAGTGTATATTGTAACACACAATTTCCATTTTGAATAAACACTCTTCTTTTTAACTTTTATCAAAGAATCCTGAAAAGTATAACAGGTCCCAAAAAATATTAAGGGGGAAAGGGAAAGGGAAGTGGTGTGTGGCCAAGTATGGTGACCCATACTCTGAATTTTTGCTCTGCATTTAACCTTGATTAATATTGATTATAAATCAGCATATTAGAAGGATTTCTGAAGGATCATGTGACACTGAAGACTGGAGTGATGATGCTGAAAATTCGGCTTTGCTTCACAGGAATAAATTATATTTTAAATTATATTATAATAGAAAACTGTTCATTTAAATTGCTAAAATTTCACACTTTTTTTTTGATCAAATAAATGCAGCCTTGATGAGCACAAGAAATGTCTTTATAAAAACATTAAAGGGGTCCTATTATGCTCTTTCACAAAGTCTTGATTTTGTTTTGGGGGTGTACTAGAGCATGCTCACATGCTTGGTGGTTTGAAAATCGCATTATTTTTCACTTAATTTACATTATTACAATACCTTTCTCCACAGCCTGGCACAAACGACTTGATTAGTTCTGGGTTTGATGAAGGCCTGCCTTCCGAAAAACAAAATGTGTTGTGATTGGTTAGTTGTCTCAGTGTGTTGTGTCAATATTGCCATATCAATTCAGACCCTGAGAATATCGAACGAGGATCGGGCAGAACCTTTGCATGCACGGATATTGCAAGACATATTAAAGTGGTAATGTTATTGTTGGTTTTTTTTTGTTTTTGTTTTTTTGGCTAAATCACGTTTTAGATGGGGTGTCAACAACAGCTTAAAAATAACCATTTACTGTGTACATATAAGTGCAATGGTAATTGGCATTGTTTATTGTTCTTTAATTCTAACATTATAACATGAGTTGCACTGAAACTGTTATACAGATGAATTTTATTCCATAGTCCCACAGTTGCACTATTTGTGGCGGCATATATATGCAAATGAATTCTCTGCCAGCGGGAGGCGCTGTTGGAGCGGGAGAGAGCGAGGTTTCCCCGGTAACGCTGTACACAAAGCAGAGCTCCTTTCACAGATGCTGCTTTATCAGACATTATATGCAAGATTAAATGAAAATGACATCCAAAATTTTCTGAATAGTCGGTTTCCATTAGAAATACAGTGATATAAAAACACCCGCACTGGGTTTCGATTTTGAAACGTGCAATGCTCCTCAACCATTCAAATTTCTGTAGGCGGGATTTACAATTTGTGATGTCATAAATACAGGAAAACAACTTTGTAGTCCAAACAAGCCATTTGCTGTAGTTCTTGAAAAGGGATTTTTTTTAAATCTCCCTTTGGAGTGGACTTTGGGCATAAAAAGATCTACAAAGTTACAAATCTCAAACATACACACTGACTAAAATTCAAAAAGTGAAAAAGCATAATGGGACCCCTTTAAAATCATTAACAGCCCAAACTTTTGAACGGCACTGTATGTTGCTTTGTTTTTGCACTAGAACAAAGAAACACCAGTCGTGTTTGCCACAGAACATGTTTGTCTCTATGCATGGTTGTGGTTTATGTAATAAACCTGCCTTCTCAGTGATGTCAAGTAATTGAATGGCTCCACAGCATGGGTGACCTTGCTCTGAGAGCAAGACGCAACGCCATTGCTTCCCCCGACTCTTCCTGTGTTTCTCCTCGACTGGGCCTCTTAACGCTTTCACACACTCTTGCATGCCTACACTGTCCTTTTCCACCTATTATCACATGCTTGCGATCCTTCTGCCGAGTCTCGTTCTAGCCCTTCCTCTCATTCCATGGCACAGTTTGTGTTCCTTCTCTCACATATCTCAACTCACTCCCACTCACATCCTCTTTCCACACGTTCTCCCTCACAGTCCCCCACACTTAGGCATTTCCCCTCCCCTAATTCAGGCACGTTTTAGCGTGATTTTAATTGCACCTCCTCCTTTGATTCCACTCACTAGCCACAACTCTGTGACTAACAGGGTGTTCAGATCCTGTCTTTTTTTTTTTTTAAGTGACCTTGTTTTGTCTGGTGGTTCCTAATTAGCCTGCTCGCTTTGAAGGACACAGACGTACGTTTTTGTTTGCGTATGTTAACTTGTCGTAGCATGTTCGTTCTCTGCAGTTTTGTGTCCTTGTTTATGTACGGCTGTTGTAAAGAGCTGTTGAGGGTAAACAGTTGTGTGTGTGTGTACGTGTGAGCAGCTGCTGTTAGAGCGAGCACCATGGGGGGGTCCAGCTGAAGATGAGTCATCTCACTGGCGACGGCAGGTGTCCCATTAACCCCCTGGCCCTCTCTCCTCCTCCTGAGTGTCAGCACTGGAGCGGTGTGGCTCATACAAACCTGCAGCGGGGCCTGCGTCCTCCCCCTACTAATGCCAATTAGCCCCTCTCTTTCTCTGCCCGTTCATCTCAAAGTCTACTCGTGCCACGGCCCACCCTGCTGGCCTGTGTATCTTCAGTGTGTCCTGCATCCTATAGCAGCTCTTTGCTTTTTATGATTTCTAAAGGTCAGCCATCGAAAGGAAGCCTGTCATCCCTCCTCCTAAACTGAGTGTTCTTCCTGCCCTCTTGGCTTTTTTTCTTTTTTTTCTCTCTCCTATCCTTTTTTTTTCTTCCTTTTGTATGTGCCTTTTTTTTTCTACTTATTTCTGGCTCTGTTTGCTGAGCAGTGACAGTATGAAACCCAAAGCTGCAGAGCGGTGCGGCTGCAGGTGCTTGAGGAGTGTTGGAGAGAGAGACTCTGACTGAGGCAAGCAGATGGCTTTAGCCAGTGGCGTCCAGCCAGAGGAACAGGTGCAGGTCACGTGACCACCGGTTACCGGGGCGATTTGATTGCTCTTGGCGTGCGAATGAAAAGAGAGGGGGGCCCCAGAGCGAGTGAGCGCAAGAGCCTCCAGGGCATTGTGTAATCTGTGGCAGGGAGAGAGCACAACTCTGAACTGGAAGTGGAGTTAACTAGTTTCTAGTCTTCCCTCTCATTCCCTTATTTGTGTGTCTGAAACCGAACTTAAGAGTGGAAGGGCTTTCAAAGCTTAATCCATTTTCCCCTCTTTACGGGTGAATATATGGCAGTATGGAGAAAGAACTGTAGGGAAAGTACAAAAACTGTCATAGCCATCATCTTTCTTGTATACAGACGTGGAATTAACATTGCCCATATTCACATGACATGGCAACAGCAGTGTCCTGTGGTATGATACACCTAAATATTATACACCTAAAAAGGTGTTATATACCTAAAATAACTGTTTTCCAATTCTGGTTTTCCAATTCTCCACTTTAAAAAAAAAAAAATAGGCTCATTTTACAACTCCCCTAGAGTTAAACAGTTGAGTTTTACTGTTTTTTTTTTTTGTTTTTTTTTAATCCATTCAGCCTATTTCTAGGTCTAGCGGTAGCGCTTTTAGCTTAGCATAGATCATTGAATCGGATTAGACCATTAGCATCTCACTCAAAAATGACCAAAGAGTTTCGATAATTTTCCTATTTAAAGCTTGACCCTTCTGTAGTAAAATGAACAGAAAAATACACGTTTCTATAAATTAGAATTTAAATTGCTTGCATTGAAGTTTTTGTACTGGTTTGCTATTCTGTTCTTTACTAAAACTATAAATAGTGTAATGGTTTGACATATGAACCAGACAAATCTGTGGTTTATTGGTGTGACTGTTACATTTAACCAAACCTCCCTGTTCACCCACAGTGCTAAAAAATCTGACTCTGAGTCCAGTAGCAGCACCAAGAAAGACGCAAAGCGCAAGAGAGAGCCCTCAGTCACCTCTGATGTGGAGAAAACACCACCACATTCACCGGAGGAAGAGGAAGATGATGGTGTTCAGGTAAGCATTGCTGAAGTTTTTACTTGGCATTTATCCAAGTTATTATTGTTCAAACAGAACTTTTCTGGTGGCCGACTAATGTTTTTTTCAGTGGTTAAAACCGATACCTAAAGATTGATGAGATAATACTGATAAAATGTCATCTTTATTCTGTTTAATACAACTGATGGCGCATGAGATGTGATTTGATTGTACACATACCAAAAAGTTACAAGCAATTATTTAGGGCTGGGTGATTTTTTTTTTTATTTTTTTATTTTTTTTTTATCAATTAATTTGAATTTAATGTTTTGCCCAGATTAAATTTTTTAGAAATCAAGGAATCGCAATTTTGAATCGAAATATTACCAAACATTAGAATTAGATTTAAATTTTATTTAAATTTTCTGCCATATTGCCCAGCCCAAGTATACGTTTTTCCATTGTTGTTTTAGTTTGTTATAGATTTAGATTCAACTTTGTCACTGTGCAGAGTACAAGTACAGAGCCAATGAAATGCAGTTAGCATCTAACCAGAAGTGCAAATAACAAAGTATATAAATAAATATAAAAAATGTGTATATACATTAAGTTTTATGACATATAGTGCAAGTTATGAGGTGGAGGGGGAGAGACTAGCTCAGTGCAAATGACCATTGTGCCATTGTGTAACTTTTTTTGTGTGTGAATGTTGACTGCAGAAGAGGCGATCTAGTCGCCAAGTGAAGAGGAAACGCTACACTGAGGACCTGGAGTTCAGAATTTCTGATGACGACGATGGAGATGATTCTCCTGGACCAAAGTCTCCTTCAACCACATCTGAGCAGCAGGTCATTTATCTTGAACATTTGAATGTTGTGTGTGTTAAATTTGTTTATGCTGATGGCTGATTACAATACCCACAGTAGAGTTAGAAAACTGCTGATGAAACCTGCTGTTATGCATGATGGATGTTCTCACACTGACTCTGTGTCCTTCATTCCCACGTGTGTCATAGGAGCTGGCGGATGCGGAGGGCCCTGTGGTGGAGAAGATCATGGGGATGCGCATAGGAAAGAAAGAGGTGAGCTGAGCCGTCGAAAGCCTTTCACATGAGCTTTAACCACTTCTGTCTACTGGATCAGGGCAGATTACACCTAACAGCTGTCTCAAATCCTGCCCCAGACCCTGTGATTGCCAGGAAGATGCCTGAGTGGGCTGATATTGTCTTCGGCCTGACAGCAGTAGTATTAATCCAGTAAAGGCCGTGGCCGGTTCAGAGCAAAGCCGGTGCAAGGTCTTGAGATGAAGCCATGTAAGAATAAACTGTCTCTCAGCGTGATTTAATCTCAGGCCCTTAAACGCAGGCAATTGCAGCGTGCAACGTTACTCCTTTGAAACAGCTCCACAAAACAAAGCTTGGCCAAAAATAATACGCCGTGCATGGCTCTTAGTAGCACAGCTGCAAATGGGCTCTCGCCTGAGGAAATGGTAGGTTTGGCGTCTGCCGTAGCGCTGTGGTTTTGGCAGGAAGCCAGGCCCCGGGTCAGCTCCCTGTGAATGGGGCTGTGTGTGGTAGAGGAGCTGAAGTGATTCATGACTCAGCTGCACAGCGTACTACTAGCTGGAGAAAGAGAGGAGGAGGAGGATTGCTCTTATTTTTTTTTTTTTAATCCACTCCCAGTCTCGGTCATACTACTTTTGTCCTGGGGCATTACAGTTGAGAGCAATGCCAAAAAGCAGTGTTGTTTGTCACAGGAAGTGGGTTACACTTGTGATGGTTGGACGTTATGCACACTAGTGATTTGACAGCTCCAAACATGTTACACAAACACTTTTTTTGTCACCAAATAATGTTCCTGCTCTTCATTTTACAGTTGGGGTCTGGTGAGGAGGTTGAAGTTGAGGAGTTTTATGTCAAATTCAAAGGCTTGTGAGTATCTGTTATATCATGCCTTCCATCTAATGTCACTTATATAATGAAGGAAATTGTAGATTTATTAGATTTAAATTAAACATTAATGGAATTTATTTGCATTAAGTAGTGCAAACAAGGTACTAAACTGAGTATATCGTTAGACTTTCTCGATGCATAAAACTATGCAGATGAATCATGGGCTCTTAATACACGTTGATTAACAAGATTCCTTATTGTGCTCACACAAACATCCTCAGTCTTGTTTATCTGGCATGCTAATTTCTGGACTATAGTTTTGCTGTGGATCACCCAGGAAATGACTTTGTTTGTTTTTTATAGCTCTTACCTGCACTGTCGCTGGGCAGACATCGAAGAGCTTGAGAAGGATAAGAGAATCCAGCAGAAGGTCAAGAGGTTCAGGGCCAAGCAGACTCTCAGCAACTTCCTAACTGAGGTTAGCATCAGCCCTCCATTTTCCTTGTCATCCACCATTTTGTCTTTTTTTTTTTTTTTTTTTTTTTTTTTCATTCCGACCCCCCCCCTGGCCCTGACTGATAATGATGGCCGTATGTATGCTCAACAGTGGTGTGTTTGTGCTGGTATTATGGTGGCTTTTTGAACAATATCATCCATGCCAAGGCAATAAAATGACTCACTTGAGGTTCTTATCTCTTTTGTAAGCACTCTCTCGACACATGCTGCCTGGTTCAGTTCACACGTTAAAGTAATTCAAGCAGTTGCGTTAAAATATATGTCAAGACTTTCAATTCTGGTTTGCAACTCCACACTACATTCGAAAGGGCTTTTCAATCAAAACCCGGTGGGGTTTTCCCAGAGAGATTTATGCCACCCACATCAAAAAGATCTGAAAATATTCTACCTTGTAGATTCTCATTTAGAGGATCCGTAGTAGTTGCGGCTTAAGCAGCAACTAAGCCACCATTCTGCAATGCTCCATCTAACCAATCAATCACACTCTTATTGACAGATGGATGATGAGCCCTTCAACCCAGATTATGTGGAGGTGGACAGGGTTCTGGATGTGTCTGAAAGCACAGATGAAAATGGAGAGGTATGACTTTCTCTCTCTCTCATCCATCCACTTCAATAGTTCTCGAAGCATCTGTCTCTCAAAACATGGATTACCTTTGATTTAAAGCTCTTAGTAGATATTTTGCAGCTGTGAAGATGTCAGTCAGACCGCCCCCAGAAAATTTAGAGAAATGTGAGAACCCTCTTTTGGATAACATTTTTTTGACGTGTGTTCCTGCAGCCTTTAACTCTGTACCTGGTGAAGTGGTGCTCCTTGCCCTATGAGGACAGCACGTGGGAGTTAAAAGCTGACATCGACCAAGGGAAGATTGAGGAGTTCGAGAGAGTGATGGAGCGTGAGCCGGAGCCGAAGCGCGTGGTACGAGCTGGCATTTCTCTAGCCCTCTCTTTATTTTCTCTTTGGAGTGCTGAGCAAGTGAGGGGAGAGGGCCACATTCTTGCGGTTGCACGGAAACCACTAACGGGAATTGTTTTATTTGAAACAGGAGCGACCTCCCGCCAGCGACTGGCAGAAATCCGAGAGTTCCAGAGAATATAAAAACGGCAATGCGCTCAGGGAATACCAGCTGGAGGGAGTCAACTGGCTGCTCTTCAACTGGTACAACACGTATGTATGCAATTACCCAGCCGTCCAGCTGCACTGCTCACTCATACACTGACTGAAGTGCATTTTTGATACCATTTAAATGCGAGGCTGTCATGAATTGCAGCCTCTGTATGAAAATTCATATTCTTACCGGTGCAATTGCACTTTGTTTTTGTTCTCAGACGAAACTGCATTTTAGCCGATGAAATGGGCCTTGGCAAAACAATCCAGTCCATCACATTCCTCTATGAGATATACCTGAAGGGAATTCACTGCCCTTTCCTGGTGATTGCACCTCTTTCCACCATTCCCAACTGGGAGAGGGAGTTCAGGACATGGACCGAGCTAAACGTAGTTGTCTATCACGGTAGCCAGGCCAGCCGAAAGACTATTCAGGCTTACGAGATGTACAACAGAGACACACAGGTACATAATGCTACTTTTGTCATGTGATATGCATTTTATAACTTTGGAGTTATTGGAGCTAATGTTTCACAAGTTATATGCAGGACATAAGGTTATACATGACTCTATACATAGGGTTGTGTTCTCAAGGGCCCTTCATCGTAACCAAAAGCTCTTTTCCTGCAGGGTCGTGTAATAAAGGGAGCCTACAAATTCCATGCAATCATCACCACATTTGAGATGATTCTGACGGACTGCCCTGAGCTTCGGAGTGTGCCGTGGCGCTGTGTGATCATTGATGAGGCTCATAGGCTCAAGAACAGGAATTGCAAGCTGCTTGAGGGCCTAAAGATGATGGACATGGTTAGTGCTTCCCCTTACATCTAAGAAACATGTTGCTGAAAATAACCTGCTAGAAATGTCACCCTGGCTTTAACCTTTACTAGATACAGGATGCAGGGTTCCCATGGTGCTGGAAAACCTGGAATTGTCAGGGAATTTTATTTTTAAAGCATTGGCAATATCTTAAATTTCAAATTTTAAGGTTTTTTTTTGTTTGTTTTTTTTTTAGATTTTTAGAAAAGAAATTGTCAAAACTCAAAAATTGGTGTCATTGCCTTTGAGTCAAATATGGATTTTTTTTTTTTTTTTTTTTTTATATAAATCCTTATCCAGTAATCACAAATGATTGGTTAAGTAAATGAAATTCCTTGTAAAAATGGTTGAAACTATTTTTATTAGATTTGTTTTTAAAGAAAAGAACAGCCGATTAATGAGACTCTACCTTTCATAGGAACACAAAGTCCTGCTGACTGGAACCCCACTGCAAAACACAGTGGAGGAGCTCTTCAGTCTCCTTAATTTCCTGGAGCCTGACAGGTTTCCCTCGGAGTCGACCTTCATGCAGGAGTTTGGAGATCTTAAAACAGAAGAACAGGTATGGAATATCAGCATTGTTAAATCATTGCAGTCGTTATGTGATGCATTTTCAGAGATGCCTGGATGTCATCTAATGATACTTTCTGGTTTCAGGTGCAAAAACTGCAGGGCATTCTGAAGCCTATGATGCTGCGCCGACTGAAGGAGGACGTGGAGAAAAATCTTGCACCGAAAGAGGAGACCATCATTGAAGTAGAGCTGACCAATGTGCAGAAGAAATACTACCGTGCCATCTTGGAGAAGAACTTTGCCTTCCTGTCCAAAAGTGGAGGCGGCGGAGGTGGAGGAGGATCCAATGTTCCTAACTTGTTAAACACCATGATGGAGTTGAGAAAGTGCTGTAATCACCCCTACCTCATCAATGGTGAGTAGTAGACTGATGTAAAACTGTGTGAACAGAAAACTTGTTTAATATGTTAAGTTTATGCTCTAAGTTTATTACTATTTTTCTAGTCAGCCAGACTGAAATGTCACTCTTCTGTCTGTAGGAGCCGAGGAGAAGATAATGGAGGAGTTCAGGGAGAGTCACCCCTTAGAACACCCAGAGTTCCACCTCCAGGCCATGATCCAGGCTGCAGGAAAACTGGTGCTGATAGACAAGCTGCTCCCCAAACTGAAGGCTGGGGGTCACCGTGTGCTCGTCTTTTCCCAGATGGTGCGCTGTCTGGACATCCTGGAGGACTACCTCATCCAGAGACGGTAGGATGCCTGAGCCCATAGCACTGCCAACAAATTGAGAAAGAAACCTTATAATGTGTTTTGATGTGCAATCTCATATGTTGGGTAGAAGCTGAAATAAATAACAATGTTGGGTTAGCAGAAAATGCTTAATAAAATGGCATTACCTATTAGGTGTAGTCAATACTCCATTTCCTGTTCTCAAGGTATCCATATGAGCGTATAGACGGCAGAGTTCGAGGAAATCTCCGCCAGGCAGCTATTGACCGCTTTTCACGACCAGACTCTGACCGTTTTGTGTTCCTGCTGTGCACCAGGGCTGGAGGCCTGGGTATTAACTTAACTGCAGCTGATACTTGCATTATATTTGACTCTGACTGGAACCCTCAGAATGACTTGCAGGTAAGCATGAATGTTTCTTACCATATATGGTCCCTGTTTGTGGGAAACTGCTGGACCTTTATTGGAAGCCATTTTATTTTACAAAGCATCTTTTAGCTGCATTCCAACTAGTAACTCAGCTGGAAGTACTCTGCTGCAACCTTAGCAGTTTTCTAGCATGTGGGTGTATATGCAAGTCTTCAGAGGCACTGTGTGTGACCGTTTTGTGCTGTTGCCTTCAGGCACAAGCTCGTTGCCACAGGATAGGACAGAGCAAAGCTGTGAAGATTTACCGCCTGATCACCAGAAACTCCTACGAAAGAGAGATGTTTGACAAGGCCAGTCTGAAGTTAGGATTGGACAAGGCTGTGCTTCAGTCCATGAGTGGGAGGGAAAATGCTGCCAATGGGGTATGAACTGCAGACAGCGCCACCATTTTGTGGTGTTTCACTCAAACAGTGTTCCAGATGGTTCATTAATCAAACATATTTTGCACATGTTGGCAGTCGGTGGAAAGAACTCTAATTCCAGTGCACTCTGCCTTGTTTTCCTTTTCACCGTCTGCCTAAATTTGTCCACTCCATAAAAGGTCCAAGATGAAAACAGTAAATTTATTGAGATGTGTTATGTGAAGTTCATTCATTCCCGCCCTTTTTTTTTAGGTTCAGCAGCTCTCTAAAAAGGAGATTGAGGACCTTCTAAGGAAAGGAGCGTATGGTGCTCTAATGGATGAGGAGGATGAGGGATCTAAGTTCTGTGAAGAAGACATTGATCAGATTTTGCAGAGACGTACGCAGACCATTACCATTGAATCAGAGGGCAAAGGCTCAACATTTGCTAAGGTGATGACATTTAAAATCTTTGTCTTTTTGCCATGGCTGAAATATTGATGATATTAACAATGACCTACCTACCGATGTTATTACCTAATTACCTTTATATAAGCATACTACCCATTTCATCTTGCTCTTAAAATAGTGCAACCTAAAGGGTAAGTGTCTCTGATCTCACTATTTATATTTTTTTTCCCTACCAGGCAAGTTTTGTGGCCTCTGGGAACAGAAGCGACATTTCTCTGGAGGACCCAGATTTCTGGCAGAAATGGGCAAAGAAAGCAGAGCTGGACCTGGATGTGATCAACGGCAGGGTAAGATGCAACTTAATGGTGAAAAGGAGGAGCTCTCTTGTGCGGTGAAATGCTTCACGGGAGATGTTGCATGAAGTGAGGCACTAATCTGTAGCACCTCTCTCTTGTGTAATCGTGTGGAGCACTTACAGCTGACTATTATTCATTGTTTCATTAATGTCGGGGTCGTGCATTAGCAGCTTTTGACCGGTATCATATTCATAATTCTGTCTGACAACTGATAACTGAAGATGGTATGAATCCAAATCTGGATAGTTTCCACCACACTCGGTGGTGTCACTCCTCATAAATATGCTTTCTGGGCATAATTAATGAGGCTGATTTCCCCAGGCTAACACTGCGTGGAATGTAGCTGTAATTGAGCAAAGGCGAAATTGTTTAAACTTGGCCATGGGAAGCATTTTCTGTAATTACCAATGTTCTTTGCTCTCAGGAGAATTGGAAGCGCTAAGCAGCTTATATCTGCTTGAAGGGAAATGCCATGTTATGTCTAAATAAAATTGCTCTATCACAGTATGTTCTGCATGTGTCCTTGAGCAGAGGTCTTCCATCTTGCTGTCTAGCAGCCACCTATATCATGGTGCTACCATGGTATAGTACTAAAAGTGCTAAACATGCAGAAATCTTTTCTGCTATCTTAAACCCTTGAGAGAGCATTCTAACTCCAGATTGTATCTCTTGTCAGAATACTCTGGTGATTGACACTCCTCGGGTCCGGAAGCAGACTCGGCACTACAGTTCTATGAAGGAGGATGATTTGATGGAGTACTCAGAGCTTGAGAGTGACTCTGAGGACAAGCCCATTCAGAAACCGCGGAGGCCCCAGGACCGAACCCAGGGGTACCCCCGCAGTGAGTGCTTCAGAGTGGAGAAGAACCTGCTGGTGTATGGGTGAGTGCAGTCTGGAAATGGTCATCTTAAAGGGGACCTATTATGCTCCTTTTTACAAGATGTAAAATAATAAAAAAAAGTCTCTGTCCACAGAGCCTGTATGTGAAGTTTTAGCTCAATATACCCCACAGATAAATTTTTACAGCTTGTTAAAATTGCCACTTCTAGGGTGTGAGCCAAAATGCGCTGTTTTGAGTATGTTGCTTTAAATGCGTGTGAGCTGTTGCTCCCGGAGAAGAGGGCGGAGCTTCAAGAGCTCCAGCTCCGCATTAGCAGTGCTAGCCTTTGCAAATAAACATTCCACTTAATACAAGCCTGTTATCTTTACAGAAAACTACTGTTTCAAAGTCAGTCATCTGATTATACTGTGCATAACAAATTCGCGTTTATGAGTTACACAGACAGGGAACACTGCAGGATAAAAATAACATAGCTGGTCTCATGCTATCACAAACTTTATAAGTCCCACTTCTGATTATGAGCTCAACAACTTCAAGCGATTGACTCTCATTGCTTTCATATGCAACTTTTAACTACCTCATTCTGATTGCACTTGAAGACAGCATCAGTGAAAACACACAGAGACAATGATAGCTTTAGCAATAAGCCTTAGAGTGCCAAGAAGCTTTTTCAGAAAGGCAATTTGGAAAACAAACGTGTGATACTTACTTTGTCTGGAGCTGACGTTCGTGCATTGGTATTATTTCCTAAACGTATAAGGTACCTGTATTTTTTTCCAGGATATTTCCTTCGAAAATTAAATTTAACTACAGTGTCCTCGGCTCAGATGGGGATTATGGAGATTATGGCGACTCCTATGTTCATTAGTGCATCCCAAAACACAACATAAAGCCTTTTTGGTGCTGACATTGTATATAACTCCAGTAATGGCGGACCGCATCTTCTCACTCAGGGCTGTGTTTATGCTAATAGGACAGAGAGTGTCACAAATGGGCGGTACTTTTTCCCCTCGGTGACGTGAACAGAGGGAGAAACCGCTCATCTGGAGAGACTGTTTATGATTGATTGGTTTTATAAAAAAAATTAGTTGGTGGATTAACATTATAGGCTGGTTGTTTTCACACACTGCAGCCACACAACTGTTCAAACAGCTTATAAAAGGGATTTTTGCATAATAGGTCCCCTTTAAAGTGTTGTTGGTTTTAACAGCTTTGTATTCCTTTTTAGTGGGCTGCTCTAGCCTAAGAAGTTACTGAGATTGTGCTAAATCACCATCTTGCACTTGAGCAGTCCCTGGGGCCTATCCCTATAATTAGTTGCCATTTAGCAGATGCTTTTTTTTTGTCCTCAAAAGCTGCTTTGAGTGCACAAACTATACACAACCCTACAGGGCAACGATGCGCCCCCATTGTGGGGAAAAAAATCCCCACGCATTTCCCACATAGAAACATACAAGTTAAAAATATTGCTCCCAACTAATTCTATGCACCAGACTTTTTCAGTCCATATTTGTTGAAAACATCAATAGATCTCTTTCCCTCAATCCTAGCTCGCAATGGAAACCAGCTTTAGCAGGAAGTCCATCCCAGTGCCATGAGACGGGATATTCAGCTTCCTGCTTTGTTTTATCGCCATCCAAATTCCCCTTGTCTAGTCTTATTTTCCATTTGGAATGAGAATATCTGGTAGCTCACAGCCCACCAGTGCAGTGGCCGAGTTTGTCACGCTTGCCTGTCCCGTGGCAGTGGCAGACACGGCGCTATCTAACGCGCTCAGTTAATTAAGTGCCAGGCCTCAGTGCACTCAGCACTAATCATGGCTGGCTGCACGCACCATGTCTGACCAGTATTTTATTTTATTTTTCCCAGTCAGACGCGTCTAGACCCCTGGGCTATACGGCAAATTAGATCCGTCAAGTCTGAGGGCTTTGTCTCTTTAGGAAAAGCAGTGTAGGACTGTGAAATCAGAGCAGCAGCACCCCCACCCCCCCCTTCCCTAAAAGCCCTTTAGGCCTGTGCTTAGAGAGCGCTTGAGTACTCCATCAAATAATGAGGGCATTGGGTCTCCTCATGGTCATGTACCATGCCAGCAATGCAGTGGTGCAACCCCTCCTCCTTTAGTTTGTGAGAAATGGCACAATCGTAGAGTAATACTATACTTAAACGATCCTGACACTGTGCTAGTTTTTTTTTTTTATCCCCAGACAGTACAAATGCACTTTTTGAATTAGTTTCACTAGTCTTATCAGTGACTCTTTTCTTCATGCTTCATTACAAAACCAAACAACTGTAGTTCAAAAATGCTTGAATTTTGGAAATAACTGAAAGGACACAAACTGAAGTTTTCACATGCTATATTTGCTCTGGCTAACTTCTCCTCTGTTGTACATAGCTGGGGCCGCTGGGGTGACATCCTGTCCCATGGACGCTTTAAGCGCCCACTGAGGGAGCGAGACGTAGAGACCATCTGCCGCGCACTCCTGGCCTACTGCCTGCTCCACTACCGTGGAGACGAGAACATCAAGAGCTTCATTTGGGACCTCATAACCCCTACCGAGGATGGCCAGAGCCGCACGCTGACCAACCACTCTGGTAGAATGCTGATCTGGAACCAATCAACTGCATAATTATTTTCCTTTGTCAGTATCTACCTCTTCACGTGCTAAACAATGGCGTTTCTGTGGTTTTTAGGACTATCTGCTCCAGTGCCCCGTGGGCGTAAAGGGAAGAAGGGGAAGCCGCAGGCTGCTCAAACTCACATGCCACAGGCTGACTGGCTTGCTGACTGTAATCCTGACATCCTCCTTCAAGAGGACAGTTACAAGAGACACCTGAAACACCACTGCAACAAGTATGTATTTCACAGACTTCCCTTTCCCACCTTAAGGACACTTATGTATTAGTTAATATATCATATATTTTTGTCCCTTGTTTTCCACTGCTTTAAATATTTCATTGGCAATATGTTGCACATCAGACATTGGTGCATTAGTATAATCTAGATCTATTCAGATTTGTACCTGACATGTGAATGGAAATCATTCTGGTAATTTTTGTATAATGCTAAAAAAAATCCATATCAACTGATTAGAAAGCTCGTGGAAATTCCCTGGTCAAAAAGTGAAGAGCCCAGGTTTAAAATTCCACACAGCCAGCTCAGTTCTTCTGCTGTTGTCTTGTTTGAAAGTAACCATTTTCCTTCCAAGCCTGATATCCTCAGAAGCAGGTGCATTTGAAAACTTGTGAAGAGCTTTTCAAGTTGAAAAAGTAATTGAAGCAAACTTGTGAGTTTAGTTGAACATGTCCAAAAGCAAGTTAGCGCCGTTACCTTGTGGTGCAGATGTTTCATTAAGTTGCTTGGCTCCTCCGTAGTTTAGCTTTGACTAATGAATGTCAGTTAAAAAATGGCCAGCTGTAGAGAATCTGGCAAAAGAAAGAGTCCCATCTTTCTGGCAAAGGCTTCTGCCAAGTTCCTGAAATAATGAATGACAAGACGAGAGGAATCTTTTTCAACTCTGAAATTAAAGATTTTAAGATCACTCAATAATTCATCGTTCGGCTCATCAGGCCACACATGATGATTTCGCCTCTCGCCCCACACGTCCATTATGCCTCGTCTTTTGTTTTTCGAGGCCTCTCCGGTTTCATTTGATAAATAATTTCTGTTGCCAGGCCAGCATTGTTTTGTCCTGCCTTACCCTAGGCAGTGATAGAGAGCGAAAGCAAAATACTGTTTACACTGCTGGCTCTGATGTGCATCTAAAAAAGGGGAACAGAGCAACAGCTGAGGAAGTGTTACGAGACGATAAATGTGAGGTGCTTAGACCGCCAACCATCTGCTCGCTGCACTGCAAACTTCTGCCTCTATACTTTGGAGGCATCCCGTTAGCACCTCCCCAACTTCCCTAACAGCATTAGGAAGGAAATGAAAATGAGAGGATGAAGGTGCTGGAGTGCGTACACATGGAGAGGGGGGCGAGGGTGGGTACGGGCGGCTCCCGAAGCGCAGCGGCGCGGTGCCAGGCCAGGTGCCAGGCAGACCTGTTGGAAGCGGGTGAAAGGCGGCACACACAGAGGTGATTATGTGCAGCCATCTGTCAGGCGTGGAGGCAGCCGCACAGCGTGGCTAATCAGCCCTGGCAGCATGATGGATGAGCTGTGGCACATGCCAAAGTGCTGCTGCTGCCGCTGCTACTGCTGCTGGCACAGCTCAGAGCTGGCCAAACTTGCTCACTCTTTTGTTTTCTGCCTTCTCCCCTTCCCTTTGTCCTTTTTTTCTTGCTTTCAATCTGTGTGTCACTCCATTAACCCTAATTCATCTTTCTTTTTTGTTTTTGTCTCTCCTGCTCGTTCTATCTCTGACAGAGTGCTGCTGCGGGTCCGCATGCTCTACTATCTGCGACAAGAAGTCATCGGAGACCATGCAGACAGAATCCTGGAGGGAACCGATTCAAGGTTGGCATCTCTCTCCATTCCCTTCCACCGAATCCTGCCTGCTGTTATCTTTCCTCTCCCTCCATCACCCCCCCCCCTTCTGACAACACCCCCACCCAGATGTGCATGCATTTATAATGTGCAAACGTGCTCGCCATGTTGATGCTTTCAAGGACTCGACTGAAGTTCTAATGACTGCGAGGGGCTCGCGTGTGCACGCTAGTGCATGGGGTGAGATAAGCGAGTGGCTCAGATCTCTGGCCGTAATCAGGTTGGCCCTGAATAAACAAGATGAGAAATGGGCCTAAATGAGATGCAGTTTGCTAATGCTCGCGTTTCCTACCAGATGTCTGCAGATAGACATTAATGCTGCTCTCATTAGATTATGTGCTGCTGTGGCCATCTCCTGGTTTTAATCACTCTTTCCTGTGTTTGTTTGTCTTTTGCTTATAGCGAGTTGGATATCTGGATCCCGCAACCCTTCCACGCTGACGTCCCCACTGATTGGTGGGATCTCGAAGCGGACAAATCCCTCCTAATCGGCGTTTTTAAGCATGGTAAGCTCCGCCTCCTCACAGCTGACGCTCTCTGATTGGTTCGTTTGCGGTGACCGGTGACAGTAATTGCTAATGTTGACCTATTGTAATATTGCCTAGAGATTGATTGGTGATATTTTCCGAATGGCTGATTCTGCACTCGATGGAGTGTGGCTGGGAAAATGGATGAGGAAAGAGCCAAGATCTAATCCATCAGAGGCAACAGGCACCTCTCAGCACATTTTATTAACATTGACCCGCAGTGTTAAGAAGTGTTCTGGGAGAACCTGCTAAATTCCCAGTTTGGGACGTGATTGTTTTCTTTTGTGAAGCTGCGCAGCTGTCCCAATTTATCTTTCGGGGAAAACAAGCCCAAAAGCTGTATTAAAAAAAGAGATGGAGAGGGGTTTCTCAGCTGCTGACTTTTAATTGTATTAAGTATAGTAATAGCCGCTTTATTTAATAATGTCCGCTGCTCTCGCCACTGATATTAATCTTGGCGAATGGTTTTTATGCTTCTCTCAGATTGGTCTTTTTCATGAATGTGTGTACAGAGAGCTCTCTCTTTGCTCTCCCCCGGTGCTCTGCGCTACCTCGTTAGCTCAGCACACGCTCACACACAAGCGCGTACACACACACACAGGAGCGTGTATGTAACACAGGCAGCCTGTTCTTAATCATAATCCCAATTCAGTAGGGAGGTCTGGGGAGGAAACTGGGAGAGAAGAGGTGCCAGGCCTGGACTGCAGAGGAAAGAGTGATGGCCTATAAACCCCCTCATGATTACAGTTTGGCTTGGGGCGCGACGGCAGTTAGGAACAATGTGTCACCGCATAAATCCTAATTGAAATGTGATGTTCTGGTGGGGGTGGGGGTGCTCGAGCCCCGTCTGATCAGCGGCTCAGCTGAAGTGGGTCCAGCCTGCCAATCGCCTCCCCTGTTGTGCACTGTAGGGATCCACAGGCTCGAATCTGTTCTGCGTGGACAGTTTCAACGGGCATTTTCCTTTGGCTCTGCCTTTTCTTTTAACTTTTTTTTCTTTTGGTTTGATTTAATCTTCTGGTAGTTTTTGAAAGGATTTCAAAAACTTTGTATTATAAGGTTGATTTAGTTTTCAAGGTTTTTTTTGCATGTTTTTTTCTTCCGTGTTTTTTGGTACGTTAATTGCGGCACAAGTTTTTAGCACCTCACACAACTAATTTATTTAAACATTTGATTTTTTATTTTTTTTTTATTAATTTTAAACTACGTTTGACTAGGGCTGGGCGATTTTGCCTAAAAAAAAAATCTTCGATTTTTAAAGAAAAATTCGAGTTTCGATTCGATTTTCGATTTTTATTTTTTTTTTCAATGCACTTAAAAAATGACTGCAGGCATCAGATATAGTGTCAAAAGTGCAACTTTATTGCTATGATTGTCCTCAAGAGTTAAAATGCATAGAATCCCAAAACAAAAAGTAAATGAGGTTCTGTCATTCAACAATTTCAAGCTTTAACCCAGGTTTAAGCAAAAGTGCAACAACTTCACAGTAGCTTAAATTTCTGTTCAAGAAATCAGATAATTACAAATTTTGTAACATATAACATTACAATTAAAAAAACAAACTTCTCAGTATAGTGTGAATATAAAAAATGAAATATGCCTGTGGCAGACATATAGCCTGCTCAAAGAGTGAACAAATGTAAACTTTTATCTATAACAACAAAACACGTGCTTGTTAGATCTCTGAAAGATGCTGCGCAGAGTCCAACTAGTGTTGATGTAGTGAACCGTCAGACTCAGATATGGCGGCATCGTCCGGCTGGACCACAGTTCTGTTGTGGCTGAGTAAAACTGCATCTCCTCCAGCTCACTGCGGATCTTTTCCCGAGTTGTATTGTACAGGTGAGGCATCGCTACATCGGCTTAATACTTGCGACTGGGGACAACGTACCTCGCATCTAATACTTTCAGCATGTGATTAAAGCCTCGCTTTTCGACAGAATAAATTGGCAACATGTCTGTGGCAATATAAAACGTGATCGCCTCTGTAATCGCTTTCCATCGCGCTCCGTTCTTATCATAAGGCACACAGTTTGTAAAGCTCTCAGGAAGTGTAGTTTGCTTTTTAGCAGGTGTGCTAGAGGAGCCGTTTTCGCTACGGAAGCCGGCTGCACTTCTCCCATTCTTCGGGATGTTTATTCCTCAGGTGCTGGAAAAGATTTGTTGCACTGCTGCTTCCAGTAGCAACAGCCTTGAAACATATTTTGCAGCAAGGCTTCGTCTGTGTTTCGTCTGCTGCATCAAAACCAAACCAGTTGCAAATTACGAAATTACCTGTGCCTATCTTTGGAAGTAGTTCTCTGCTACACGCTGCCAAGTTGTTTTGACTGTGTCATATCGCGCTACGGTAACCCA
The DNA here is from genome assembly GCF_936440315.1 of Barbus barbus. Lineage (NCBI taxonomy): Eukaryota > Metazoa > Chordata > Actinopteri > Cypriniformes > Cyprinidae > Barbus > Barbus barbus. The sequence continues at coordinate 18,898,008 of NC_136743.1, read as the reverse complement.
CAAGGACGAAACGCGGAAATGTCCGAAAAAACTATTGTGGCAAAAAACTCGAGTTTGCAAAATAAAAATCGTTTTAAACTACAAAATCGATAAATCGATTAAATCGATTTTTTGCCCAGCCCTACGTTTGACACACCAGTAATATTTTTCTCCGCTTTCACATCACCAGGGGAAATAATAGCTCCCCAGCCCACAGCCCAGCCTGTAATTATGCATATTTTATGTTCACCGCTGCTCTTTTCTTCCGCTAGGCTACGAGAAGTATAACTCTATGCGTGCTGACCCCACCCTGTGTTTCCTGGAGAGGGTGGGCATGCCCGATGCCAAGGCCATCGCTGCCGAGCAGAGGGGAGCGGACATGATGGCAGATGGTGTCGAGGGGTAAGTTTGGCCCTAAATCACAGCCCCAGCAAGAGGGACTCCTCCTGCTCTTTCTTTCTCTGGCTCTCTCCCTCTTTCTTTATCCATCACCCCGCTTTCCTTTTGGTTCTTTTCTTTGTTTTCTCTCCCACACTAAAAGCTTTTCTCTTTTTCACAATAGAGAGGATGAGGACCCAGAGTACAAGCCACTCCGGATGCCGTTTAAAGATGATCTAGATGTGAGTTTTGAAATGCATTTAGTCTTGACTGTATCTAAAATCAGTATTGGTAATAAATTGGCTTATGTAACGTTTTCTTTGCCATGCTTGCAGGATTTTACAAACTCTCCCCTGGATGATAAAGACGATGGGATGGATGGCGAGACTGGAGAAGGTATTTATTTCCCCAGCATACAGGTGTTACCCATCATACTTGAGATTTTTATTTCACTGTGCTCACCATTGCCATCTGTTTGTTCACCCTCAGCGCCTAAGCCTGGTGAAAATGGGAAAGCAGGCAATCTGTACTGGCCGCCAGCTTCTGCTCTGACAGCCCGATTGCGCCGCCTCATCACGGCCTATCAGCGCACTCACAAGCGTGATCAACTAAGGCAGGAAGCCATGACCAAACCTGACCGGCGCCGAGGCCGTCTGCGTGATGACATCCTTGCCATGGTAACAGAGGGAGGAGCTTATGCTCCGGACGTGGCTTTTATGGCTGAAGGAGGGCCTTTCATGGCCAAGGGATCACCTTTCATCCCTGATGGTGCCGCCCTGCTGGCTGATGGAGCAGCTTATTTTAAAGAGCGACGGCAGAGGCAAGTTATATCTAGATCTTTTTTTTGTTTCATGTATATTTCTCCTTTAGTCACACATGACCTCATTTCCATTTACCAACACCTGTTTTCCAGATGGACAAGGCGTGAAGAGGCCGATTTCTACCGTGTGGTGTCCACATTCGGTGTGGTTTATGACGTGCACAGACAGTGCTTTGACTGGTCCCAGTTCCGTGCTTTTGCTCGTCTAGACAAGAAGACAGACGAAAGCCTGGAAAAATATTACTACTCTTTTGTGGCCATGTGCAAGCGGGTGTGTCGGATGCAGGTCAAATCTGAAACAGGTGAGCTACTGTTTTTTTTCTTGTCAATTCCTGCTTGCTTGTTTTTCTTGTCTTGTCCCAACATTTTTTGTACCTTTTAAGTAGCTCTCTCTCTCTCTCTCTCTCTCTCTCTCTCTCTCTCTCTCTCTCTCTCTTTCAGGGAGCAGCACTTTCAGTCAAAAAATATATATTCTGTTGCTTCTAACTCTTTTACATGCAAGTATAGCCAAAATCACAGCACAGCCATTTTCTTAATCGTATGTGTATTTGATTTCATTAGACAATGTCGTGATTAGGATTTTAGTGCAGATTAAGTGAGAGCTGTTATATACTCTTAATGAGCCGCTTTTCAGTTACTATAATATTCATCCCGTTTTCTGACAACAGAAACCGTAAAATATCAATAAAAACTGTTTTATTGAGAATTTGGCTGTATTAAAATGCAGTATGTGAGCACAGAGAGGCAAGACAATATGACGCACTGATGTCATGAATATGCTAATTAGCGTATGGCGTCATCTAGCGACTTTTCAGGTGGGGTTTAGCTACTTTCCATTGGAAGCTGACAACACTGAGCAGAAGAACAGCGAATGCCATTTAGCGCCGTCCGTATCCCTTCTAGCCATAAGCCCCTTTCACACTGCACGTTGGTCCCGGAAAATTGCCGGAGGGCCTTCTGTGTGAACGCAACCACGTTTCCTAGTAACATTGCCGGGTTCAGTCCCGGAACGAGCGCTGTGTGAACAATGCCGTAAAGGCTGATGACACGTGTTATCATGCGACTCTTTTACTGGGTGTTTTGAAGGCAGATCAAAGTTCACACAACGAAAAATGTGTAAACTGGAATGAAGCAGTGATCGGAGCTCCTCACTATCCGCGCTGAAGCTGAAATCGTTCGCCAGTTTAGTTTTTTTTCGTTTGCCAGTTTAGTGAAATGGTGCGCAGCGCATTTTACACGTCTAGGGCTGGGTATCGTTCAAAAATGTTCAATATCGATACCGATACCTTGAGTTCGATACCGGTTCCTGAACGATACTTTTTCCGATACCAATTTTATGAAAACAGTTTTAACAAGATTACATTATCCCAAAAAACTTTGGTTTTATTTTTTTCAGCTTGTTGACATGTATACAGACTCAAAGACTCATCTCCTGAGCCACAGCACAAAGGAACAAAATATAGCCAACACAATTAATCAGTGCAAATAATTTTAATAAAGCTCAAATAGTTTTCAGTTTACACTAGTGCGTGCTCGTTTTAAAACGCATAGCTCAGACAGAATCATCATTTCTATTCATTTATTCTGGTTGTTAAAGACTTCAAGAAATTTAAAATCTTTATCCACTTTCATAAGTGGATGTTTTATTTTCTTTCACAATATGTTTTATTGTTATTAAATTCTATGTTGTAGTATGTCTAATTATTTGAATGCATAAAAACTACTTAGTTTATTCAAATTTATTCTTAAAACAGCCTTATGAAATGTTTTCAGAAATTCTGTGTTCTGTATCTGGTTTTCAAATGAAGGCATAAAACATTAATTTCATTTTTCTTTTAAATTATTGAAAATAAAACTTTATTTATTTATTTTGGCAAACAAAATTTTACTATTAAAATTAAAACATGGAAGAACTGTTGTGTGATCATTAATTAAAAAATAAGAGTTTTAATAATTTTAATAGTAGCCTAGTTGTAGCAGTATGTACACTCTGCTGAACAATATTAATATATTTCTGCCGCAGTCTCTTCCAAGTTAATCCGAACTTTTATTTTGACGGGTTTCCGGGAATACCTTTACAGTTCTGTGTGTATATGATATGACGCACGTTTTACTCAAATCAAACGGTAAAATGCTCATGAAGTGATTCTCAGAGCAGTTCTAGAGCTGTTGTTCATTTGTTTATGTCCTCATTTAGTGAGGCGGCAGACGCTGAAATGTCACGCGAGCTTCAGTCTGTGTCAAGTAAGCGAAACTGCGCGATATAGAGAGCAGACTGCTCCATACGCTTTCGAATTGCTCTCGCGGATGTCAAACACTGACTAGAAGTGACGCGGTGCTGATAGATCAAACACACCTAGTGCTGCAGGATTATTGGCTCACTGACGGTGATGAGATTAACCCCTTAGGTATCGAAATTTGGTACCGAACGACAAGACGTTTTTCGATACTCGGTGGTATCGAGGCAATTCGGTCGGTGCCTAAAAAGTATCGAACTCGATACCCAGCCCTATACATGTCACATGAAATGTCACTTGTCTTTATGGGGTGTGTGTGAACGCACGCACAGATTCTGGAAAACCACTGGCAGTGTGAATGAACCAAAATCTAACGCATTACCCGTGTATTTTCCGGAATCTCTGTGTGAAAGGGGCTTTACAGTTGCGCACTTGAAAACAAAACCCACTAGACGATGACCATGTGCTGATTCTGAAAGCGTCTCTCACATAGACTGACAAAGGAGTATACTTTAAAGGCTTGCGCACTCAACTGTTTGCGAAATAGGGCTTTGTGCTCGTGTATCCTACCTCTCATTCGTCACAAATCCAAATATTCCATAATATTTCCATATATGCGATGTAACGTATCTGAATGCTAAACTATTTATGTAAATTATAGGCTTTGTACTTCAGTCGCGGTCCAACGGTGACACTAAAAATTTTTGGTTCCCGGAACGGTCCCCTAACCTCTTTACTCCGTTACCGCTGCTGTACGTCAGTGATCATCCAGCACCCCCGCGTCTCGTAGAGTAAGCGGCATGGAAGATGGTTTGTAGTACTGATTATTGAGGTCCATCCGTCCATGTCTTGTTTTAAACCATTGTTTAATCATTAAAGATAATCAGAGCACATTTAACCATCATAAGAAGCATTAAAATAGATTGAATTATCTGTTAATATGTAGCCTAAAATTTCTATAACTATACCATATAATCCAGATAAGTTTCTTAAGCACCAGATAACAATGATACTTCAACAAAATATTGGGGTTTAAAAATGTGAGTTTTAATTTTACAGACATTAAAAGTGAATAACATTTATTTGACTAGGATTACATTAATTTCTTACCACTGAATATGATGATGTGCTTCTCTCTTTTCGTCCATAAACGTCTCGGTTAATATCATGTTCTCTTCAATTAGACTGGTCAAATCTTTCTGAAATCACAATATTTTCTCTCGAAAATATATATTATAAGTAATTATTCAATAATGAGATCAATAAACGAGTGTTAGTCAGTCACTAAAACTAAATGACCGTTAATTTTTAAATTATGCGAGTGCGCAGCTCTATATGGAACACAGGAGAAAAGAGCGTGTGCAGATCAGAGGATGCGCAGTAAAGAAACAAAAACAAACTCAGTGTTTATGATATACTTTTCAGACTACGCTAACCTTGGCTTAATTACAGCTATAAAATTGGAATTATGTTATGCGATTTGACTACTTTGTCTACACTTTATTAAAAGCTTTTTTCAGGCATTAAATTCTGCAAAAATAGTTTGATTTAAAAAAACACACATTTCAGCATTAGAATAATCAGAAACATCTGCAAAGTTTTAATTAGTTTACATAGTTATGACAACTAAAAATAACCTGCAGGGAACGTTCTGGGAACCTTCTCTCTAGGTTATCAAAATAAAACCTGAAAATAACCTGCAGGGAACGTTCTTTTTAGGTTATTAAAAAAAGAAACCATAGGGAATGTTCTTATTTGGTTCCCAAAAATATAACCAAATGGGAACGTTCTGGGTTTGTTGGGGCGAGTGCGCTGATGTTTGGCTCACTGTATTTTATTTTGATGAAGTACCAACTGCGCTGTCAAGTTAGCAATGCTGGAACTGATGTTTTTTTGGTTTTTTGTGTGCGCCCGCGCGCTCCGGCGCAATCACTTCAACTGTTTCCTTATTCCAGCAGAATCAACTTTAAACACTTATTGTCTTATTAATAATCACTGTATAAAGGTCTGCTTTTGTTTGTGTGCACTGTTTGTGTATGTTAGTTAAGTAACATACCAAGGGGGTATTTTGCTAAATATTCTCACGATTGCAAATGCTACATTGATTTTAGTTCAATAAACAATTAAATTTAGTTAGTCAAGTAGTTAAGTTGCTTACATTTTAGACACGATATTTACTGTTTTGTTCCGTTTCACATAATAAAAACAGAAAATAGTTCCACACAAGGATCACAGCAGAAGTATAACACATTCTCCAAGCAACACTCGGCGGTGTTTTGTTACTGAACGATTCAGCTATTTGAATGAATCAGTTGAATGAATGACTCAATGACTCACTTAAGTGACTTACTGCCACCTACTTGTAGTTTAGTATGTTGAAAAGTATGCATTTTCCCCCTCAATATTTCTTTTGTATATTCATAAATGTATTTAAAGCATTTATCTCATAACATTATTTATTGCAGTTGTAATTTTGCAGTGTAATTTAAATTGACTGCTAACATTATTACAATTTATTGATAAATTGTAATTTGACATGAAAGGTGATGCAAACATTTAAAACGTTTTTTAAAAATAGGCCTTTATAAAGGTAAATAAAAATATGCATATTTAAGTATGTAAAAGCTGATAGAACACTGAAAATATTGCTTCAGAATAATTGATTACACCACCAAAAATCTCAGTGATGTGGTAGTTTTGTGGGGATATTTTGTGTGGAATATTGTCTGCTGATATGAAAAATTCACTGTATATCGTGGTAAAATATAATTTGATAACTTTTTTTTTTTTTTACATTAAACATGTAATGTGTACTTTCATTACAGGTTTAAGGTGGTATTAAAAAGGTCTTAGTCTTAAATTTCACTTGTTATCTGTAGAAACCCTGTTATAACATGATATGCTGTAATAGGATTAATCCAACAAATCGTTCGGTTTGTAATGCGTACCGAACTGAAAGCCTCATACTCAATACAAATACGTGTATCGTTACACCTCATGTATGCATGCATGTATAAATTAAATTAAATTAAATAAAACAACAAATGCTGTTTATTAAAAGCCATTTTGTAGTATAGGTGAACATAAACATAACAGTAAGTCAGGACTCTAGACTGAGACCAAAATGGTCGCATTTGTGACCATTGTTTGAGAGCGCGAGTAAAAATTTGATGTGGTCGCACTTTTGTGTGAATGCATGGTCTGCGCTGCTCCAAAGCATCTGCTTCATACAGCATGCGCTGCAGAGCCGTGGCATATTGTAGCAGGAGTCAGATTTCACTGATCACATGAAGAGAGGCACTTTCAGCGCGAGCACTTCGTGGGTAGAGCCTGGTTTATACTCGCTGCATCAGAAGGTGCGCGCAGTGGACGGAGCGCAACGGAGGATTTGTTATGCAAGACAGTTTGTCATTGCAGCCTACTTTTTTCTTGTAGTTGTGATTTTTTTTTTATTTTTTTTATTAAGAATAACAATGAATACATATTTTGTCTTAAAAAGTAAAAGGTATAGATATAAGCAAAGCAGACAATTATCTTTTCTTATAAAACCTGACACCATCGCGAATGTGAGCGCACGAAAAAAGGAATTCCTGTTCACAAAATTTGAATCACAAATAATACTGATTAAAAAATATGTATGTTGAATGTTGAACACTTTCGTTACCATATAACTATAAACTATGATAAAAGTTCATCAGCATGCATTGATTAATCAAATGTTGTATCACAAAAAAGTTATTACATACTCTTTTGGACCATGGGGGTGAGTAAATGATACAATTGTAATTTTTGGGTGGGTGAACTATACCTTTTATTTTTATTTCTTTATTATTATTACTATAGAAATATTAAATTATTTCTTTAATGAAATTATACTCTAAATGGTTAACTAAAACTGCCAGTAGGTGGTGGTAAATGTCTTAATGGTTAAGTCATCGTGTCATTTGTTCATTCATTTAATTCGTTCAAATGGCTGATTCATTCAGGAGTGAAATGAATGGTCCATTGAATCATTAGGCTTGTTCGACTTGAAGCGGATCATCACCATCAGATCAATCGGTGTGTGACATCAAACTACCACAAGAGCTATTCGAGAGCAGGCGGCTCCTTATGCTTTTGAATCGCTCTTGCGGTACTTTGATGTTATACACCAATCGGACTGTACAGTGCCGCTTCAAATCCAACGTGCCTATGGCCAATGGTTCAACGCGCCAGTGGTTCACCCAAATTATTCAAAACGTGTATTAAGAAATGAAATGCCGTTGTGTTGCTCGGAGATTAACAGTTCTGCTTTGTCATTGGAAAAATTGAATAAAATAACACTTTCTTTCTTACTGAACTGTTGTATAAGATCAGTATCACATTTGCACTCGTGCGATATTGCACTTAGCCTATTGCTCGTGATATTGCTTAACTATATGATGTAAATATGAGACGACAAACTCAAACGGGCATTTTTACCCCATACCTTGAATTTTAGGGACATTCTAAATACTTTCTCTAGGCTCCATTACATAGTTGTTGTTCTGCCTCATATCTGTCATCAATAAACTGTATTAAATGTCAGATCACCCACATAGGTCTGGAGTGGGGCAAGTGGGTTAAATGCATTAATAATTTTAACGTTATTTTTCACCGAAATTAATCTAACGCGTTAAATTACCAGACCTAATATGTATGTGTGTGTGTATGTATGTTAATCCTTTTGATATTTTATTTTAAAAATTCACACAAATCTAACCTTTCATTTGATTAGAATTTAAATTGGGAAAATATCATTATGAAATAAATGTTTTTCTCTAATACACATTGGCCATAATTAACGACTCCCTTTTATTCAATACTTTTTGAAACCTCCATTTGCCAGTTTAACAGCTCAAAATTTTCTGCTATTAATGCCTGGTGAGGTTAGAGAACACCTGACAAGAGATCAGAGACCATTCTTTCATCCAGAATCACTCCAGACCCTTCAGATTCACAGCTCCATGATGGTGCTTCTCTTCAGTTCACCTCACTCATTTTCTACAGGGTTCAGGTCAGAGGACTGGAATGGCCATAGCAGAAGCTTGGTTTTGTGCTCAGTGACCCATTTTTGTGTTCTTTTTGAGGATTGTGTTTGGACTATTGTACGGTTGGAAGTAGGGGTGGGCGATATGAGATTAGATAAAATTCATATCACGATATTTTGTCCAGACGATATCGATATTATATCGTGGTATGAGGAAAAACAATTGGAATCACATTCTAGTAGACCTTAGTTAAATTACAGGCAAAATATGTATTTTAACCTTATATAACTAGAAAAAAACATGATTTCAAGATCCAAGGCAAAAATAGAATGGTCTGACTTTAGATGTGTGAAAAACAGCAAATGGACTGAAAGAACATGCAGATTCACTCTATAGCAGTCAGGCAACAGACAAGTGACAGATCCTGAGTGGTGACGTCAACCACACGCCTCAGCACCGTTGTCTAATCGTGCCGCGCCGTACCAGGCTCACGTGGAAATACAACTGGAACTGTTCCTGACAGTTCTTACAACTGTTCGGCCCGATAGTGGAAAAGCGGCTTATGACAGCAGATGGCGCTTATGGCCTCAATTTAGCGTTCCTTTGGTTACCGCTGTAAATAAAGCTGCGCTGAAAAAGGAAATGCCATCTAAAGTTTTCTGAAGAGAGTTCCCTTCAGATACTCGTTCATATTAACCCTCTGCCCCCAATTCATTATTTATATTTTTCTTCCTATATTTCGAGCATTGTGAAGTGATCTTGCGCTGCCTGCTACAGTATTTTCTCTCTTTGTGTCCGTGTTCTGCATCTCTGTCCTGTATTAACGGCCGTTTACAGACTTGGTAATATTACCACACAAATTACATTTTGGGAAATTATTGTAATCCATTTTGTGTGCAGTTCTGAAAAGCCTATCATGTGTTTGGAGCAAAAATAGAATCTGATTTTGAAATAGAAGCCAGTCCCATTTGAAGCTCCAGTCGTGTCTGATAACTGAATATGCTGGAGTTTTGTTTTTGTTTCTTGAAGCCCTCCAAACAACATGTGGTGATATATAGGTAATGTTTTTTTTTTTTTTTTTTTTTAATAAAGGTTTTCTGACCCCCGAGACTCTCGAGCTGTGGTCCTTGGAGAGTCTGTAACCACTCAAACTCTCCTTCTCACAGTGCATTTGAACGATACAGACACGTGTCCTCTTCCAGGCAGTTTCGTAACATTTTATGTTGATTGGCAGTTCTTAATTATTGCCCTGATGGTGGAAATGGGAATGTTCACTGCGCTAGCTCTTTTCTTAAAGCCACTTCACTAATTTGTTAAGCTCAATTATCTTTTGCTGCACATCAGAAATATATTCTTTGGTTTTTCTCATTGTGATAAATGATTAAGGGAATTTGGGCTTTGTTTTCCCTCCTATTTATATTTCTGTGTAACAGGAAGCCATGGCTGGATAATTTCATGTTCATAATCTCCCTTGAGTGCTCAGAATTGTGAATAGGAATGGGAATATACTTCAGAGAGATTTTACTCATAGGAATTTCTAGGGGTGCCAATAATTGTGTCCAACGTGTATTTGAGAAAAACATTTATTTCATAATGATGTTTCCCCCTATTTTAAATTCTTATTCAATGAAAGGTTAGATTTTTGTTAACTTTTTTTAAATAAAAGATCAAAAGGATTAACAATGCAGATAAATTTTCACAGCCACCTTTGATCATATTTACCAAGGGTACTGATATTTTTTGCCATGACTGTGTATATATATGTATGTGTATATATGTGTGTGGGTGTATCAGAGGTCGCGTTAACCAAAAATTCTCCATTAACCGTTTCCATCCACCTATTTTTATGCGCATTATTATATTCAGTGGCTAAACGTTATTCATAAAATAGTATAACTTTTTTTACATTTTGATGTTTTGATTAGAGTTTTCCTGTTCTCAATTATGCAACTGGACATTTCTCTATTTACAGAACTGCCAGACCCCACCATCATCATTGACCCCATTACAGAAGAGCGGGCTTCACGGACGCTCTATCGTATCAAGCTGCTGCGGCGGATCAGGGAGCAGGTGTTGCCGCACCCTCAGCTGGATGAGAGGTTGGGTCTGTGCCAACCCAGCCCTGACCTCCCAGCCTGGTGGGAGCCCGGACGCCATGACCGAGACCTCCTGCGGGGTGCCGCAAAGCACGGTGTCAGCCGCACTGACTACCACATTCTCAACGACCCCGAGCTGAGCTTCTTGGAGGCCCATCGGAAGTTCACACAGGGCAAGGGTGCGGAGCTACCCATCGTGTCTGATCCTCTTACACCTCTAAACCTCCTCAAAGATGAAGAGGTGAAGGAAGAGCAGGGAGATGTCTTGGTGCCCAAAGTGGAGAATGATGAAATGGAGGTCAAAGAAGAAAAACCTGAAGCCCTCTCTCCTAAAAAAGAAGAGGAAGCAAATGGTTTGGGTCTGAAGTACGAGCCTAAAGAGGAAAAGATGGAAGTGGAGGAGAAAGATGATGCGATGGAGATTAAGACCAAGGTAGAGCAGGGTTGTACTGTGGATGGTATGGCTGATGAGAAGCCCATGAATCAGGAGCCCATTACCCCTGAGAACAAAAACGCTGAGGATGAGAGCGAGCCACTGACCACTGAGACTAAACTTCCTATTGACACAACCTCCAAAGAAGATGAGGAAGAGAAGATGGATGAGGATGATAAATCAGAAAAGTCTTCACAAGCTGAAGGTGAATTTAGACATTATTTGTTGTTTCATTTGTTGACACTACATTTGATATAGGCTATGCATCAGACAAACATGCCTAAAACATTTTTGTATCATCCAAAAACAAACAGTTTTAGAACAAGCTTTTTCTTTAACTATTTTAATTTCTTTATTTGGCTGGTCAGGATGCTCAAAAAGTAATGGATTTTGATTTGGGAAGTCTTATTTCATTTAAGCTTGTATTAAAAGATTATTTTTATTTGCAGTTGGAGGAGCCTCTGAGAGGAAGAATTTTGATGAGGAGAGTAACGCCTCTTTGAGCACGGCCCGCGATGAGACCAGGGACTGCTTCAGTGTTGATGACGTTGAGCTGTCAGCCTCTCAGATGTTCAGTGAACGTTCACTGTTCTCTTTCTGGCCCAAGGTTAGTTAAACCATTTTTCCCACTTCACTCACAATTTCCTTTCCTTTTTGTCAATTAAAATTTTTTCAGATTAACTATGCATTAACACACCCATTTTCCCTCTCTTCTAGCATGTAGTAACATAGTTTGCCACAAAAGTGATTTAGAGATAAATGAAGCCAAGCCCAAAGCTTTAAAGACATGATGATGTGATGCATAGTGAAAAGACTGTACTTAGTTTCAGAGCTTCCTCCTTTAATAACAGAGCAAAATTGCTTTATAAGACCCTTGAGACATGAAACCGGAGCTGAAATGGAGAAAATGAGATACCCTTTGTGTACCCTCTAGTTCATTATGTATGCATCCACGCGCACACACTCACTCACTAACACTTGTGCTGCTCTTGTGTTTGTACTTCAGGACAGGGTAATGATCAATCGTATGGACAACATCTGTGAAGCGGTCATGAAGGGCAAGTGGCCTTCCAACAGAAGGCAGTTCTTTGACTTCCCAGGCCTGTTGCCTGGCTACAGCGCCATGGCAACGGACAGCCCCCTGCAGAGGCGGAGTCTTGGTGATCTCTCATTGGTGGGTCAGACCAGTTATAGTGGCAGTGAGGACCTCACCATGTCACCACAGGTCAACAAGGCAAGTCCCGCCCCTAAACCCGGCCTGCTGGGCCTCCTGAGAATCAATATGGTTTTGTAAAATTATAAAATAGATTTGAATAGTTTGGTTTGTTAAACACTCTCTCATTGTTCGCGTCCAGGATGATGCTTTGAGTCTGTCACTACCTCGGCAGCGCAGACGCAGGAGGAGGAAGGTGGAGATTGAGGCGGAGCGTGCTGCCAAGCGCAGGAACCTGATGGAGATGGTTGCTCAATTACGAGAGTCCCATGCTGCAGAAGGCCAAGCACAGGCCATAGACCTGACCAAAGCCCTGCACGGCGTGTCCTCATCCTCTTCCTCCACCGCCTTCCCTGGAGCCATGGCCTCCTCCGCAGCCCTGAAAGCACAGATGGAGCTGCTGCAAGCAGGCGCTTCCTCTAGACCCAGAGCCAACGGTGCTCTACTTGACACTGAACTCCCCAACCGGAGAAAGAGAGGTCGCAGGAAAAATGTAGAGGGATTGGAACTGCTCTTTATGGGGAACAAAAGAGGACAACTCAATGCAGTATGTATCCTGTCAGGATGTGATGTGGGAGTCATGCCGTTTCATGTGGTGCATTGACACTCCTTAAGCACAAACGCACTTTTCTTTTTCTAATTTTCTGTTCCTTTGCATCTGCAGGAAAATTCTGATGGGACCAAAGCTTTTGTGGATGGGCGGGCACATAGACCCATGTCATCTCCTGCACATAAGGCTGATCCCGTTGAAGGTCTAGAAGAGGGAAGCCATCTTACAGGGGAAGATGGACCCAGCACTAAGGACCTACGGGAGTGGCTGAGACAGCACCCCACCTACACTATGGATATGCCTGGATATGTACCAGTGAGTGCAGTTCTTTCTGCCCACCCAACCTTTTTTTGTTTGTTTTTTTTCTGTTGGCTGATGTGGTAATGTCCTGTGCAGTTTATCTTACAGAGTTCTCTTGTTCTTATCTTTCAGAAGAATGAGGACCACCTCCTCTCTCAGTTTGCCAAGCCCAAACAGAAAAGACACAGATGCCGCAATCCCAACAAGATCGACATTAATACGCTGACCGGGGAGGAGAGAGTCCCTGTTGTTAACATTAGGAATGGAAGAAAGGCAAGTGTTAATGTTTATGAATGGATCCAGTTTATTTCCAACAGAATATTCTTTACATTGGCTGTAATGTTTATATAACTTGTATAACTACAGATGGGAGGAGCTATGGCACCTCCAATGAAGGATTTACCCCGCTGGCTGGTTGAAAATCCAGAATTTGCTATCGCCCCAGACTGGATGGATATAGTGAAGCAATCGGTGAGTCTTTTATTAAATTGAGTGAATTCAGATCAATTTTGCCTCTATTTGATAGTTTCAACTATTAGTCACTGTCATGCATCAAATTTCTTATTACTTTTGTTTTTTTTAAATACATTTATAATGTATACTACTACCATTCAAAAGTTTGAGTTCAGCAAGTTGATTAAGAATTTACTTCTATGACATTAAGGACATTTTGTAATATTACAAAATATTTCCATTTAAAATAAATGTTGTGTTTTGTTTCAACTTAATATTTCTGTAGAAGCTTTTCTGTAGAATTTTTTTCAGAATTTCAATATAAAGCAGCACGACTGACTGAAGACAGCTTTCCCATTTCAGGAATAAATGAGATTTTAAAATATATTGAATTCAAAAGTTATTTTAAATTGTATTATTGGACAATTACTGTTTTAATTGCTCTCTTGATCAAATAAATAGAGCCCTGGTGAGCACAAGAGACTTCTTGTAAAACATGAAAATTATACAAACTTTTCGTGGTTGTTGTATATTCTTAAATTATAATATTTTCTTTTTCTTTCCAGGGCTTTCTCCCAGAGTCCATGTTTGACCGTCTTCTGACTGGGCCAGTAGTCAGAGAGGAGGGCGTTCGCCGCAGAGGCAGGCGACCCAAATCTGAGATCGCCAAGGCGACAGCAGCAGCACAGGCAGCGGCTTCCACGTCTGGTGTTAATCCTTTGCTGATGAATGGGCTGTTTGGTGGTATGGACCTGACCAGTCTGCAGGGCCTGCAGAACCTACAGAGCCTCCAGCTGGCCGCTGGCCTCATGGGCTTTCCCCCTGCTCTCGGAGGGGGAGCGGATGCCAAGCACGCCGCAGCCATGCTCCCTCTCATGCTTTCTGGCATGGGTGGCCTCCCCAACATGTTCAGCCTGGGGGGTCTGTTTGGAGGAAACCTAGCTGCCGCTGCGACGGCCACCAACGGCGCATCTGGCACAGAACAGGCAGAATCTGAGGAGAATCCCAAGCCGAAGACGGATGAGGAGACCAAGGATGAAGGAGATGAGAAAGAGGAGAAGGAAGCAGAGAAATCGTCTGAAACGGAGTCTGCTGAGGCAACCGGTGACGCAGCTGCGCTGAATGCAGCTGCCGCCGGCATGTCCACCAATGCGCTGGCCTTCAACCCTTTCCTGCTGTCCACCATGGCCCCAGGCCTCTTCTACCCATCCATGTTCTTACACCCCAGCCTTGGCGGCCTGGGCATCCCAGGCTTCCCCCAAGCTTCTCTAGCTGACCTCCAGAGCGCTGTGTCCGGGGCCTTGGGGGCCACCGGCGAGGACAAGGAGTCCGGTAAAGGGCTCCGCACAAATCAGGACCAAAACGCCTCCACGGCAGACGTGGAAACTGCTGACAACACACTTGAAGACAGTGACTCAGAGGAGAGCCAGAACAAGACTGCTGATTCATCAGTACTAGATGATGACCTGGCAGGGCCGGCAGAGGAAATGGACTCCATGGAGGGTGGAATGGATGATGAGGACGATGATGATGAGGAGGAGGAGGATGACCCTGCCGATGAGGATGACAAAAGTGACTAAAAAAAAAAAAACACAGAATCAGGCCTTCTAACATTTCCCCAGGGCTGAGGAGACGCAGACTGAACTCTGACAGAATGTTTAGTCCAGTTGTTTACATGCCAACTCAATATCCAAAACACTTTGGTCGTTTGGTTTTTGTTGACAGGTAAGAGGAAAGCAAATAAGCTCTCTCTGTAACCATTAGCATAGCCAGGGATGACGTGAACATATTTTTTTTTTTTTTTTTTCTTGAAGTCTTTGGCACTGTGTTGGGTGCCTTTCTAGATGAGATGGAAATTTCCTGAAATATTATAGGAATTAATTGTTCCAATAGTGCTATGCTGCTCTCCTTATTTTAATATTATTGTTTTTTTATCACTTTTTTTTCTCTCTCTCTACTGTTGATATTGTAACAATGAGTAGCATCTCGTAATATTCAGTGATGTACAATTTAACGGCATTAAGACACTCTCCGCTGCTGAGGAAGAATCATGGTTTTCGTTGTACTGTTCTGCTGTGAGAGGAGCGGGCAAAGTTCTCACATATCATAGCCTACACTCGGACTGTTCCCAGTCTCTCACACTGACAATCCAAACGGGTGAGGAGACCTCTCAACCTGTGGAGACAGCAATAACGAAGGCAGCTTCTGAATGTTCATTTTTACTCTTTTGACTAAACACCGGAAAGTGTGAAAAAACGACATGAAATAAATTACTGCAGTCAAATTGTCTCATTGTATCCATGTTAATGCACTGGTGTAAGAATAAAATCAGGTACCTTTATCTATTTGAATGGACTTTCGTTACTTTAGCCACAAAGCTGAACAGCATTACCTCAATTCTAACTAGCCTGGAAGTTTACAGACAAATGTTGTAAATGTTTTTTCTTTTGTGAGTTTTTGTTTTTTTGAAACCATCATGTATGATGAACTGTAAATTGCTGCCAACTGTAGTAATGCTTTTAATAAAAGTGACTCACAATATTCGCCTAGGAAACCAAAACTGTGTTTGTGTAGCTCTGTGGGGATGTCAAACAGCATCCTCTAACAACGAACCTTTTATAGATATATCATCTAACTAACAGAAATTCATTCAGTTCGTGTTTACATCTGTTTGATCTGGCAAATTACAGTTTATTAATATATGTATATAGTATTTTCCTCCCATACCGCAAAACATGGGATAATGTGGCATAATAGACTAAGTTGATAAAGAGCAAACTCAATATGCTCCTCATCATTATTATTAAAATATACATAACTAATGTACAGGCAGGTGAGCCCAGAATAAATGCAACACGCAAAGTTTCACGTTATTTTTTTCCAAATAGAATAAACGGTCTACACACTGTCTTTGTCCATAAGCTATATTACGTGTTGTATTTAAAATGATTTTCTATGGTAGGAAAACGGTTAACGTGCAATTTAACGCATTGCGTCCTTCTAATATCACAATGCATTTCATAATGCCCGTTTATATCTGCTGGTCTGTATCTTTGTGTCAACCAGACTTATAGGCTGATGAATTGTCTTTATCTTCTTCGTCAAAGACTACAGAATACCCTTTTGTCCCTTATTATTATTATTATTCAATTTAGTCCATTATGCCACATTAAGCGTTTTGTTGTATGGGAGGACAAGTTATAAAGTTTGCGTATAGTGTTCATGGCCTTCTGCTTGCTTTTTAGTACGTTTAATAACTATACATTGAATTTGATCTTTTAATTGCACTTAATGTATCTTAATAGATTAAGCCATATTAAGTGTTTATGGTTTTCTGCGGGAGGAAACCGCTTAACGAGAAACTTTGCGCATTGCGTTCATATTCTGCTGTTCTGTAGCCACGGATTTGCAGGTCTTTTCTTTTTCTCCTACAGATAACTTGCAGGACCCTATTCGTTAATTGTACTAAATTAGTTTTAATTGTTTAAGCACCACGTCTTTGTCTCCATTGGCAACGCAAGTGATGTCGATTGCAAGTGACATTGTAATTTAGTTTCTTTTTTCTTGTCTTCACCACCTGGCTACTGTTGTAAAATGTTGAGAGATTCAAACAAAAAATAATAAATAGAACAAAAAAAAGACTGCAAGAGATGTCACCCGCAGAAGCGCAATACTGAGAATGCAAGTCTGAGTGCAAGTTCTGGGAGTGCAAGTCTGAGAGTGCAAGTAGCCTACTGAGAATGCAAGTACTGAGAGTGCAAGTACTGAGAATGCAAGGTCTGAGAGTGCAAGTACTGAGAATGCAAGTCTGAGAGTGCAAGTACTGAGAGTGCAAGTCTGAGAGTGCAAGTAGCCTACTGAGAGTGCAAGTCTGAGAGTGCAAGTAGCCTACTGAGAATGCAAGTACTGAGAGTGCAAGTCTGAGAATGCAAGTACTGAGAGTGCAAGTTCTGGGAGTGCGAGTACTGAGAGTGCAAGTCTGAGAGTGCAAGTAGCCTACTGAGAATGCAAGTACTGAGAGTGCAAGTCTGAGAGTGCAAGTAGCCTACTGAGAATGCAAGTACTGACAGTGCAAGTTCTGGGAGTGCAAGTACTGAGAGTGCAAGTCTGAGAATGCAAGTACTGAGAGTGCAAGTTCTGGGAGTGCGAGTACTGAGAGTGCAAGTAAGTACTGAGAGTGCAAGTCTGCAGCCAGACCCTTCTCCTATAGGCTATAAAAACGTCATTCCAAAAACAAATTAAAGGTGAAACTGATGCCTACTCTCTCACTCGGCACCAATCCAAGTGTTTCCATATTCTCGACATACTAAAATATTATTTATTGGCTTTTATTTTCATCGATGTAAAACATCATCCTTCACTTCGGCAATAAAAGCACTAAGGCGGTGGTCACGCTGAACGCAACAGATTGGACAATGGAGCACTGTAATTTTTTACACGTTCCTTTAACTGTATTTTATTTTGATAATGAACTGGCTGCAATGTCGCAAAAATATGTGTCTTTGTGCGCGTGAGGCGCCAGCGCGATATGGCCACACCAACCACACCAGCGCGATATGGTTGGTTATACAGATGCTAGACATCATTCAAAACTGTCAAGCTATTGCAAAACAAATAAAACTGTAAAGCTTTTGCAAAATAAAGAAAACTACTTTGTCTCGTTTTCCTTTCCAAGAACGTTGGAATGCGTCACAATGAACCGTAGGCCTAACTCAGCATATTTATTTTATTTCGTTTTGTTAATCTGTCAATGATTTACATGAAATATATTTAGTGTATAGGCATATATATTACTTTTTATGTAAGCCTATAGTTTTATTGTGTTTTCTCCGTTCACAGAAGCGCCGCAGGTACGTAAGATCTGTTGAATCCATCTTACGCTGTTGTCGGATAAAAACTAACGCCGGTGTTCTGACGATTTGTGCTACCCTGTCAGATTTTGCTACCTCCCATTAAAACAGATGGTAGAGTTCACAGCTGAGCGCGGGCGGGCATTTCACTCGCTGGATGCGTCACCATCACATTTGCATAGTCTGTCCTACTTGAATTCCTGATTGGTTGACAGCAAATTTCAAATATTAAACGGAACGATAAAATAACGTTATTAACTGGTTAATGGCCATTTCAAATTTTCGATTCTGTTCGGAACTAAAAAAAATTGATTTAGTTTCTGTGTCCGTTTCTGTTCCCGTTTCTGTTCCCGTTTCTGTTCCAGTCAAAATTTAGTTTGTTTCCGGTTTTCGATCCTTGAACCGGTTCAGAGCCCTGCTTATAATTAGTAACTTAGATTTTTTATTAAATTATCATATTAAATACAAATTCAGTCATAAAAACATTAGGCTGCTTTTAGCCTTATGCTGGAGTAGGTTCATTTTCCGGTGGTGTTCTGAATTCTGACCCCGCCAAATTATTAATTTACCCCCCTAGTGTCAGTAGGTTTAGGGTTAGCTGTGGGGGAGGGTTTAGGATTAGGCAATCCGCAGGTATCGATTTCAATGAGGGGGTAATAATTTGGCAGGGGGTTGAAAATGTGCACAACACCGCCAAACAAACTAAGTAAATAATTAAATTAGCACAATAATATTGGGTATATCGTGCAATCTCACAGGCTGACGATATGACAATTGAGCATATCGCCCAACACTTGTTCCAGTTACAGCAATGTTGGATTTCCACACTTGAATAATAATTTTAAACTTTTAACAACAGAATTATTTGAACAGTTCTACTAGATGCCTCAGTAGCACTGCATGACCTGGTTGCTAGGAAAAGAGAGGCTCCGACAGGCCTGTTTACTCTAGCCATCATAAACACCATCAGTCCTGTGGAGCGGCTGACATAACGCGCTCTGACAAGACGAGAGGACATGGCAGGGGCTCTCTGTCCGCTCCAGTAGCCAGCCATTATGAGCCTAACGCCTGGAACAAGGACAGACATCTTTCATAATTGCACTTTCCGATGAAGTGGCTCGTGAAATCCATAGGTCTTGTGTGCACCCAGCATGCAGCTCTTGGCAGGAGTTAGAGTTTTGAGATTTGGACAGGATGTGCTTGTGCACGGAGTTGTCAAAATGATGGCTTTTATCGTTGTTGTGGAAGTACTGAGGTGTTAATGTACGTTAATTGAGTTTTGGGATGTGGGAAATTTTCTTTGTCCTTTATAAGCAAATAACAGTGAACTGCTGTTGTGCTTGTTGAATAGTTTTTCCTCCGCTTTCTGTTTTTAATGAAGAGCAAGTTCTCGTGTTGTCAGAGCGTTTTTTGTGGCAGTGAAAATCTTCTGTGGTTCCTAGTCATTATGTGCCATCTTGACACATGGCACAGAGGGCTCGTCACCGCCGGCATCATGCCTCCTTCACAAACCATTGACTGCTGGGTGTGAAGTCTGTCACTGGCGAGGAGGCAGGTTGTGGTTAGCCACTGAGCGTCAAACATGGCAACACAGCACTGTAGAACTTTGTCGAAACAACACACACACACACATCTATTAACAGGACAGCACATTCCGGAGAAATTCCTCTTGTCACTATCTGTGGTTGGAAAATTAATTAACGACCAGCACCACGCCCAAGCATCCTGCTCTGCTCTTCTTAACGTCTCACGAGACCCCTAAAACAAAGGATATATGTGTGGAAAAATCTGGAATGTATTTAAAAAAGGACTTCACGGTTGTTTCTTATCACTTAAAGGATTAGTTCACTTTTAAAAAAACTTTTGCTGATAATTTACTCACCCCCATGTCATCCAAGATGTCCATGTCTTTCTTTCTTCAGTCGAAAAGAAATTAAGGTTTTTGATGAAAACATTTCTCCATAAAATGGACTTCATTGGGACCCAAACGGTTCAAGGTCCAAATGACAGTTTCAGTGCAGCTTCAAAGGGCTTTAAACGATACCAGACGATGAATAAGGGTCTTATCTAGCGAAACGATCGGTCATTTCAAAAATAAATAAAAAAGTTTAAGTTTTATAAGCACAAATGCTCGCCTTGCTCTGTTCTGTGATGCGCATTCGTGACGTCACGTAATACGCAATGACGTGGAAAAGGTCACGGTTGACTTAGGCGGAAGTACCGAGTCAGTGTTTACAAATGTGCGGAAGGAGGACCATATACACATATTCAAATGTCTTTGTATCAGTTTATCATTTAAAATGCCCATTTGTGCGTATCCTGGGTGTTTTAATATTAAAAAGTCTACTGACTCGGTACTTCCGCCTACCTCAACCGTGACCTTTTCCACGTAATTGCGTATTACGTGACGTCACGAACGCGCATCACATAACAGAGCAAGGCGAGCATTTGTGCTTATAAAACTTAAACTTTCGTTATATATTAAATTAATTCTGAAACCTGCATCACGGTTTCCACACAAATATGAAGCAGCAATAATCAGAAATGTTTCTTGAGCAGCTTTAAGAAATATTAGAATGATTTCTGAAGGATCATGTGACACTGAAGACTGGAGTAATGATGCTGAAAATTCTGCTTTGATCACAGCTGCATTTTAAACTATATTAAAATAGAAAATGGTTATTTTTAATTATAATTCACAATGTTGCTGTTTTTACTGTATTTTTGTTCAAATAAGTGCAGCCTTGGTGAGCATGAGACTAAAAAAAATTACAAAATCTTAATAATCCCAAACTTTTTTGTACATGTAATATTTATTTTAAATAGGCTGGTTTGTGCAAGTAAATTTATTTCAACTGGTTGGTGAATGTTCAAATAGATTGTGTTATGTTCTGTAATTGCTGTTAATTATCTGACAGAAAAAAATACGCTCAAGTTTCACCTTTAGGGGTACAACAGCCTGGCAACCTTTTACAAAAATGAACCATGGTTTTATTACAGTAACCACAGTTTACCACAGTATTTGTAGTAAAACTGCACTAACCACACATTTACCATGGTAATAATAATAATAATACATTTTAGTACATTTTAGTTTTTCTTGAGGTACACGTTATCTACCCTTAAAGCATGCATACCTGTATGGTGCTAATATGCTCCCTTTTAGGGGTATAGGTGCACCTTTGAGATTACTGCCCCAGTAAACAGCTAAAATACAATTTTAGTATATTTATTTCTGACAGTGTAAACAAAAAAGGCCTATGAAATGTTAAAAAAATCAAGGCTTTAAAATCTAATATTAAGTGAGTATAATTACTGATTATATTCTTTCAATAATTTAAAAGATCAGTTTAGTTTAGAGGTATCGGTATCGATGATACTGGGCTTGAAAATATCGGTATTGGATCGAATATAAAATAAGAGGTTTCGCCCATCCCTAGAGACGATTCAGAAGATATTTACTTTGGTGCAGATCCTGAACCATATCTATTTGAACCGGAAGTTACCGAGCTGGGGACTATTTTCAGGCGCTGCTGCATCCATGGTACGGCAGCAAAGCTCCAAAGTTTTTTTTTTTCATGAATTCATGGACGCAGGTAAGAAGAAATGACCCGAGGCATCGAGGTAATCAAAATTATTATTACATAATCAGCTAATTGTTAGACGCTCCCTTAATGAGAGCAGCTCATTAGCTATTGTGACAGGTCTGTCTCTGAAGCCTGGGGCTCTGCGCATTTATATCTGGCGGCAGAGGTCCAGTTTACTGTATGCTCCGGTCAGCTGCTGAACTGATTAGATATTCAGCGGAGAGCCTTCAGGCTTTTAGTAATGCACGGGAATGTGATCCTACAGTTTCCTCTTACACGATTCCAGGGGATATGTCACAAAAAGCATGAGTTATACAGCGCCTATCCCGCCGCGAACCAACCAGCCAATGAGCCTAAAAACTACTGTTTTCTTCAAATGTCAAGCTCTGGCCAGCTGATTCTTATTCTGAGCCAATAAACATGTCATTTCCAGCTGGAGTTGGCCAGGCCGCCTGTCTCTGCAGCTTTCCGATAAAGAGCGATTTGCGGTCGCCTTGACAACCTAGCGCCTCGCCGTCTTGGTTACGTGATTGATCACAGTATCGCGCGCCGGTGACACAGGTAGGGGGAGGAACGTAGCCGGGCTCTATCAGGTGCAGCGCCGATGTCCTTCTCCTCGGCTGAGGAGATTTAAAACTGTCACACGCTCTCACACCTCCTGTTTCCCCCGGAGACGGATGTGTCGTGCGTGACATTGAGGGCGAGAGGCAGAGCATCAATCGCAGACTGGGTGATAAGTGTCATGCCGACTGCTCGCCTGGCCTGTTTCTCAAACTGCGCGCGCACACACCTTTGTGCACGCTCTCACTCAGTAGTGCAAACAGATGTCAATTTAAAACTACCGACAGCATCTTGAGGAAAAGAGCGAGGGATCTAAAAATAGAAATATTCTTGTATTTTAAAGAGACAGTGCTCTCAAAAATCGTGTTATTTACTCAACCTCGTTTCACAGAGGCGGCGCTAGACCCTTTTAATGGGACAAGAGCCCCAGTAAAATACTTCTGTGCCCCAGTAAAATCATCTGTCAATGGAGATGACCGTGAGAATAATTTTCCTTGATAATATTTCAGCAAAGTTTTCGATAAGCTATATGTCGAATCAGAACTTAATGCCAGAATTCTGAATAAATAAAAAAGGCCTGAAAATGTAAGCAATTAAGTTTCATTCAGGCATTAAAGCCCACACTGGTTTCTTTTGATAGTTCACCCAAAAATGAAAATTCTGTCATTAATTACTCACCCTCATGTTGTTCCAAACCCATAAGAACTTTCTTCATCTTCAGAACACAAATTAAGATCATTTTAAAGAAATCCGAGAGCTTTCTGATCTTGCATAGACAGCAGTGCAACTGATGCTTCCAAGACCCAGAAATGTAGTAAGGACATTGTTAAAATAGTCCATGTGACATCAGGGATTCAATCACAATTTTCTGAAGCTACGAGATTCCTTTTTGTGCGCAAACAAAAAAAAAGACTATACAGCAATTTATTCTCTTCCATTTCAGAAGTAGATGCAAGTTCACAATAGTACCATGATGTAGGGCTGTCCTCGACTAAATATTTTTCTGGTTGACTAGTCGTTCATTTTAAGTATTAGTCGATTAATCGCATGGTTATTAATAAACCGTTTAAATCATAATAATGAGCCTTTAATTGTCTACATAGCCTAGTAAGCACTCGAGCGCACACATAAAACTTGTCACAGCGCACCAGCAGAAGTAATGATTATGAATGTGTCAGGGAAAAACATAAGAAGGCTCCATTAACATTTTAATAATTTCAAGTTTTGAAACGTAATAATTTCTTGATATAGTGCTTTCTTTGTTTTCGTCTTATAATCCGAATATACAGTCTATAGTCGGTGACACTGACTCCGACAGTAGTTTCATGCAAATTACATAATTTGAGAATATTTGTTTTCCATTTGAACTGGTTCATTTAAAAGTAGACATTTCCTATATTTTTCATGTATTTAAGGCAAGTATAACAGAGTTTTGCCTCAAGTTCATAAAGACTGAGACGGAAGAAAGCACAACCTGTTTGCTGTCATTATTTTACAAAAGCACAGTGTTTTGTTGTTATTGTGTGTGAACACAAATAAATGTAGCGTTTTTACAGTTTTGAAATATGTATTACTCTTATCTGTATAACCAAAACATAGTATTTTAAAAGTGAGCGCGCCGGCGCCTCCATCTGTCCTGCAGTGAGTGTGGACACAGACACTTGAATAGTTCACATTTTTCTAGGTTAACATTAATTGAGCGGCCATGTAAAGTTGAGTGCTACTAATATATTTCAGATGATAATTCATATTTGAGGTCGATGAATCTTAGGCAAGTGTTGATGTCCTGCCCAATGTATTATATTACCACCACATAGACCAGCCGTTAATGATCTGTCCGTCACGGACTGCGTGACTTCACCACTTCCTGTGGATTTTGTTTATTTTCATTTTTTTCTGTGACTAAGCTACTAAAAAAATTTTGGTCGACCAAGCTTCTTCTCATTGACTAACGGTTAGTCAACTATTAGGGGGCAGCCCTGCCATGATACATGCATGATACTGAAAAACAAGTCGCAGTGATTCCAGGTTCTATGTCAGAACATCGGTTCCTACGTCAGAGCACCACATGCATGCGTCAGGTTACTCTCATGAATGCACAGCAGACACTGACACAGAAGAGACAAATTGTTGAATAAAGTTGTTATTTTTGTTATCTTTGCACACAAAAAGTATTCTTGTAGCTTCATAAAATTACGGTTGAACCACTGATGTCACATGGACTTTTAACAATGTCCTTACTACCTTTCTGGGCCTTTAACATGGTAGTTGCGTTGCTGTCTATGGAGGATCAGAAAAGCTCTCGGATTTCATCAAAAAATAACTTAATTTGTCTTCCGAAGATGAAAAAAGCTTGGGTTTGGAACGACATGTGGTCGAGTAATTAATGACCGAATTTTTGAGGTAAACTATCCCTTTGAGACAAAACAAAACAAATAAAATAAAATGATAAATATAAATAAAATAAAAAGCACTGCATGAGGTGCATATTTACCAAAATTAATTTTAGGAAAGAAACTTGCAAATGTCTTCTATCATTTGTCAGTGATGAAGTTTCTCTTTATTCCACATATGGCTTGTGAATAACTCAGTATTGCAGGTAAAAACAATTTTTAGCCTATCCATAAAAGTCTAAGGAGTCTTGCTTCTAAACCCGTTTGTATTTCTTTCTTACTGGAATCACAAAACAAGAAATTTAGTATAATGTTCTTGCTTTTCAATTCCATACAACAAAAGTTAATTGTGACCAGGAGCTGTCAAGCTCCAAAAATATTAAAAGCACCAATAAATAAGTACAACTTGCACACTATTTTAAGTCTTCTGAAAATCATATCATAGCTTTGTGTAAGGAAAAGGTCTGAATTTTAATTTAAGTTATTCATTGAACATATGCTCTGCAGCTCTCAAATATTATTTACATTCTTGTATATCCAAATATGTCATTGGTTCTTGTTTGTCTAATTCTGTCATTTTCTTTCATTGTATGAGAAAGAGCAGCCTGAACATTTCGTCTAACATCTCATTTTGTATTTAAGGTTTGCAATGACATGAGGATGAGTAAATTATGATGCAATTCTTGTTTTGGGGGCAAAATCCCATAACTTATGTAAAAAAAAGAAAAGAAAAAAAAAGACACTGAATATTTTAAAATAATATTTTACACCTATGCATACAGAAAAGGAAATAATCTTTATCAGAGGCCACTTGATCCTGCTGGCTGGTCTGTGCTTGCACACAGTTGAGATGAAGACTGATTATTTAGCACAGGTATGACTCATCAGAAGCCATGTTGCCCAAAGTCAGTGTCTGTGAGCTGTGTGGCCCCAGAGACGGGCTGTATTTCACTGTGAAATTAAACGCTACACAAACACCCTCATTATACCTCGTTCACCCAGGAAGATTTGCGGCAGAATATTTTGCTCAACTTCTGTTGAAATGGGGGTGGAAGCGAGGGATGCATAACTTAACACATGGCAGTTTCTCATCTCTGAGAGAAATTTATGTTAAATCCTCAAGTCTCAGTGCGATAAATTGTTCAGTTATTAGATGAAAGTGTAAACAAGACCTTAAAGTCAGTGGTTTGGGTGGATTGACTGTTCTGATATGCCTCTGGATGACAACAATGCTAAATACTACTAATAAAATGAACCTAACCATTAACCAATCATTAATAGTGAGTATAAAAACATAAATAGACTAATTAATGTTTGTAATTTCCATATCTTTGATTTCAAAGGTAGTCAAACTACAATATGTTGGTGCAAATTCATTGTCATTTAGTAGAAGCTAATCAAATTAAACAGATGATAAAACTGAAGGGTAGTTTACTTCCTAATGATAATGATTTCTATAACAAAACTACACAAGGTAGAAAAAACAGACAGAGAGGGGTAGTTCATCCTCATGTTGTTCCTAATATGTATTGTTCATTCTTGAAACACAAAATAAGATATTTTGTAATGAAACCTCACTGGTTCTTATTGGTTTTGATGCATGAGAACCAATGAAGTTTGTTCTTGTATGTCAAGCAAATATGGTTGAGCTTGTGTTTACCATATTTGATGTGCTCTGTGTACTATGTGATTTGATCCATGTTTTATGTGTGTAAAATTCTAAAATTAAATCCTATCATATAAACCGATCATGTCTCTTCAGAAGACTTGGATCAAACTGCTAAACAGGCCTATATGTGATTTCTTTTATGATCTCTTTATGAAGCATTAAAGTTTTTGGTAGATGGGTTTTCTATTTGAGTGACAAACGAAATTTTTTTTATTAAAATATCTTCATTTGTGTTTCAAAGACAAACAAATGCCTTGAGAGTTTGGAATGACCTGAGGGCGAGTAATTGATGACAGAACTGAAATTTTCGGGTAAACTATTCCTTTAAATAGAGGTTGACATGGTTTGTGCTAAGCACAATGTATTTTGTACAGTGAAAGCATGAAATTCAATGTTAAATGAAAATTCAAGACATATTTACAAACCAGACACTCAAGATAATATAAAACTAAAAAGTTTTCATTTGACTCCATTCATCCATTCCTGTGTTCTGGCATCTTCTGCCACTGTCTTTGACCAAGTGAGTCTGGTTTCCCTCCAACTGCATGTCTTATCAGTGTGACACACAAACCCAGCCGCGAGTCTGGACCGCATCTGTGCCCTGAGCCCTGTCTGCTGCCTGCACATAGACGCTCTACTGAGACGGTTAAGAATCAACATCCAAACCCAAGCCAATGCTGTTGTCGACACTGCAGCAAGTTTACTTTTCGCTGCATTCTTCAAAACAACCACAGTAGTAAAATACCTTTCTAAATCCCAAATGAAGTTCTTTGACAGTGTCTGCTGCGAGTGTGGTTCGATGGCCTGGTGGCTCTTCGAGGACTGGAACAGCAGGTGTCTGTTGCTGTGGTGCCATGCTGAGCAGTAAAGGTCACTTTTGATGGAGCCGGGTGCAAGGTGGCCTATAGAAATCTAAAAATAGAAGCACACATCACAGTGTCCCAATACATATAATTGGCTGGACACCATGCTAATCTTAAACCAAACGTCCCCATCTCCTCCTCCGGTGAAGGACTGATTCATTTACATGTGTTACATACTTTACCTGCACAAAACTCTAGATTAGCACGACAAAAGAGGCGCTCCAACCCCCTCATGAGAGATTAGAAATTTAACTCGACGGATCCTCCAGCAGTCATTTGGCCTGTGAGGGAGGACAATGCAGGAGGTGGTGGGGCTGTAATGTGTGGCACTGTGTCCTGCTGTTCTCCTTTTCGCCATGCTGACTAATGACCTTCCCCCCTCCCCCAGGCCTCGCCTCCTCCTCCTCCTTCTTCCGCCCCTCCTCCAGTGCCCTCTCACGCGATCCCCCCCATCCTCCCCGCTCCTCTCAGGGGTGGAGTCCAGCGTCCTATGCCGCCAGAGAGGCGTCCATCACAGGTCTATAGATTAGCCACAACGACTCCTCTCTGGACAAAAGAGCTCCCCCCCCCCCCCACCCGTCCTGATGGCTAATGGAGGAGGGGATGCGTCATGCACACGGAGAAGAAGTTCACGGCTCTGCACTGATGCCATGGTCCTTCTCGGCAGATCAAGTGCGTATCTGACGGGGGCGCATCTCTGTTTCAGATAAACACGCTTGTGAAGCCTGACAAGATTAAAGAAGGCATAAAAGCAAAGTGATATTTATAAAGCACAGAATGGCAAAAGCTTCCATAATATGTTGATATAATTGTAAATGTCAAGAGTGATTCTGTCATTTCATTTCTTCTAGGGCCACTGTGAGAAAATTCATCCATACAATTATATCTAGGCAAAGAGACTATTTTCTCATCATTTGATACCTTTTAAGATCAGGCAAAGTGTTTTGGTTAAATTAATTTAACTATTATTATATGTGTTTACTGGTAAAATAAGCCACTACTTTCAGAGTGTTGACGGTAGATCACACAGAAGGCAAGACTCACATGATAAAAATCACATTTAGCTATGAAAACTGATCTATCACACTAAACATGTTAACAAGTGTCAAAATCAGACTTGTTGGCTTGTCCTGTGAGTTAATATGCATTTCTTCAGAATCAGAATCAGAATCAGAATGAGCTTTATTGGCCAAGTATGTTTACACACAAGGAATTTGTTGTAGTGACAGAAGCTTCACAGTGCAACGGAGAGACAGCGACAGCACAGGACACAGATAATAAAAGAATAATATACAAATCGGCAATGTACAAAGCAGCAAAAACACAATATATAATATAGACAACTATGTGTGTACAGGTCAAGTATGTGCAAATTAGAAATGAGAAAATAAAAATAAAATAAGTGAGTGTGGTGAATGGATAATGTATTATAGTTGTGTGTTCCACGTTTATTGTTGAGTGTTTTGCATGCTTATATGTATGTTTATATCTTTGCTTTAATATTTGTTGTTTTTCCTTGCTAGCAAATCTGACTGGAGCAAGGCTGAGGGGTTTCCGCCATGGTCAAGCAAAAAGTGTCTGAAAACACCCTTTAGGTGAGATGAAACTGCCCATTCAGTCGAGCAACAGGAAGCACATGGTCTGTGAGATTTAGAGTCGTTGTTGGAGGGACCTCTGCTGGAAATTAAATGTAGTGCATACATAAGGACCATACAATCTTTCAATTCCTGTGTTTGGATCTTATTATTTTGTCACTTGCGAAAATTTAAAAAATACATGGGCGGTAAAAGTAAGATGAGGTGTATGGTAGGTGGTATTGTACCGGTAATTACTTTTATTATCTTTAATAGCATTGGTGCTAAGGAGGTTTTGTACTAAATTACAATATAATTTAGTACATTAATTACATGCAAATTCTGTCATTATTTAGCTTACTCACCCTCATCTCCTTCAACCCTGAATCACTTCCTCTCATCTGAGGAACAAAAAGAAGCATATTTTCAAGAATGTTTCTTTATTTTTCTTCTATGTAATGCTTAAATCTGTGCTTCATTTAATTTATTTGGGATTTTATAGCAGTGTCTTTGTTTAGATCATCTCTGTTATCTAGCATGTGTAGCTATTGTCAGTTGACAGTTGACATTTTTGGTGGGACAAATTCTGCCTGACAATTATCACATAACCATTATTTTTGAAATACAATTCAGCATTTTTATCTAAAAAATAATAATAAAAAAATAAAAGGATTAATCAGAAGAAGTGGTGAAAATGAAAACCTGAATAGTAGGCTACACTATGCCTAAATCACAGAGTGGCAGTTTTACTGACTGGAAGATTTACGTTTATCTTGATTTTAGGGAATTTTTAGAAACTGTTTTCAGCCAGTCATATATATATATTGATATTTATAATCTCAAAATCCCTCAGTGGCCCTGACACTTTCCCCCAGCAGACTGTCTGACATAGTATTCATTATTAATTAAGTAGAGCAAAACCCAAGGACTGGAACAGCAGGTGTCTGTTGCAAAACCCAAACCTAGATTATTGTGTTTTATTCACAGCCAGTAAGAGTCCAGGGTAACATCCTCACAAACAAACACGCGTTCCTGCTCATACAGCTTTCTATCATTTACTTACCACATTTCATGAACAAGGTGTCAATATAGTCAGTAAAACAGATCTTATCAGATATCAAATATATCTGACAACACTCTCCTTGAAAAGTACTTATTTTTCAATATTTTTTACAAAGCTATATCAATATTTCTTACTGGTAAAAACTAGGGCTGTCAACAGAATGAATAAATAGATCCAATGAAGTCCAAAATCTGTTATTAGAGAGCATGTTTATCAGAACTGCCCCCTGTTGGTTGAACAGGGTTAGTACAATTACAGACCTTGTCCTGTTTTTTAAATTAAAAAGTTCATAATAATGTTCCAACTCTTTTCTTAATATTATCTGACGATATAAAAGTAATACTATCCTACTGAGTTTCTGGACTAGGACATGCTGGAGGGATGCAAGAAGTCCAACCCCCCAGTTACTGTCGCTGGGTCTGATAATATTTAATAAATATAATATTTGCAATATTTTAAATCTATATTTACTATTACTTCATATAGAT
Source organism: Barbus barbus (assembly GCF_936440315.1). Classification (NCBI taxonomy): domain Eukaryota; kingdom Metazoa; phylum Chordata; class Actinopteri; order Cypriniformes; family Cyprinidae; genus Barbus; species Barbus barbus. The sequence continues at coordinate 18,867,492 of NC_136743.1, read as the reverse complement.
TTGGTTAAGATGTTGAACGGGAACTAAATGGAAATCCGTTTTGGGAAATGAAAAAACTGTGCGCCCAACGTGGGGCTCGAACCCACGACCCTGAGATTAAGAGTCTCATGCTCTACCGACTGAGCTAGCCGGGCTACTGATGAAACAAAGCTAAATACTCAATAAGAACTAAGTGCATCACAACTGAAATTCTTTATTATCAGCCAGCGACTCGAAATAAAAGAGCCAAGATATTAATTATGCATACATCATGCTATGTATTTCTGTTCATAATATATACATTTTCTCCGCTTTAAATGTTTCTGTGAATTTAAAAGATCAAAACGGCAGGTGGTGCCCAAACCTAACACAAGTTTGTAGATTTTTGTAATTTTTCTCTGTTGTAGTTGCCTGGACGTCCAATCTGCACATCCATAAAAGTTACTGCAAAACACATGACAGAGCAAACAAACAAACAAAGCTTTAATTTAAGGTAACTGTGTTATTAATGTGAACGTTGTGTTTGCATGTTTGCAACACTGAAGTACTTCACGTACTAACGTTAAACGTTAACTAAAAGGATAAAGCCAAATTTATTATTGCCCTCAATAACTTTGTAAAATGCCGATGGTGGCTTGTGAGAAAATAAATCACCATTCTTTGATTTCTTTTGAGGTCATTATGCTGTTTAGTTGTGAACGATATGACCAAAAACATAATTTTATATTAAGAGTACTTTTATTTCACGATAATAGCAATATAGTTCTTTTCTCACTATAGGTAATATTGTTTTAATTACATTACCTGGAAGTTTGTTCTGCAGAACCGCATTTGCTGGGTATCGCTGGTGACGTTGGGTCGCGCGCCGCCAGGAAGAATATAACCTCGACCCGAGCAGAGCACTTATCATAATAGACACCATTATCGTTTTCAAGGTATTCATACTAAATATTTATGTTAGTCAACGTAATACTGTTTACTTTTACACAACATCTCCTTTAATTAAACGTTCAAGTTACACCGTTACGACGCAGGGTGAAACTCCATGATAATAAATAATAAAACTATATTAAATATATAACGATCAACTAAACAATTACATTTGCAACAGTTACGTTTGCAGAAAATACTTTTTGCTCAAATCCGCTTAAAATTTTTAAATAGTTTCATTCCAAATCTGTAATAATATTGTTTATTTATTATAGAATTAAAACCATCAGTGCACAATTTTCCACACCACAATCTGTCAAGCACATCTTACCAGCAAACATACACTCCTTCACATCCTTCTCTTCCCTCTCTGAGGCAGAAGTCTCCAAACTCATCCTTTCTAATCATCCTACTACTTGTCCGCTTGACCCTATTCCATCACATCTCCTTTAAGACATTTCTCCCGCATTAATACATCCCCTCACTAGTGTTTTCCCCTCAGCATTTAGACAGGCTCGTATAACCCCACTAAGAAACCTACCCTTAACCCATCTCTTTTAGAGAACTACAGACCAGTTTCCCTTCCTTTCATTGCAAAAATACTTGAACAAGCACCGTTCAACCAAGTCTCTGCCTTTCTCACACAGAACAACCTTCTCGACAAAAATCATTCTGGTTTCAGAAGTGGACATTCAACCAAGACTGCATTGCTCTCAGTTGTTGAAGCCCTAAGACTGGCAAGAACAGATTCCAAATCTTCAATACTTATCTTGCTGGATCTGTCTGCTGCTTTTGACATGGTTAACCACCAGATCCTCCTGTCAACCCTATTGGTAAAGGGCATCTCAGGAACCGCACTCCAATGGTTTGAATCTTACCTCTCAGATAGGTCCTTCAAGGTATCTTGGAGGGGTGAGGTGTCCAAGTCGCAACATCTAGCTACTAGGGTGCCTCAGGGCTCAGTTCTTGGACCACTTCTCTTATCTGTCTACATGGCATCACTAGGTTCTGTCATTATTTCTCTGTCTTTATGTAGTTATTAATTATTATTATGTTTCCATCTTTAAAATCTGGTCACCTTTCTGTACATAACAGCAGTTTTAGGCCAGAATTCTCAGATGGGAAGTTAGTCTTGCAGAATGACAGCAGTTTCAGAAAATAGGCAGGTCTGTGTTTTTTATGTGTGTAATGCAAAATACAATTTTGGAATTTGAATTTGATTTAGTCAGATGTTATTTGATGAGGTCTGCTGGTCTGTGCAGGACCTGTTGTGTTTGACATTGTAATGTAAGATATTCAGAAAAACACTGATTCGGTAAAAATATTATTGTCCTTTAAATAACTCTGTATGAAACTCTGCAATCCATTGTCAGTAACTGTTTAGAATTCTGATCATGTATTTCACTCTACAAGGATGCAATTTACTAGCTGTGACGTAAACACAGTGACACCATTTTTCCATACAAAACATCCTAATTTCCTGCAGAAGACACTAAAATATTCATATTTGAGCATTCCCCTGGGAACTAACAATTTGGGAAACTGTACTATGCACTGCTGTTCTGAACTGCTGTGATGTTAATCAGCTGTATATTGTCTGTTAGCCTGGCCTGCGCTGTTGCTCTGGGATGTAATATTACACTGGACTGTGCTGCTGTTCTCTGCTGTTTTATCACTGGGGAATAGAGTCAGGCTCAAATTAATCTGATTACATTTCCCTTTATATTCTCACAACTGGCTAGCCAGCTAGCTGTGTTCTGTGGCAATTGACCAAGGTGTCGGTTAGCAACTAAATGATAGCTAAAACAGATTGACCTAAAGTAACTCTGTCAAAATAGCTTGTTTCATTATAAATGATACAAACTGCCTGAAAATAAAAATAAAAATCACACAATGCTTACTATAGGAGATGCCTGTTCCAGATTAAAGGGGGAAAAAATCTGATATTCTTTGAGTCCAGGGTTATCTTCTTTCCCAACTACAAAATATTGTGCAGCCCACATACTATATTAATATAATATGACAATATAACAATTTATAAGAAAGAAATTGTGCTATTTTATTTTGACTAATAAATCTTATTTACAAAAAAAAAAAAAAAAAAAAAAAAAAACACTAATCAAAGGCATCCTGCAGTCCTAGTCCTTAATTGCATATTTTGCTGGGGGTTTTTGTTTGTTTGTTTTGTTTTTCATTCCTAGACCAGGGGCCTGTTCCATAAAAGACGTTAAAAAAAGCGGGGATTAAAGTCCAAAACCTGACTTGAAATAACCTAACAAATCAATCGGGACTAAAGCGGTTCCGTAAACGACAATTCAAGTTAACGCAATCTGACTAATGCTATCCAGGTTCAGTGAGTCAGGATAATTTGAGTACACGCTTATTCTGAAGCAGCCTTTAATGTCGATCATGGATCAAATCGATCCACCATAGCAAACAGCGAATATTTGTGCTGTTTAACGCATTTGAAACATTGTGTTTTCCTCAGTGCATAACTAATACGTCACAGGTATATTTTTTACATCTGTAAATGTCAGAAAGCCATATATCCATTTAGCTGTCAGGAGTGGGCGGGGCTTATGCGAGAGAACGAGCGCTGCGGCGCGCATGCGCGCTACACAGACGGAGCAGAATAGAATACTAGCGCAAAAATTCTGAATAAAATATACATTCTGCTAAAATATTTGTTGTTGGACATTAAATGTGACACATAGAATTTTAATTTCCTACATATGTGTATTTTTATGATAGCAGCAACTGTTAATCACTAGCTCAAATGAGTTAAATGTGTGTTCCTCTTATCAGTTAAAATGTACTCTGATTTCTATTATAAATTTACATTTTTAATTCAGTGATTTTAACTTTTGATTGTGTTTTTATGCTTTAATGCTTTAAAGAGACATTTTAGATTGTAATGTTTTAATGTTCTAATAACCATAAAAGTTACACCTGTCATAAATTCAGAGAGAAAGGCTGCATGGCTAGAAACTTCTGATCAACTGCATGCACAAGTAGCCACAATGTTAAAATGTCATTCGCCTACATTTTGGGCACAATACATTAAATACAGTTGGTTGTAGCCTATTTTTTATTTATTTGATTATTTAAGGTGTATTTTCTGTATACTTTTCGGACCGATAATAAATTCAACTGACTGTATGTGAGAGAGTCAGTGGTAATATCGATGCGTTCCTATTGGTCAGTGTTAGAGGAGCTCAGCTTAGCCGGACAGTTAGCCTGCTCCGGACCAGGTTAGTTTGCCAGCATAAGTTGCCGGGGTAACTGAGTTTGAACTTTTTAAAGTTTGATTTATGAAACCGAATCTACCAAAAATAAGCCTGACTAACCGAAATAAGCCTGGCTTATACTCTAATCTTGGTTTATGGAACAGCCCCCAGGACTTACTGAGCATGCGCACATCAATACCAGCGTCACCAGCGTCTGACACCAGCGGGCACCATTGGCTGCCACCATTGGCTCACCCGGGACAACAGTTACTGTATTTGCATTACTGTAAGGGATAGGTTTAGAGTTGGGGTAGGTGTAGATGTTAATAAATCATAATTAGGTAGCATTTTTCATTGTCGAGTTGTACTACCTACTGTTTTAATGGGAGGTAACAAAATCTGACAGGATAGCACAAATTGAAAGAACACCGGTTTATGCAGGTTAGCCAATTAAAAGCAGACATTATGATTTAGTTTAATATGGCTTAGACCTCTTTATTCCACTGTGGTCTTCCATTTGTTAAACACCTGAAAAAGCCTGATTGACCATTACAAAGGTGAACGTCACAGCAAAATGGCACTGTTTGGTAATATTCCTGGGCAATGAAACCAAGATAGAAACCAAGCTATTACAAGGCTTACATGATGAAACAATGCAAAACATTCATAACAGAGATATCAAATGTAAACAAAAACAACAATAAAAAACAAACCGTGGACCACCGTAGTGCTACAAAATATGTCTAGTTTCTTTTCTGGGTAACGTCACATCATGTAATCCTCTACGTGCCAACAAATTGCATTCATTATGAAATTTACATGTTACACATAATACAATCTGACACAGACAAGATGAGTAATCAAAAATATATAAGTGAATAAAAATATAAATAAATGGATTAAAAAAAAGTTAAGATTTCTCCCAACCATGCAAATTAAATACAGAGGTGCAGCAGTGCAAATCTCCGCTGTGTTGTCTAGCAGAGACGTCACCGGCCCGGGTCAAAAGAGATTATCTTCTCAAATCCGTCCACACAATCCCATGCGTGCAGCTCTCAGAAAAAGGCTGGATTGGTGTGTTCAATGACGCAGCGTTTGCAGTGACGCTTGACAAAGTGTAGCGCCTCCAGTGGCACGTCACAGTCCTGTACATTCAGCAGCTGAAGGTCGAAGCAGTTGGCTGCCACCACCTGCAGCCCGCGGCCCGAGATGCTCTCGCACGACTTCAGACTCAGTCTCTTCAGGTTGAACGAGTTTAGTGCAAGCTGCTCCAGGCCGGCGTCCGACACCAGCGGGCACTTCCCGATGTCCAGGGACTTGAGCTTGAGGCAGCTCTTGGCAAGGTGCTCGATGCCGTGATCCGTCAGTCCCTCACAGCCACGAGCGTTCAGGTAACGCAGTCTGTTGCAGTATTTGGCTATGTAGCGCACGCCTACGTCTGTGATGCGGCCACAGTGCGCTATACTGAGGTAGCGCAGGCGGCCCTCTAGTTTGGCGATCTCCCGCAGGCCAAAGTCACTGATGAAGCGGCAGTCGCTGACGCTGAGCTCCCGCACGGACGGGCAGTAGATGACTAAGAAGCGCAGGCCCTCATCGGTCAGGCGCATGCAGCGCCGCAGGTAGAGGTGGGTGAGCTGAGTGCAGTGGGCGGCAATGGTGTGCAGGCCTTCGTCTTCCAGAGCAAAACAGTCAGTCATGTCAAGGTAGCGGATGGAGATCTGCTGCCCATGAAGAGGGGAGAGTTTGACAGACACGTCCCGTGTCAGGCTGATGCAAGTCACCTTAGAGCACCCTGCAGAGTACAAAGACAGAATTATAGAAAAATGTTACGTCTTTTGAGAATAAAATGTCATCTGTTTTAATAGCACACACAATATGTAGAATTCAGAACCTGATTTGAAAAATTTACCAAAAACTATGTATTTAAAGATGAAGTGTGTGCTTCTAGCATCAACAAATTAAATAGCACACATAATGATAAATAATGATTGTTTGTTTATACAATTAATATATAGTTACTATATATTATATATATATAATTTTATTTATAAATACAAATAAAAGATTCTATAATATTGTTATAATATATTTTAAATAATAATAAATTATATATTTTTTTTAATTTTAAGTTTTTCTAGGTCTGTCTACCATGTTTATTGGATTACTCTTAAGCAATTACATTATATAAAATTTGAATATAGATTTCAAATGCTATTATTATTTAATTAATATACTGTAAATATAATATACGACAAATAAAAGCTTTGGAATTAATATATTACTATACATGCTTTTATAAAAATATGTTAGTTGAGATCACCTTGCATAATTTCACATCCAGACACTCAAATATATATATATATATATATATATATATATATATGTATTAATATTATTATTTATTTATTAAGTTTTTTAATGTTTTTTTAATAAACATTTAAATCTATCTGGATATGGAAGTATGCTCTCATATCTTGGATAATTTTCTTAGAAAAAAAACCTTTTTTTACTTATAATTGTCTCTGCATATTAAGTTGACACAGGAGAAAGTATTTTAACAAAAAATACACATTTCAGCTTTAAACTACATCTTTGATGATAAATTATAGGGACTGTTCTGACGATTATGAAAAAGAAAAATCCTAAAACATTTCTTCAGAACCATGTGTATGGGATGATTTTTATTCCCAAAAGACTGAAGACTTTTTTCATGTTGTCAGATGCACATGAAAAGAAATACCAAATGTTTGCCTTTAGATCTGTTTTTACAGAACTCACCGAAGAAAGTCTTGATGTGAAACATGCCGTCTAAGAAATGTATCTACTCAGCTGTCTGTCATCTGATTTAATTTATGAAACACCAACATCAGACAAACAAAAGCCTTTACAGTAGAACTAAAGCTGAAGGTTATTGCAGAATATCGGAAGAACATGAAAATGGCAGCAGAGGGTTTGATCTAAACCTTGGAGAGACATCTGAATTGAGTTATATCAGGACGAGTGGGGGATGGGATCTCCCTGCATCTCCTTTAGGAGCACATTGAGAATGCAGCGCTCCAGTCCAACAGCAGAGGGACCCCAGCTGGACCCCTGCACTCACACAGGAAAAACACCATGGTCCAACAGGAAGTGCAGCGCAGGAAGTTGGAAATAAAACACCAGGGAAGGGACTTGAGGACTTGAGGAGGAGGAGTATTATTTTCTGACATACTCATTTACTAAATCCTAAATTATAAACTTCTATATGGTCCTCTGTGAAATATAATGCTTCTAAGAAAACTGAAAAGAAAAACGGATAAAAGGTTGCCATTAAAAGACATTAAAACATGAACAGAGAAAGCTATATAAATATACTATACAATAATATGTACTGGACAAGTGGACACATATTAATATAGAAGCTATTTAAAGTTATATACACATTAAATAGTCTACCTTTATAGCAATGATTTTCTATACATGAGACAGTTGATCATTGATTCTCTAAATTAGGGTAGCAGATTTTCCCTAAGCACCTTAAAAGTCAGAGGTCCTGGTTCTGCTTGGGCTTATGTTTCTTTTGGGAAGTATAGAGAGCGAAGCCAGAATGCCAGAGCTATTAATACCTTTTCCAGCTTTTCCAAGAGGAAGTCCTGGACATTTCAGAATAATCTTTGTGAGAAAAAAAAGACTCAACTGTCTTCTGTGCTGGACAACAAAGCAGGTGAAGCACAGGCTTTTTGGCTCTGAGTCAGGAAGTCATTTATACAGCTGAATAAAAATCCTTCTGTGTTTTCAGAGTTTGTAGACCAACACAGTTACATTACTGACATGTTTTGTTGAGAATGTCAAATTGAATATAACTGTGTTAGTACAGACTCAAATAATTCATTATTTCTGCTTTTTATGCCAAATGTTAAAGCAGTGGTTCTCAACTGGGTCACAGGTCTGCTCTGGTAGTGAACCGCAGGGGAAAATCTGAGATGAATGCAAATTATAAAATTAATCTGTAGTTTCTTATCCTTGAAAACAAGAACAAAACTACACTGAAAAAAAGTGTTGACTTTTCAAAGTTATAAATGAAAGATTAATAAAAAAAAAAATTTCTACTTAAATCATTCCATGTCTAATTCAATGTGGTGCTGTTCTTTGTTATTAATTGTGAAATATACTAGCGATCTCTGAGTGAAATGTTTTTAGTAGTCACAAGGTAAAAGAAACAACCCAGTCTATATTAAATCCGGGTTCACTTGCAATGAAGATAAACTATGCCAACCACAATTTGATATGTGCAGTGAATTATTGGCTGCCAAGACTATAAGATCACTGAAATTCAAGAGACTTTCAGAAACCAAAATTGGTCAATTTTCCTGTTCAGACTAGATCAGCAATAATTGTAATAATTTTGCATACTGTTGGACCTATGCAGCGTCAGTGTTGGGAGTAACGCGTTACAAAAGTGATGCATTACAGTAACGTATTACTTTTTGATGTAACGCAGTAGTGAAAGGCATTACTAATCAATTTTCAGTAATATTTTACTCGGTACATGTTTAGTAACACACAGCCCCCAATTTTTTTATTATTTTTTTTATTTAATTTAAAGTCGGGCTCCGACTTTTTATGTGCCTAGGCCCGGGCTTTGGGCCAATATTCACGTCATAGTTCAGACGCGGACCGGTCCTCGGGCCTGTTTTAGGCTTCTCCTTATCTTTATATTTTAGACATCCATCAATTATTGATGAAAAAAGTTGCCGCACTGGTGGAAACAACATGAGTCCGTGCTGCCACGACTGTCAAGAGCGTCTCGACGGTGTTTAGTGTACCGCAGCAGCAGCGAGCCGTCAGCACAGCTGAAGAGTTCTGCTTCAAATACACACAATAAAGCAAAAGCCCCAGCAAAAGTAATTACCATGAATGTATCCGCGGGATTCGCCATCTCCTCATTAGACGCGCCTTTACAGAGAAGTGCATCTTCACGGATAACAATTATATTAAATAGTTTTTGTTTTCGTTTTTATTTATTTCGTTAAGTAGTCATTTAAAGCTTTCTATAGATATATTTATCATGTCTGTGAGGCATGTAGTCGCTGTCTTTCGGTTCATTTTTGTGAAGCGCTCCGGTTCAAGATAAAAGCACGACGTTTTGTTGATATTGTGAGTGCACACAAATAAAAGTAGACCCTTTAAAGTTCCGAATGATGTATTACTCTTACCTTTATGAGCAAAAATTACGGCGCAAGTTGTTTCCATTGAAAAAAAATTGTAATTGATTGCGCTGGTGCCTCCATGCCCAACAAACTACTGGATGCAGCGCACATTTATCAAGGTTTAACGTTTAAACATTGTTATATGCTTGAACTATTTTAGTATATCTATAGATTTTATTTTAGGCAAGTCATGATGATTTGAGAAGGCTAAATTGATCAAACATGGCTAAGATCAGCCTGCCGGTCTGCCGCTGGCCGCTTGGTCATTACTTTAAGAAAGAAAATACTTATTTAATGAACAAAAAATGCTCCAAATGTTTTTTCTAAATGAACTTAATAAAAAGCCGGAACGAAATATAAACACTTTGCCATAAGGGCAGGGCTCTAGTACATTTTGTCATTTTAGAATGTTAAATTCTGCTTCTGTAGATATTTTGGTGAAAGTAACTCAAAAGTAATACAGGAGTCATGTAACGCATTACAATTCTGAGACAGTAATATTGTAAGGTAAGGGATTACTTTTAAATGACATTCACAAGTAATCTGTAATGTATTACAGTTTGGAAGTAACTTGCACAACACTGTGCAGCGCATACTATGTCACGAAGATACAAATATTTTGTACAATAAACAAATCTGGTGCTGTTTTGGGACGCCACTTTATGTCTAACTTAAAATCTGGGTTCTGGAGCAAAACCAGTCTAATAATTAAATATTAAAATGTACAACTCTACATTAATCATTAAATAACTTCTGATTGGCTAAAACCGAGGTGTTGTGTTCAACGTGGGCAGCGACTGTTTAGAACAGATAAATACTAATAATACAACCAAACATTATCACCCAAGATAAATTACCTGAAACATCCAGGTGTTCCAGGCTGGGGCAGCGTGACACCACCTCAAACACGGCCTCGTTGGACACGTTGTAACAGCCGGCCACCTCTAAGTGACGCAGTTCTGGGCAGCACTGTGCCACCGTGTACAGTCCTCGATCAGTCAACCTCCGACAGCCGCTGACCACCACCGTCTCCAGGGTGAGACACACATTGGGGGTGTCCTGACACAGTCTGCGAGTGAGAACCCGAAGCGCACGGTCCACGTGAAGCACGTCTCCTGTCAGACGAATAGTCCTCCATAAGCGTGGGTCCCACGCCAAGTTGTACCAGCGGCGGCAAACACGGGCACACCGACACAGCTGGTTTGTGGGCAGATGGGTGAAGATCTGCAGGAAGGCATGGTCAGGAAGGATGTCGATGGGCGCCCCTTGCTGGTCCCTCGGCTGTCGCAGACTCCTTTGCGGATGGGTGAGGGAAGTGGGTGGTGTGTGGACCATAGCGATGGTTTCTGTGCCGAACGTGGAGGAAGACGTGGAGGAGCCATTAAGCACGCCTAGAGGTGAACGAGGTGGCAAAATCAGAGCTGGACTTGGCGTACTCAGTGTTCGCATGCTAAGGTCCGAGTCTGGGAAGAGGGGAAATAGAAAAACAGGCAGGAAATGAATAGAGAGGAAGACAAGATCACATTATGATATTGCACTCAAACCATTCTGAGAAAATCATTGTGTAACACAGACAAGTTGTTGAAATAATGTAAACAAATCGCAGTCTTTCCTTTTCAAATCATTTCCTCATCTAATGCATTGTCTTTCTGCACAAGCGATGCCCTTGGCTCCATCCTGCAATGATGACTGAGGAAGAAAGTGTTTCATAGCTTTAAGAAAAATGACTCTGGCAGGCTTGTTGAGATCTAGCATGTACACACGGCCTGCAAAAACCATATTCACATACTAATTTCCCGTGAATTTCCTCCTGGCCTGATCCATGGCTAGAATCACTGAACCCCCATATAATGTATCAGGCCTTATTTAGTCCTTCCCGAACCATCAGGGCAGTAATGAGTGGATGAGGATCAAGGGGTACCAAGCATTTATTATTCCGTTTGATTAAACTGCAAGCTACTTGACCACAATATGTATTGTTCAGCAGAACTCAAGCCATAAGTCTGTTATTTCCATTTATTTATGGGCATGATGACCCCATTGTTCCCTTTGACAGATGTTTTAGTCCCCTAAAGTTTCACAGTGTGCTGTGTTGAATAATGGGAAACAGCAGCGCATGATCATATCCCATTTATGAGGGATATGCTTACAAAGATGAGACTATGAGAGCCAGCAAGCTAGCACACTGATGGTCTTCAAGCACTGCCCCTGAGAAGATCACATCTCCATAACATCATGAGGTGTTCAAGCGGGGATCAACAAAGTAAAAGGGAAATTTCAGTTCCGATTAAATATTAGGAAAAAAGTGTGACTCCACAGCCAATTTCTATTCTATTCTATTCTATTCTATTCTATTCTATTCTATTCTAGAAAATGTAATTTCAATTATAAATCAATTGAAATCAGTTCTTGCCAAAGCTGTGTTACACAGACTTTTCAGTCACAGCATCAATTTCTAAAATACTTGGCCTTTACTAAACTAAACAAATTTCATTCATTTTCAAAAAATTACTGGAAAATGTATAATGTTTATCTTTAGGAAGTTACAACCCATCTAACAAAAATATGTTCCAAGAACACTTCCATAACGTTCACATTAAGTTATGAATAAGCATATTTCTGAATGTTCTCAAAACATCCAAAATGTACATAAAAAAAATAAATAAAATTGTTTATGTGAATGTTAAGGGAATATTCCATTTTATAATTTTGTAAACATTATGGTAATGTTACTTTTTAATGTTCTCTAAATATTCTGAAACAAGTAGTAACGTTTTAAAAAAGTTAGGTGAATGTCCAACTAAAACATTTCAGGAAAAAACTAAATCCATCCCAAAACATTCCATGAACGATGTATAAATAATGTTTAAGATTTTCTTTAGGACCGGGTATTGTCTTCAATAAACAAAATCCTCTAAGAAAAAAACAGGAAGGCCAAAAACCCCATACAGGACAAAAACCCCATACAACTCAAAGTGCCAGAAGGGAATATAGAGAGTGAAACATTTAGCTTGGATTGAATGGCTACAGCCACCACATTCACAAACTTAGTACTCTGAGCAGCCAAAGTCCCTTAATGTTATGGGGAGTCACTACAGTTGGCAGAAGAAGCAGAAGCCAATTACGTTTTAATGTCACACTAGAGACGAAGAATTGGAAATGGCCTTGCAGGCTGGCACTGAGCCCTGACTCACATGCTAGATTACTGCCCTCACTACCAGCTGAATTACACTGCCATGAGGAGATGCTATTCCCTTGCATAGCTAATGCAAAACATCAGCCTCTAATTGAACAAACAGTAGGAGGAGCTAGTGCTGGTCATTTTCAAAGCAGTAATCGCAACCCTGCTGGAAAATCCAGTTTAAACCAGTAGCTGATTTGACCTGGTTTAATTTATGGTCATTAGCTGGTTCAAGCTGGTTGATCAGCCAAAGCATTAGCTGGCTAAACTGGTTTTGACCTGGACTTTAGTGCTGTCTTACCAGTTGAAGACCTACAAGTGAATTTGCTTCTATTTTGCATATTTTAATTATTATTATTATTTTTTGCATTTAATTTTTTTAATGCATTTCAGATTTGCTTTTGTTTTAATGACAACAATGAATAATCCAATAAGCATCAAGAACATTTGACTATTTGTCCAATCACATTATTAGTGTCTCTGTATCGCTTGCCATAGTGTGTGAAATAATACAGGAGTTCATGTCCAAAAGTTGTTCATTGGTTTTAACCACCAAGGCATGTCTTGCTCAATTCATCTTGTTAAATGGTAGAAGTGTAAAGTTGCTTATTGTCAGAACTCAACAGGAGGCTTAAAGAAAATTTCCTGAGTTAACAGTTTATACACTCAAATACATAATTTTTTTTTCTTCGACAGATTGAATAAACAGTAAAGCAGCAACTGCAATCAGGGTGCCAGTGTCTGTTTCACACATTCATAATAATGCATTACTCAAGCACACAATGGGATTTCAGCAGCTTAAAGCTTTGTGGACTGAGGGCTGGAGAGCGGTCACGCTGATCCTGAAGAACAGGATTAAAAATCTACTAATCCTCCATTAGTTTTAAATCAATGGTTCATCGGTGAAACCTCGACACCAATCCAATGACCAAAAACATATGGAGAAACCCACTTCTGGTGCTTCATTTTCTTACGATCCTTCTTGAATATACATTGTTTGGTCCTAAAGAATCCACGAGTTTCTAGAACTCTCCCTTTTAGCCTCCAAGTTTTATTTGTTGCAGTTATTTTCTTCTAAATCCCCCAAAACTTCTGTTTTAAAGCAGTAACTTTGCCAAATTTAACCCAAAACCACATATAATGCCACAGGAGCCATAATTACCTCAAGCCACGAATTGTATCTCATTATTGCATTTATTTTAAGACTTTTCCATGCCTGTTCTGGTTGCAATCTAATAAAATGAGGTGAAAACATGAAACTTGAAGTTAAACTAAAACGTCATTAATGTCAATATACAACTTTTTATCTTTATATCTTTTTCCTACAAATCATTGGAAGTTGAATGTTGAAAAATGTGAAATGCCTCTGTGGCGTTTGTTTGAATTGTTCAGGGGTTGCCTCTTTCCTCTTTTTAGCAGAGAGGTGAAGTCCATGAATATCGCATAATAGACTGTGGATTGGTATTCCAGGCAGGTGTAATGAGGATCTAAGACATAAAACTACTCCAGAGACAAGATGCCAACTAGCCTTTTAAATCCACTGACAAATGCCTGCTCTGACAAAAGTAAAAAAAAAATACAGACAAAAACAAAGCCTCCAGTGTTTCAAAGCAAAATAACCCCTTTTAAATAGGCCTGTTTTAAATCAGGTTTGCAACCCAAGTAACACAGTTTACCTTCCCAGCATTTCTTTCAAATCTTGAATCAAAGATACCAGGGAGCTGGAAGAACACTGTGTCTACACCAGAAGCGACAGTTGTCGCCTCGCATCGTGCCGCAACAGCTAAATTCTGTTTACACTGGATGCGACAAGCAACTGTTGCAAATCCTTTGAACTTACTTACTGAAATTACTTTGTGTCAGTACAGCATAAATATAATGAGGTATCAGTTTACTGTCATGGATTTGTCGTGTCGTGCCGCACCACATCAAGTTTAAACAGCATCACCGATTTTACTGGGATGTATTGAATTTTGATACATTGATTTTTGTCGCGTTGTGCCGCACCGAGCCACTCACGTCTGGTGTAAACAAGGTGTAGTAAGTGTTAAGCCTTCATTTCTGTCAGGACCACTATAGTCAAAGATCCTAGCATGGATAAGAGCAGGGTAAACAGAACAGAACCAACAAAAATGTATTGCAGATATCATTAAAGTTCAATTATTTAATGTAACATTTTAGAATTAGTCTGATTCAAAGGAGAATCAGAAGGCTGAATCCTGACTGACAGAGGAAGAGTTGGGGATGGCGGTGGGTAATTAGCTATTGAGCAACGCGAAGCTGGTGATAATACTGATGGACCTAATATATGAATCCTGTGATAGGTGTTGCATTCCTGTAGGTAGATGTGGATCAGCTGAGAGTCAGTTGATGCAAGCTTGACTAACGTGACCTACCAGAACTAACGCTGACGCTAGATTTATGAAATGTCACATAAAATTGCTTAGCTTGTTGATTTTTGATATTTAATTTCAATTGTTAAATATATAATATATATATATATATATATATATATATATATATATATCAGTCACAAGATGTTTAAAGAGAAAGTTCTGAAACATTTGTCATCATTTATTCACCCGTTTATAATTATTCAGTCGTTTTAAACTCTTCTCATCCATACAATGAAAGTGAATGGGGTCCAATCTTCACTGAGCAACACTGACTGTCACTGAATGTCCAAAAAACACCAAAACATTTTTCAAAATTATCTTCTTTTGTGCTTAAAAAAAATCAACAACCACCTAATTTCAACAGGACTGTATTCAATTTGAGGGCCCGCAAACAAAAACAATTGTTAAGCCCCTAATAACAATCTGAATAATCAGGAATTCAAGTTTCAGCTGCAACATTCCAAAAACACAAACAATTTCCAAACATTAACCAAACACAGCATTTTTGTGACCCATTCAACAAAACTCTGCCAAAGCTCTACCACAAAGTATGCAATTGAACTTCCCCCAAAAGATTGAGAGCAAATGTTCAATATCAGGTTGAGCTGTCTAGTCTTCTCATCGCCTGGCATTGAGATAGGTGTAGGTAAAGACCTTTAAACACACAGACCAAAAAATGACAGACGAGAATGTGAGGAATGCCATTTTACCCTGTAGCTCACTTAAGCAAAGCCTGCTGTGAACTCTCAGACTCGTCACTCCTCCAGCTGTTCAGCATCCCGTCACTCACTGACCTCTGAACAATGTCAAGTGGGAATGTTTTCCTGCACACCTCTATAATCTGAGACGGCGCTGCTCATGTGGCCCGTACAAGCATTGTTAATTGCACAGCTGTCAGCTCTGGGATTGATTAGTTGTTCCTGTTACAAAAGCTTCCTGCTGTTGAACTTTAAGACCTTTATTCATACATACTTCATAGTCTGCTTCTGAATAATCAAACCTGATCTCAAGGATATGCTATGTTCTCATAGAACTAACTCTTTTTGAAAACACCAAATGGAAAAACAGCCAGAAACGGAGGGGTTGGAGGGAATCACTCTTACAAATTTGACAACAAAAGTCTTGTTTCATCTCAGGAGTGTTCCAAGGGTAATTGCTCACAAATATGCCTAATGCAGATTGGTGCTTATCTTTAGACAGGACCCTTTAACCATAATCTCGGTCGAAATCTTCAACCTTTTGAAGGATGAAAATGAGATGTTTGGAGTTAGGGCCAGCTTCTATGTTTTGTGCAGACTCCAAAGGGTCTGGAGTGGAGGTGAACAGGAGGTCAGACCCACTCACTCCTGTTGTTTACTCATGCACAGACGACTGCACAGCTCCACACAGGCCACTATCAGGGGTATTACCTCGAGCTAAAACGAAAAATTTGGCTAAGACAGTTGCATTAAACACGCAGTGCAGATTTCAGAACAACAAACACAACATCAATCAAAGTTGCAAATATGTTGTTATATAATCCATCACATCTACATTACATTGAAAAACCCAAAAGCTATTGTCTTTCTACCCCCACTTTTTCCAAAAAAGGCTACCTGATATCAGAGTATGTGAAGAACCCAGTTCAAAGCATCCTGTGATCGGTCCACTCCAGTTTTTCAATTTTATTCTTATTGGTGAGAAAAGCCCCACTCCAAATACATTTCACAGCAATACTGTCACTGCTCCCCTGTAAAGCGTGTTTTTTTTTTATCATGAATGTCTGGATACAAGATGGAGTGAAATCATGTTGGTTCAATTTATGCACAGTTGCAAAGAGGAGTGTGTCCTATTTTGAATTGAGGATGTCTTAATTTCCAATTTCTGCATTTGTATTGCGGTAGCAAACAGGGTCCGTGTAACGGTTTGCAGTTCTTTGTTCAATTTGCAGCATCAAAATTAACCAGATAAAATTTGGCTTCAAACGTTCATTTTTCGTTTTTTTCAAATACCTCACAAACGAATAATTGTCTCTCTGTTTGATTTTCCAGTCTACAAGTTTAGGTTGTGGCATCCGAATAAGATTTTTGAACAAACTTAAAACATGACTCGTTATTCTGATTTTCCATTTTTTGTGTTTTGCGCTCGCGGTTGGTCCGTACCATTACTGCCGGGGGACGGAATGGGGGATTACTTTAAGCCTGCAGCGGACCCAGAGCGCTGCCGCTTTATGTATAGGCAGGGTGCGATTTGCCGGGGGGACCTTTAATGCTTTAATGCTTTAATGTCCCGTTTAAATCAAATGATTCAGGATACGTGCTTTAATGTCCCGTTTAAATCAAATGATTCGACCTGCTTTAATGTCCCGTTTAAATCAAATTGTTCGCAATACGCACTTTAAAGTCCCGTTTTGAATCAAATAATTCGCAATACGGGCTTTAAAGTCCCGTTTAAACAACTGATTCGCGATCTGATTGAAGCGCTTCGAAACAGTGGTCTGATTCGGAGTTTCAAAAAGCTCCCTTGATAGGCTACTTTGTTGTTTGCTCGCTTTATCAATTTATTCGTTGTTTGAAATAATCATTACAATTAATAGGCCTAACTTACAATATTTTTTATTAAATTGTGATCACGTTAGACAGTTTCAGTCGTTTTAAAAACATTTCATGACGTGACACTCATTACCTGGTATACTTGCCTAAAAAGACTGGTATCTAATGTGCGTTGTTAAACGATTACACTAACAGTTTGGTCAACCTCCGCCTATATGGAGAGAGAATATATAGGCTATATTTTGTGTGTGTGTGTTCGGGTTTTTCTATCCCGATGGGGACTGCAACTTGAATGAGCACTGACTCATGGGTCTCCGTAGGAACCTAAATTAGGTCCCCATGGGGAAACAAGTTTATACAGAATGATGTTTTATTTATTTATTTTATTCATATTTTTGTTAAACCAAAAAAAATGCATAAAGTTGTTTGTTTATAGGGGAATGTTTAAGGTAAGGGGACATACAGCCATGAAGAACAACAGGAATATTTAAGAAATTTAAGAAATGCCGTCTAATCCAGGCCACAGACGTTCAGAGATTAGTTACATTCCTGCTCCAACACACTGTAGTTTTCAAATAATATTCTGATTCCTAGCTAAATCAGGTGATATTTAAAAGTGTTCTTTGTTTCTGTGCTGCATCTTTAGAGCAAGTGCTAAGCCCTTTTAGTCCATCCATCCACCAAATCTCATGCCTTCACATGCCTTATAAATGACAGCTGTGCTCACATTTGTTCCCCTTTTATTTGTTAAACCATTAGAGGACTGTGATCTCTACTTCTTATCCAATATTTTGTGTGTAATTACCAATGCAAGTGCCTTATGTTCTATAAATCGTGGAAGTCGTGGCCTAATGGTTAGAGAGTCGGACTTGTAATCCAAAGGTTGCGGGTTCGAGTCTCGGCCCGGCAGGGATTGTAGGTGGGGGGAGTGAATGTCCAGTGCTCTCTTCACCCTCAATACCACGATTGAGGTGCCCTTGAGCAAGGCACCGAACCCCCAACTGCTCCCCCATAAATGGCTGCCCACTGCTCCGGGTGTGTGTGTGTTCACTGCTGTGTGTGTGTGTGTGTGTGTGTGTGTGTGTGTCTGTGTGTGTGTGTGTGTTCACTGCTGTGTGTGTGCACGTTGGATGGGTTAAATGCAGAGCACGAATTCCGAGTATGGGTCACCATACTTGGCAGTATGTCACTTCACCTTCACCTATAAATGCACTTCTCATTTTTATGTATGCTCATGTTAGATACATTTTAATTTATATTTGAAGATCTAGCTGAGCACTGTCTCTGTTCTTTTCAGGTGTGTTTAACTAGGGTTTAAGATAAACACTGTGACCAAGAATAAACATAGATTAACATACCGGTAGATTAAACAAAGCATGACATAGTAGTGATATGTTCTGCTTCAGCATCATAATTAACAACAATCCTTGGAAATCACTCAGAAAAGATCTGATTAAAGCAATAGGTATGCCTTTAAAGGACAGCCAGATTCTACTGGGTACCAGCACATGAAGGGATTTCTAGAAAAGAAGCTGCAGATGAGTTAGCAAAAGGTTTAAAACAGAGGTGCTCTAGCTCCAACCAGCACCAATATAGTTTCTAGTAATCCCATCTGCTTATCTGGTGTGTTTAATACCAGAACGATATATGAAAGAAAAGGGGTAATAAGAAAGAAAAAAAAGTTAATATTGCACAAGCAGTCCAGTAGATCAGAAAAAAGATCTGAAGAAATGTCAGGAGAGGCATTTGCACTTGGAACAGTAGGTGGCGGTGCGCGCTCTTGACAGAAGAAGCTACGGAATCTGCGTCATTGTCAACGACTGGGCGTGGACACACATCATACAAGAAGGCCAAAAGATGAATGAGTTGTATCAGCTGCAGTTCCTCTACTAACCTGCGGATTATACTTTCGTAATCATCAAGCGCACTCCACTCACACATCGTACAGAAAATCTGTAAAGTCACAGTTAACAGTCACAGTAGCCAATAACTTTTTGCAACTTATTAAAGCGGCAGCGCTCTGGGTCCGCTGCAGGCTTAAAGTAATCCCCCATTCCGTCCCCCGGCAGTAATGGTACGGACCAACCGCGAGCGCAAAACACAAAAAATGGAAAATCAGAATAACGAGTCATGTTTTATGTTTGTTCAAAAATCTTATTCGGATGCCACAACCTAAACTTGTAGACTGGAAAATCAAACAGAGAGACAATTATTAGTTTGTGAGGTATTTGAAAAAAACGAAAAATTAAAGTTTGAAGCCAAATTTTATCTGGTTAATTTTGATGCTGCAAATTGAACAAAGAATTGCAAACCGTTACACGGACCCAAACAGGAAGCAGAATTAAATTTAATTTAAAGAAAGAAAAATATGTATAGTTCTTATATAGGCCATATATTTTATAATATATTATATGATACAATATGTCAATATATATTTTAATTAAATTTACATTAAAATAATTTACAGAAATCATATTTGGTGTCAGTAAGATGAAAGGGTCAGAATGATTTCTGAAGAATCATGTGACACTGAAGACTGTAGTTATGGCTGCTGAAACTTCAGCTTTTCCACTACAGAAATAAATTACATTTTAAAAAACATAAAAAAGCATTCTTTCAAAAGCATTATAAAATATGACAGACCTCAAACTGTTTGTGTATGTGTGTGTGTTTGTGAATATATTAACTCTTTCCCTGCCAGCATTAAAAAAAAAAAGGTTCCCAGCCGCCAGCATTTTTGATCATTTTTAAGAAAGATTCATGGCATCCAGATCATTTTGTTGTATGAATATCTAAACATAGAATAAAAAAAAAAATACACTGCTTTTAAACAAAACAAAACAAACAAAAAATTGTTTTATTCTAGCTTCATGTAATCTTTTTTTCAACATTTGAATGTGGGTAAATTTAATGAAAAACAACATTTTGAACAAAAAGCTGAGAAAATGGTATTTCTGTAAAGAGATCAGATTCAGAACGATGATCAAAACATAGATGCAATAGATCACCCCTAAAGCTTACACAGTCCTATACCACTTCCTGGATAATCATTTCATTCTGTAATAATTAAATAATCTAAACATAATTTTGATTTATATAACGATTAATGTTTGATGATCGTGTCATTTTACATACGCATCTGCTTACATAAGTGATCGCTTGCTTCTGCTCCTTCTTTGCCGTGTTTTTTTAAGATTTATTTTTGCGTTTATTTGATAGACTGTGGTTAGACAGGAAGTGAAGTTGAAGAGAGAGAGAGGGGGGGACACGATCAGGAAATGTCTGCAAGCCAGGACTCGAACACGGGACGCCTGAAGCACAACATGTCGACATGCTGCCCACGAGGCTATCGGTGTGGACTTCTTTGACGTGTTTTGATTCAGACATTAAATACTCTTTAAGAAGATGCGTAATAGTGCCTTCTACTGTACACCAATGAAAACACAGAACGCTGGAAAATTCATAAATTGCGGGGAAAGAGTTGATCATATTTAATAAAATAATAACTCAATCAAAATACCAAGTAATAAACTGAAAGGGTTCCAATATCGTTCACTCTCTCTATTGAGGGCCTTTAACACGTTACTCTCAGAATGGAACTCTTTTGTGATTTTATTTGGAGAGAAAACACAGATGCTCTAATATAGCTTCTCAAATAATGCAGTTATCATACTCATGCTCTTGCAGTTCAGTTTCTGTCCTCAGGTCTCCAATCTCACCATTGTTTTAGTTAAAAGAAACAAAAATGTATGTCTTCAGATGTGTCTCTTCCACTTTGACACCAAGCGTGACCTCTGGCAGCAGACAGTAATCCGATCTCACATTGGAACCTTGGGAACTTGTAACGTTGTGGTGTCGGGGGTCAGAGACCCTCGCTGCTGGACTTTGATTCCTCCACCAAACTTGCTTTCTTAAGTGTCAGAACTATTAAGCTCAAACGTCACGCCAAAAAATGAACATAATTGTAAATGTATAAGTACTAGGGTACATGACAGCAGAGAGGGTTCTTTCCATCTGCAGCGGCAGCATTTGAGTCGCTCAGAGGTTGTTGACAGACCTGGCACTCCTTGCGCTTGGCTCATCTGTCAGTCTAACCACAGTTCCTGACAGACGCTGGTCCTGCATATGTCTCAGCTGTGCCCCTTCCAGCTTCCAGAGGGGCATCTTGTTTTGATTAAAATGCCTTCGGAGCTTCTCATGCGAGATTCTGGGGCTCTGCAGCGTTTGTGCGTTTAAGAGCAGCTGTGCTCATGCCCTACCAGCGAACACATGGACTAATCACTCACATTATCCCTCTTTATTCTGACACTAACTTGTATATTAATAAGCAAAAAAAAATTTGCGCAGTTCAAAAGTTGTTTTAAAGTTCACCATCTTAAGCAGTATCAGGTATCAAAGTATTAGGTGCAGAAAAACATGTTCAGTTCCGGCATCAGCATTGTTTATTTTATTGCGTGCATTTATTCATAATAGTATACTGAGGAGTCGAACCACCGCCTTTCTTTGATGTTTTCACTCTCTAATTATCATATTAAAAAGAAGTGAAGTAACCATGTCACCATAAATATTATTCTAGAAATATTCCTCCTTAAGAGTCCAGGATTCATCTTGTTTAATCAAAAACATCATAAAGGAAATATTCAAACATCTGGTGTTCAAACCAGGGCTTTGCCACAGTAAAGGAGGCGAAGGAAAGGCATTTCATGTTCCTAACCAGTCTGCCCTGTTCTCATTCGCTCCCCTCCCCAGTTTGGAGAGCCTGCCTGGTGATGCATAAAGCAGAGAGGATCTGGAAAAACAGTCTGAAGCCTGATCACCCTCGTCCTGGCCTGGGCCCCCTTACACAAATTAACCACATGTACACTCTGCCTGCACACAAATTTCTACATTAACAGATGACGTCCAGAGAAAATTAAATACAAGGAACTGTGTGCAAGGAAAAGACAAAAAAAAAAAAAAATTGTGATTGGTACCACAAGATCACAAATACATCTTTAAATGGGTCTTTTGGCAGAGGATTAACAGATTAGGTAAAATCGAAGAAATTAGTCACACTGAATTGTGATTGGCTGGCCCACTAAACAACCAAATCTCACAGTGGATGTCAGATGCCAGGCTGAACGCGAATGATCCCTATGCACATGAAAAGCAGCCAAAGCATTTGGCCTCAAAGCTCATTATTCACAGATTCTTATTAGTGCTACACTGATCTAATCTCCAAAACCTAAAATAGCTAATCTGCAGACTGGGCCATGCATTTCGTGGCTAAATGGAAACATACTGTTAAGCCAGAAAAAGACTGGAGTACTTCAACAGAGTTCCTGTCATAGTCTGGATGAAATATTACAGGTTATCTGTCTTCCACTGGCCCATTCCATACATGTGGATGGAAAGGGATGTTTTTTTTTTTTCCTTAAAATTGCCCTTACCTAAAATAACATTAAAGAGATTCATTCAACAAAAATAAAAATTCTGTCATTATTTACTCAACCTCGGTTCTTTCAAAACCTTTCTTGACTTTCTTCTGTGGAACTTCGTATGACTTTCTTCTGTTGAACATTATTATTAAATATTTTGAGAAATGTTTTATTTTGGTAATGGTAACCAAAACCCTTCTTCAAAATATCTTCATTTGTGTTGCCCAGGGGACAAAGTCATACATGTTTGGAACAGCATAAATGATTAAATAATTTTCATTTTTGAATAAATTATCTACTTCCTAATGGGAAAGTTCACCCAAAAAAAAAACAACAACATTGGACCCCATACTGGTTTTTCGGCCCTGGATTTTCTCCCAAATAGGCCCACCACAACTACAAACAGCAGTTACGATCTCACAATATTACAGCAATTAATGTATTGCATTTATGGCAAATAACATCACAAAACCCATGGTGACCCTGGTGAAAAAAACAATGGAAACCATCACAGAAATTCTAATGGTTTTCACTACAAATGCCATTACAAACATTACACAAACCATCAACTTTTAATCATTAAAACCATTAAATAATGGTTTCCTGTTGTGTGTTTTGAGACATGTTCCATTAGGATTTAGTGGTTTTAACAATAACAATATATAACAACAATAATAGGCAACCAATTACCAGTAGAGACCAACAAGGTCCATTACATTTTCCATTAAAACCAATAAAATTTCCATTATAACCAGTAAAACCATTACAAATTCTATTGATGGTTTCTATTTTTGTTTTGTTTTTTCAGCAAGGGATTGAAATAAATGTATTATTATATGAACTTAAATACTTGAAATCTACATAAAAAGAGCACAAAGCAAAAATGTACATGACATAATAATAAACATAAACTCTAGAAACCTGAAACTATACATTCTTCAGTTTGAGCATTCATATGTGTGTGTATGTGTATGTGCGTGTGTGTTAATTGGAGCAATCACCTTATAGGCTACTTAATTTACTCTATTTTCTAACTCAATATCTCTCAAATGTAACCCCTTGTAGAATCGCTGCTGTCTCTTTATGAATTAATGGTATATTCATGCCAGACAATGCAGAGTGATAAATAGCAGTGGACGCTCGGACTAGGGTTGTTCTGGGATTTTACTATAGTGCTGTAGGCTACATGCTGTGTATAGTGAGAGAGGCAGGCAAAAATAACCTGATGTAACTGTTCGATTTTTTTCCTTTTAGCTTCTCCCAACCGCCTTTATCTTCACGTTTTTTGCTTGCCATCACGAGCCCACTCTCCTTCGCGTCAGTTTCGGTTTATTATAAGAAAAAATAGATCGCATTAGCGCCCCCTTTTGTCGGCCATCAACGTCACTTAATTTGACTCTTTTTCTTCAATGATGAACCAGCCAGCCCGACGGTCGTCAAACGGACCTGGTCACATGGCATATGAGTTCTCTTTCATGTCTTATTGTGCTTATCAAATACACACAAGTTTACCTTAAAAACACATATCAGTTACAAAAACTGTCGGTTATGTCTGCGAAGGTAAACAGCAGATTAAAGGGCAGTAATATTATAATAATATCCCCTTTCTACATCACAGAGGGAGTGAAATCTGACACGCTTGTTTTTTCACAAGCTTGCAGAGAAAGGCTAACCAAAAACAATTACTGGGTTGTTCTTTTTCATGTTTTCTGGGTTGGTGGATAAACCAGGGACCTGATTACAGCACTTAAATGTCAGCAACATTTTTATTCATAAATACATTTGAATCACATTTTTATTCCCCAACTAACCAAAAGGTTCATATGAAAGGATTCCAGTATTATTACACATTTATTCTGGAGATCATGCTTCTTATAAAGCAGCTCCTGGCCTCCTAAAAGGAAGCAATGACCTCATCAGAGAAGTTGGGGCACAATGGAAATAACTGCCTACTGACTTCCTGTTCTCTCAACTGCTCCCCATTACAGGAAACAGCCGTGAGAGACAACAGTCTCTGTACTCCAAGTGCATTCCACAAATACACATGCCAGTGATGTAGAATGACAAATGCTGATGATTCTACATTCTGCCATTTTTACTGGAAATGACAATTACACAAAAGACTTTAGATAAGCCATTTTAGAGCACAGTAGTCATGCTACCACATCTACATTCCCATAATGGTAGTCCTGAAGTAAAAGATGGCAGACTGGGTATCTACACGAATGCCACACCAAAGCACCACACAATCAAACTGGTCCAGCGGGGGGTCTTGTTTATTCTTTCTCCACATAAGCGAAGCATCCTTCTCCTCTCAACTCCCTCACATAACTACATGTCACTAATCAGGGGTGCGCTGCGGTCGCTGTAATCATCCTGTCATTTGGCATGAAAGCTCAAGTCTTTTGAAGAGCTTACAAGAGTAGCTGGCCCAGAATCCTCCAACACTTCATGAGTGGTCAGGTCTCCTTGTATTTTATGTATTGACAAATTTGAAAATCTCTCTTTGAATAAAAGACAAACAAAAGACTGATTCTCTCATGAATGCGTGTCGAAGACTGACACGGATGAGAAATTGTTGAAAGAAAAAAATTGAAAGAAAGAAACTGTTGAAAGTCGTTATTTTTGTTTTCTTTGCTCAAAAAAAGTATCCTGATGGTTGATCATCATTTTAGACATAACCATATATAATTCATCTTTTTTCTTTTAAACATAGATAATTTAATACATAAAATAATAAATAATAATAATTTGTGGTCAACTAATATGGATTTTTGATGGCCGATATTTTAGAGAGCAGGGTGGCTGATGGCTGATCATCATAGCAGCAAACTGGATATAGTGCAGCATTTAAAGTTTGTTGACTGTGTCCAGTGACAGCTGAACTCTCCTATACACATCTAATTCACGTGGACCAACTGATTTACACAGAGTATACATTTTTTATGCTTTTTTAAAATACTTTTTTTATACCATATTGTCTATACCATATGTCTACAAATGCACATTTCAGAGCATCTCACAGCTGAATTTGTATTTGCTGAATGCCGACAATAGATGAGAAAGTATCACTGAAAAAAATGATACTATATTTTTTTAAGGTAAGTGGTTGCAAACAATTTATTTTAGCTACATTTAATAAAAAAAAATAAAAATATGTTGAAAGTTAGTCAACTGAATTTTATTTAAATGTAGCTAAAATAAATTGATTACAACCACTTACCTTAAAAAAATTCAATGAATCATTTTTTTCAGTGATAGCGTTCTGTCACTAGAAAGGTGTATACATAACAGAAAAGTGTATATTTGTACAAAAGCTCTATGTTACAATTTATTAGTTAAAACTTTTAAATAGAGACTAATGAAGACGAGAATGGGAGCTCCGTGCATTCAGGCTCTGGCATTCTTATATTCACATATTGGCCGAACAGTTACAAATTATAGGCTTAAAAATTAATGTTGAAAATGTTGAAAATTATTATTTGTTTTGTAGACAGTACATTAAAATGGGACACCGACATTTAGCATTTAAAATGTTCATTTTTAAAAAACATTATTTTTTAGTGTTTTCAATTTTATTTAAGACATAAAAGTATTTATTTTTAGACATAACCATATATAATTTTGATATTATTAATATATAGAAAAATACCCTTTTATTAGTAGGCATAACTGAATATAATTAGCAATTATAAATATGATATTAGACTGAATTTTAATATCCGTGCATCCCTATTGAGTCTATCACGCTTTAGCATGCAAGAACTACCATGTGCACATCTGCCTTTGTATTATAAATGCACTGTATGGGGAAAAATAGCAGAAGAATGACTCAAAAATTGAAATCCTGCAGCAATACCATTACCAAACCTCTCTCAGACTTGCAAAGACTTAAGCTCTGTGGAAAGAAAAACAGTGTGGTTGAATATGGGAATCTTTAAATGCCATGCTCTGCCAAGTGTCTACGGACATCAAATGAATTTCCTCTCTTAAACTTCTACTGTTGAATCTATGCAGCAGTGAAAACAGGCAGACAAAGAAAATATACCTACAAGCTAAAACTCAAGGCCTGGGATAAATCAGCCCCTGCTCTCCTGTTGCAGGTCCACTGCCTCCGCTGTGGTAAAACTCTCTCAAACGGTTTCCTCCTCACAGACATAGAGCTTTGTCATGACACTATGGGCAGCACTTCACCTTATAAATCCAAAGGTTAAAACAAAACTGCAGTCCGAATACATCCATATCGTTTTGTTAAACAGCCAAACGTTGTGCTGGGAAGGGTTGCAACACAGACACCTGCGAGACATTTCCCTTGAAAAACAATCACTTCCCTTTGCTGCTGAGCAGCTTTCAACACCACTGGTACTTGGGTGAAGTCAACTAGTGGGAAAAGTTGCCAAATGGAGAAACTAATTTTTCTATAGTCCTCAGGGTCTGAGATGCTTCAGAACCTTATAGCTTCAGACAAATAAAAACTCTTGAACCTAGTGAACTTGCTGCACAAAGCGTACATAGTCATCTGACTTCTGTGGCAGAATACTGTAATAAGCATAAATATAAAACACGTTCTCACTCCCAACTCGTCACATATTGACGCTTGGTCAGGACCACTTGGCATCGCTTTTTGACGCACAGGGTACCCCTTTAGCTACATTTTTTTGACTCGTTGTTTTCAGTTGTTTGTCTTAGTTTAATGGTTTGCATGCATTTGTAAAAAAACAGAAATCATTTTATATGAATTTATACTTTCATTGGAGCACCTAACCCCACCCCTACACTAAACCTACCCACTTCTGAACAATATAAAACACGCAACAGGCAAATATAAGTGCAGTCACAGGTATTTATTGCAAAAACCGACCATAAATAAGCAGTATAAAAGCATTACAAATAAGTCGTATTGCATTCCAAGTCTTCTGAAGCCATACAAAGTCTTTATGCGAAGAAGAGAGTAAAACATTAGGTTTTAATCACTGAAAATGATCCTGCTCCGTTAACATCTCATTCAAAAACATACTCCCGTCCCGTAGAATGATGCAATCGGTCACGAGACATACAAGAGTCAGTAGCATTTCACAACCAAGGCTGACGTAAGGCTTGTTCTGGCGGCATTTTTTGAATTTGCGCACAGAGACTGAACACAGGATGAGCTTTACGGCGGACAGAGACGGCGATCGCGTCTATTCCTCTCACAAATCAATCGTTGTGCATCAGAAGACTTGGAATAGTAATACTTTTTGAATAAATTATGTGGGTAGTTGTATCTGCCTGTTATATCTTGTGTTTTATTGACAAATGGTAGGTTTAAGGGCAGGGGTTGGGTTATGTGCTCATAAATGTGTAAATGTGACTGTTTACATTGAAAAAATCACACCCCAACATTTATGCAATAATGGCAATATTATTACTCAATATATAATTTTAATCATGACAATCAAATTCCCAGTACCTTTCGCGTCGGCATATTGATGCCAAGGGTAGGGCTGGGAATTGATTCCAAAAAGAATCGATTCCTCGACCAACCTTTGGAATCGATCCCATCAAGGGGATGACTCCTCATTCAGAGCCTTTTTCAGTTCAACAAAGCTTATCCATGGGTGCCTCTCAAAAAGAAGGCTGCATCCTACGAAGGCTGCACAAATTTAAATTCACGAAAATAAATTGAAAGTGTCATTACTGAGATCATCTGAATTTGAGGATGAAGCCTTCTGTTTGAGACACACTATTTGCCTCCCTCATGCTCGATAAAAGATCATTCTTTTTTATATATAAAAGATCTATTTCATTTTTATATTTTTATTACCCTTCGCCTCATGCTCGCTAAAAGTGATCAGAAGTCTGATTCGTTTCCATGAAAAGGTTCTTTCGGATAGATAGTTTTAATGAACCAGTAAAAAAAAAAAAAATGATTCAGAGGTTATTTTACGTTGGACGTGGCTTATGTTGTCCACAATTCTGAGCGCTGCACGGTCAGGATCTTATTTCCATCTAAAATACTATTTTTTATTTCTATCAGCCAATGATAATTCTAAAAGAAAACGTCACGAGCATAGATCAGTGGCCGAGAGCACATCTTATAGACAGATAAACCACGAGCTCTATCAGTGTTATTGTTAATGTTCTAGGCATTTTGTTTCAGCTTACAGTTTGTTAATTTTGTGCAAAGCATACAGTCAAAGTAAACTTCATCATTCAGCTGAACTGTGCACATTTATTTTAGACACTTCATGTCTTGTTCAATTCATGCGATAAACACATGTCCCTGCTGAGCTGTAGGCTATGACTAATTTCACGGGCAAAGCAGACAAAATTACAATTTAAAAATCAATCAGAGCTTTAGAAATGTATCGTCAATTTTACAAATTAAGCTTCATATTATGAGAAGGATACTTTCTACGATCTTTACAGTCGTAGTCAGAATTATTGGCACCCTTGGTAAAAATTATCAAAGAAGGCTCTGAAAATAAACCTGCATTATTAATCCTTTTGATATTTTATTTTTTAAAAATCACAAAAATCTAACCTTTCATTGAGCTAAAACAATTGAAAATGGTGGGAAATCTCATTATGAAATAAATGTTTTTCTCAAATACACGTTGGACACAATTATTGGTACCCCTAGAAATTCTTATGAGTAAAATATCTCTGAAGTATATTCCCATTCATATTTACAATTTTGAGCACTCCAGGGGGATTATGAACATGAAATTATCCAGCCATGGCTTTCTGTTTCACAGAAATAGGGAAATAGGAGGGAAAACAAAGTCTAATTTCCCTTAATCATCTATCACAATGAGAAAAACCAAAGAATATATTTCTGATGTGTAGCAAAAGATAATTGCGCTCCACAAATTAGTGAAGTGGCTTTAAGAAAAGAGCTAGAGCAGTGAAAATGCCCATTTCCACCATCAGGGCAATGATTAAGAATTTCCAATCAACAGAAAATGTTATGAATCTGCCTGGAAGAGGACGTGTGTCTATATCGTCCTAATGCAAGGTGAAGAGGAGGATTTGAGTGGCCAAAGACTCTTCAAGGACCACACCTGGAGAATTGTAGAGAAAGGTTGAGTTTCGGTCAGAAAACCTTAAAAAAAAAAAAAAAGGTCAAACAGCCCCTACATCACCACATGTTGTTCGGGAGGGTTTCAAGAAAAATTCTCCTCACTCATCCAAAAACAATCTCCAGCATATTCAGTAGTCAGACACGACTGGATCTTCAAATGGGACTGGCGATAAAATAATATAAATATAATGCTAGATAAATTTACCATGGATCAAATCGGGGCAAATACATTAAAGAGAATTACCAAATATGATTAAAATAAGCAACCTAGAAGACACTGTCAAAACGGCAATCAAGAAATTAACAGATACCCTCGAAAAAACACATGCATAATTTTCAATGTCATATTTAAATGCAAAAAAGTGCCCAATATAAGTGATCGGAATAGGCAACGTGAGGTATTTCACACTCGTTCATGCACACACCATGAAAGTCAAAACTGTCATTCATCGATGCATACTGCATGATAATCCGACAATAAAAACAACAACAATAATGCTCTTACCTTCGTATCGCTCTATAATTTCACACAAAACTTGAGGAAGTCTTTCATGAAGTTCATATGGAACATAATACAGAACTTAGCACAGTCAAAACTAACAAGTCCAGCAGCTTTCAATGATACAGCCTACCAATATGGACCGTTTAAAGGGGACCTATTATGCAAAAATCACTTTTATAAGGTGTTTGAACACAGTTGTGTGGCCGCAGTGTGTGAAAACAACCAGCCTATAATGGCAAAAAACCACCCACTCGTTTTTTTATAATCTAAAAAAAATCCAGTCTCTCAGAACGAGAAGTTTCTCCCTCTGTTCACGTCACCAAGGGGAAAAAGTCCCGCCCATTTGTGATGCTGCCCTATAAGCATAGACACAGCCCTGAGTAAGAAGCAGCAGTCCGACTCCGCCACTACTGATTACTTGCTGTAACTATATACAATGTCAGCGCCAAAGAGGCATTTCAAGTGTTGTGTTTTGGGATGCACTAACGAACCGCTGAGGACACTGTGGTTAAGTTTCATTGTCTAAGGAAATGTCCCGGAAAAAATCGGTAAAGTCCCCAATACGTGTAGGGATCAATATCAACGCTTTGTGCGCGAACGTCAGCTCCAGACAAAGTAAGTATCACGCGTTTGTTTTCCAAATTGCCCTTCTGAAAGAGCTTCTTGATACTCTGTAAGGCTAATGATGCTAAATCTACCATCGTCTCTGTCTGTTTTCATTGGTGCTGCCCATGAATGATCGTGAATAGGAATGTGGTACTTAAAAGTTGCATGTGAAAGCAATGTGAGTCGATCGCTTGAGCTTGTTGAGCTCATAATCACGAGTAGGACTAAAGTTTGTGATAGCATGAGACCAGCTATGTTGTTATTTTTATCGCGCTGTGCTCCCTGTCTGTGTAATTCAT
This sequence comes from Barbus barbus, assembly GCF_936440315.1. Lineage (NCBI taxonomy): Eukaryota > Metazoa > Chordata > Actinopteri > Cypriniformes > Cyprinidae > Barbus > Barbus barbus. The sequence continues at coordinate 18,836,172 of NC_136743.1, read as the reverse complement.
AAACGTGAATTTATTATGCACAGTACAATCAGATGACTGACTTTTAAACAGAGTATGTTTTCTGTAAAGATAACAGGCTTGTACTAATAGGGGAATGTTTATTTGCAAAGGCTAGCACTGCTATTGCCGGAGCGTGAGCTCTTGAAGCTCCGCCCTCTTCTCCGGGAGCACCAGCTCATTTGCATTAAAGCAACACACTCAAATACAGCGCGTTTTGGCTCATACCCTAAAAGTGGCAATTTTAACAAGCTATAAAAAATGATCTGTCAGGTATTTTGAGCTAAAACTTCACATACCCACTCTGGGGATATCAGAGACTTATTTTACATCTTGTAAAAAGGAGCATAATAGGTCCCCTTTAAAAGATACAAGACAAGATCGTATAGATATATAGATTTTTATTAAATAATTTAACTGTGCAGTGATAGAGCCTCATGTCATTTCCCCCTCAACATGTATAATTCACGTTTTGAGTTAAAACACTCTCCATTCTTTACCATGTAACTTATATTTAGGCATTATGATCCCTTATACAGTTATACATGCAAAATCAGATGCGTTATTTCGCTAAAAACCCGTCACCCATGAATCATCACGTCTGTCTGCTGATCCCTAGTGATTGGCTAAAAGTGAGACCGCAACGTCAACATCAGCACCAGTCTCTTTGCAGTTTGTGTGTGTGTGTGTGTGTGTTTAGTAACGTCGTGATGACTGATCGGATGCAGTATATGCACACTTGGGCTTGTATGTTAACCAATTATCCTATACAAATTATATGTTTGAAAACCACCAAACTGACCCCAAACCAGCCCAAATTTTGTCCACCCACCCAAGCCAATATTTACCTGCACAATCAAATTCAAAACCGCCCAATCTGGCAACACTGGTCAGATGAAACTAAAACATTTGCTTTTTTAGCAGCAAGATGGGTTTGGTGCACACAGGGATAAAAAAAGTATCCCATGTGTACAATGAAATATACTGTTGTATTTTTAATGTTATGGGCCTATATTTCTGCTGGAGGTCCTGGACATCTTGTTTAGACACATGGCATCATGGATTCTACCAAATACTAACATAAAAAATCAACAAGTAACTGACTCTGTTAGAAATCTTATAATGGGCCATGTTTGGATCTTCCAACCATACAATAATCCAAACACAAACCTCAAAAACAACACAAAAATGGGTCACGGAGCACAAAACCAAGCTTCTCCTATGGCCATTCCAGTCCTCTGACCTGAACCCTTTAGAAAATGAGTGAGGCGAACTGAAGAGAAGAAGCACCATCATGGAGCTGGGAATCTGAAGGATCTGGAGAGATTCTGGATGAAGGAATGGTCAGGTGTTCTCTAACCTCATCAGGCATTATAGGAGAAAATTTAGAGCTGTTAAACTGGCAAATGGAGGTTGAATAAAAGGGTGCCGTTAATTGTGGCCAATGTGTATTAGAGAAAAACATTTATTTCATAATGATATTTACTCCCATTTTAAATTCTTATTCTCCAATGAAAGGTTAGATTTTTGTGATTTTTTTAAATAAAAGATCAAAAGGATTAACAATGCAGATTAATTTTCACAGCCTTCTTTGATCAGATTTACCAAGGGTGCCAATAATTCTGACCACAACTGTATATCCTGCAGTCATGGCAAGATTAGGTTCCTTCAATCAAAATAAAACAAGAATCGAAAACAACATAGGAATCTGATTCTTGGAATTGAATCCCATCGATTCCAGAACCAGGAATCGGAATCGGACTCGATTCCAAAAATTTCGGAATCGAACAGCCCTAGCTAAGGGTTTCTTATTTAAAGCAATGTAGGACCCTGCAAGTCGAAAAATGACGCTAAAGGGGTACCTTGCACATCAAAAAGCGACGCCAAGTGGTCCTGACCAAGCTTCAATATGTGACGAGTTGGGAGTGAGAATGTGTTGCAACATACAAGGCACACACATTTAGGAGAAACAGTTTTGTTTTTACTTTAAACATTTTGTGCACTTTTGTTTTAATTGACAATACAGACATTAACAAAAGATTTCCATTTTAAATAGATACTGTTCTTTTAAAATTTCTATTCATCAAAGAATCCTGAAAAAAAGAAAATGTATTACTATTTTAGTAATACATTTTAGTATACATTACATGTATTATTATTTTCAACATTGATAATGAGAAGAACTGTTTCTTGAGCAGCAATTTTATATATTAGAATAATTTCTGGAGGATCATTAACACTGAAGTAATGATGCTGAAAATCTAGTTTTGCCATCACATGAATAAATTATATTTTCAAATCTATTCAAATAGAAAACATTTATTTTGAAATGTAATAACATTTCACAATATTACTGTTTGCATTGTATTTTTGACCAAATAAATGGTAAGCATAAGACTTCATTTTGAAAACATTAACAAATCTTTCCTACTCCAATGGTAGTGTATGTATGCATTATTATAATAAACAATTCTCTAGCTTTGTCCACGATCTTGAATAGATTTACTGAGCATGTTGCAGTGCATTCTGGGATTGCCTTCTTAATTAAGGATATGTGCAGATCTGCATTAAAATTATTTTCATCATAATTTATGAACACAATGATAAAGCTCAGATCTATCTATTAATGCAAGTCGCCCTGTAATGATTTGTGTGACGGCGCTGAAATAACATGGCCTTTCAGTTTTTACAACTATTTTTTTTTAAATAGTCTAAACACTTTTCCCAAGTTCATAACTCACAATGGGTTTTGCAGGATAATGAAGTCACAAAAACTGGAGAAATATAAGCAGCTAAGCAACATCTCTCAGATCTTGTTTTATCCATGCCATTAATTCAGCTCTGGACTCGTAAATCTGACTGGCCTTCTCTTGGAAGAGCCGCGGATGAGTTCAAAAGACTGTTACATCTCTTTCCCACCAAAGCTCAAAGTTTAGATGAGGCGTATTCAGCACACACTCATTAAGGCCATCTTCCGGGTGGAACCTCACAAACCCTATTGTGTTGCACCGCATACCTCCTAACCAATGACTTCTCTCCAACACCCACTCTGTGTCATGCCAAAGAAAATTTGTCCAGACCAGACCGTCCAGAGCTCAGATCATAAAACTTGGACTTGAACTGGAGTCTCGCAGAAGAAGTGCAAACTGACCTGCCCTACAAAGTTCAAATCAGATGCTTTGTACCTCTAAAGCAAAGACAGGTAATAAAAAGCAAAGCGGGACCTGAACTGACCAAACAACAGCTGTGAAACTGTTGGCCACAGACTACCACAGATGTCTGATTTTGATTTTTCATGTCTGTAATGAAAGATCTGCTTGATCTGACAGTCACACCCACCTTTCGTGCTTTGGGGAAAAGCATGCCATAATCCATTTTCAGCGTTCCCACTTCTTTTGACCAATCCATTTCAGTGTATTTTCCATAACCTTTCCAGTCATTCATACTAGATAGGGATACGCTGAATTACAGAGTACCGAGACTTTCTACTGCCAATACATCCACAACATACTGCTGTGAACATTTAAGAAATGCTGCTGCTGCACATATAACATATATGAAATAACCCACATATATAGCATAAATGAATCACCCTGTAGCAGTGTAAAGGAACGGGTCTGACACAGATGGTAAGTGGAGTAACAAGGTGTTTATTTACAGCGTGCAATTGTGAATAGCAAACGTGAGGAGTCTTCGGATGTGGTGAGTGTCTCTTCGTGAGGTTTCTGGTGAGCGGAATGTCAACAGTAATCAGTCTTTCTGATCTTACAGATCCTGGGGGTTCGCCGCGGCTGAGCGGCTGAGAGATGCGGGGATCCGACCGAGCCAACGGAACAGACGAGGAAGAGGACTGGGATGGAGAAGACAGAAGGTAAGTAGGGACAGGTAAGTAATCGCAGGTAGTAATACTCAGCTTCGTAAGGTAGCAGAGATGGTCCATGTGGTAATCCGGAGATCGGACAACTGGTGACTTTGGTGACTGTGGTTATATGTGGTTGGTGATAATGAGGTGCAGGTGCCGGTGATTAAAATTCAGGTGAGGTGGATCGGGGTAACTGGCTCTGGGAGGAGCCTGGTCCTTCTGTTACAGTACCCCCCCCTCCACGGCCCACTCCTGGGGGCCGACCTCGGCGTCGTGGTGGTCTGCCTCGGCCTCGAGGTGCAGGACGATCCGGATGGGAGGCGTGGAAATCATCCAGAAGGCTGGGATCGAGAACATCATCTCTGGGGATCCAGGAGCGCTCCTCAGGCCCGTACCCCTCCCAGTCCACGAGGTATTCTAGTCTCCCACCACGACGCCGGGAGTTTAGGATGTCTCGGACCTTGTAGATGGCTCCATCTTCAATGATGAGTGGGAGAGGGGGTTCCTCGGTTGGACCAGGCTCTGGGGAAACAGAAGGGTAATATGGTTTGAGTAATGATACGTGAAAAGTGGGGTGAATCTTGTATTGTGCAGGGAGCTGAAGCTTGAAAGTGACCGGGTTGACCTGTTCCAGAATGGTAAAGGGGCCAACGAACCTGGGACTCAGCTTACGGCTGGGCAGGCGTAGCCGAATGTCTCGTGTGGAGAGCCATACCTTCTGTCCAGGCAGATAGGTGGGTGTTGCTGAACGACGAGCATCGGCGGCGATCTTCTGCCTGCGTACTGCCCGTTGCAGGTGGTGATGTGCTGAGTCCCAGACTCCCTCGCTTTCTCGGAACCAGTGGTCGACCGCAGGCACATCGGAAGGTTCTCCGGACCAGGGAAATAATGGAGGCTGGAAACCGAGTACGCACTGGAAGGGAGAGAGTCCAGTAGAAGATTGACGGAGTGAGTTCTGGGCGTACTCGGCCCAGCCTAGGAACTGGTTCCAAGAATTCTGGCGGCGATGGCAGAAGGTTCTCAGGAAGCGCCCAATTTCCTGGATTTTGCGTTCAGTCTGCCCATTAGATTGAGGGTGATAACCGGAAGTCAAACTGATGGTCACACCTAGGAGAGCGAAGAAGGCCTTCCAAACACGGGAGATGAATTGTGGACCTCTGTCCGAGACTATATCTTCAGGGAGGCCGTAGTAACGGAATACATGATTAAATAATAGTTCTGCTGTTTGCATGGCAGTGGGGAGTCCAGGTAGAGGAACGAGACGGGTGAATTTAGAAAATCTGTCGATGATGACGAGAATGCAGGTATTATGGTCGGAGGGTGGAAGATCCGTGATGAAGTCCACTCCTAGGTGTGACCACGGGCGGTTGGGAATGGGTAAAGGCACCAGCTTGCCGGAAGGGAGATGACGGGAACTCTTGGATATGGCGCAGTCTGGGCAGCCCTGAACGAACCTTCTCACATCCCTGGCCATGTTCGGCCACCAGAAGCGATCGCTTAGCAGCGAGAGAGTAGCGTTGGCCCCTGGGTGACCAGTACCAAGTGAAGTGTGAGAGGAGTGGATGAGGGAAGTGCGTTGTGTCCTGGGAACATACTGACGATCAGGTGGGCAGCCCGGCGGATTGGCAGGAGGAGTATCGGAGGCCACTGGCGGAGAGGACCAAGCAATGGGACTTACGATAATGTTGGAGGGCAAGATACCTTCGGGCTCCTCGAGAGAATCCTCCTTGGTGTGAAGACGAGATAAAGCGTCCGCCTTGGCGTTACGGGAACCTGGACGATAGGAGATTTGGAAATTGAAACGGGTGAAAAACAATGCCCATCTTGCTTGGCGTGGATTTAATCTTTTGGCGTCTCGTAGATATTCGAGGTTCTTGTGATCGGTAAGCACGAGAAATGGTTGAGCTGCCCCCTCCAACCAGTGTCTCCACTCCTCCAGGGCAAGCTTGATGGCCAGAAGCTCCCTGTTGCCAATGTCGTAGTTCTTCTCCGCCGGGCTGAGCTTCTTGGAGAAGAAGGCACATGGATGGAGCTTGGGAGGCTTCCCCTGCTGCTGCGATAATACCGCACCTACTCCAGTTGTTGATGCGTCCACCTCTACGACGAAGGGCAGTTCTGGATCGGGGTGGACGAGGAGTGGTGCGGTAGTGAAGGCTTCCTTGAGACGGTTGAAGGCATTGGTGGCATTCACATCCCAGGCAAGGGACTTCTTACCTCCTCGTAGGAGGTCAGTGAGGGGGCTTGTGATAGAACTATAGTTGGCAACGAATCTTCTGTAAAAGTTTGAGAAACCCAGGAAGCGCTGCAATTCCTTGATCGTGGTGGGTCGAGGCCAGGATGTAATTGCTTCCACCTTCCCCTTGTCCATGCGGATGCCACCGTGACTAATGATGTATCCAAGGAAGTGGACGGATGGTTGGTGGAATAGACATTTTTCTGCCTTGAGGTAGAGCTGGTGTTTCCGTAACTGTTGAAGGACCTCCTCAATATACTCCTCCATCGCCTTCTGCTCGGGAAGAGAGAGGGGATAAATCTTTCCCCGTGGTACTGGTTCACCCGGAACGAGGTCGATCGCGCAGTCCCATGGCCGATGAGGTGGTAACCGCGATGCCCTCTTGGGGCAGAACACGTCCCTGAAAGCCTCGTAGTCCGGTGGAACCTCCACTGATTGTTTCTCCACAGGGCTCTCCACGGACGTGGCCTGCACAGACAAATTAACCACTGGACGTGGAGATGGTTTAGGCATATGTGGGAAACAGTGCGGGAAACAGTTAGTACCCCACTTCAGCACTTCTCCAGAGGCCCAGGACAAAACTGGATTGTGCTGAACCAGCCAGGGTCGACCCAAAACAATGTCTACTGTAGATTCTTCTAAAATTAGTAAATGAATACTTTCTTGATGGAGCTGCCCCATTCTCAGCACTAGGGGACCGACACAATATTTGACTAACCGACGAGTGAGTGGAGTACCTGTTATGGCTTGGATCTGGTAAGTGGTTTCGGTGGTAATGGGTGTGAGGTGGAGTTGCCGGCTGAGTTTCCCCGAGATGAAGTTCCCCGCTGATCCGGAGTCCAAGAGGACTGTGACTGGCATCAGGTGGTTTACAAGAACAATATTAGCACAAGTGGTTAAGGGGTTCATTTTAGGGATGTGAGGGTGCATACCACTCACCCAAAGCCTGGACGGACGAAGGGTGCAGGATTGAATTCGGTGGTCAGAACTCCCACAATACAGGCATAAACCATTGTTAATTCGCCTCTGTCGTTCTGTTGGTGATAGATGGAAGGTGTCAGTTTGCATCGGTTCGGAGATGGGTCTAACCTCTGGCTGGTGGCTTGGAGGAGTGTCAATGGCGGTAACGGTTGTGGTTTCTAATGTACAGGCCCGCATCCGGTTGGAGCAACGAATGGCAAGTTGAATGAACTTCTCTAGCCCAAAGGTGTCATCGTAGGCTGCCAGCTGAATTTTCAGGCGGGTATTCAAGCCTTGCCGGAAAGCAGTCATCAATGATGGTTCGTTCCATCCACTCGCGGCCGCGAGGGTGCGAAACTTCAGGGCATATTGATGAATGGTCTGATTCCCCTGACGAAGTTTATATAACTGTTCCCCCACTGAAGAATCACCTGGAGAGCTGCTAAATACCTCCTTAAAGTGAGCGAGAAATTGGGCAAACGAATGCGTGGCAGGTCCAGCTTGATTTAAAATTGTCTCCGCCCATCTTAATGCGGGTCCTGTGAGTGACGTGATCACAAAGGCGATCTTCGCCTGATCGGTCAGGAACATCTGAGGATGTAAATCAATAGTTAGGGTACATTGGAGAAGAAAGCCATTGCACTCCTCTGGATCACCTGAGTAGGGCGCTGGTCGGGCCATGGGACTGGCGTACATTATCGCCGAAGAAATGGTTGAGGCGGAAGTGACGGGTGTGGTAACAGAGGCCGGTGGTGTTGGTGAAGCCGGACGGGCTAATACCCGTTTCAAGGTGTCGACCAGTTCCTGGAATGGGTCGTTTACACTCATGGTGTAGCCGTCTTGGTCCGATCTTCTGTAAAGGAACGGGTCTGACACAGATGGTAAGTGGAGTAACAAGGTGTTTATTTACAGCGTGCAATTGTGAATAGCAAACGTGAGGAGTCTTCGGATGTGGTGAGTGTCTCTTCGTGAGGTTTCTGGTGAGCGGAATGTCAACAGTAATCAGTCTTTCTGATCTTACAGATCCTGGGGGTTCGCCGCGGCTGAGCGGCTGAGAGATGCGGGGATCCGACCGAGCCAACGGAACAGACGAGGAAGAGGACTGGGATGGAGAAGACAGAAGGTAAGTAGGGACAGGTAAGTAATCGCAGGTAGTAATACTCAGCTTCGTAAGGTAGCAGAGATGGTCCATGTGGTAATCCGGAGATCGGACAACTGGTGACTTTGGTGACTGTGGTTATATGTGGTTGGTGATAATGAGGTGCAGGTGCCGGTGATTAAAATTCAGGTGAGGTGGATCGGGGTAACTGGCTCTGGGAGGAGCCTGGTCCTTCTGTTACAAGCAGATCTATACAGGTGGAGCTGGGGAAGGTGGAGGGCTTCTGACGCATACTGCAACTGCTACAGCAGCACTAGCCAAATATTTTAAAGTTGAGCAGCAAGCTCCTTGGCTGCTGATACAAAAAGAACCAATCAGCTGCGCCATGTGATGATTTCATTATGTCAGATTGAGTTAGACCTATCGGACTGTGCAATCTAAAGTTTAATAACTTTGAATATATAATATATATATTTGTTTGATCCAAAAGTCATACCTACCTTTTCTGTTCAGAAAAAGCATTTATTTTCCATTCACTTACCAGTCAATAATAAATAACTGATATACTAAGGAACCATATCTGCCTGTGTATTGCTAAGAGAACAACGACGCTCTAGTTTTCTTCAAGGCAGCTCTTTACAGAATTCATTCTCAGCAGAGTGCAGATTTTGACATAAAGCCCATCTACAGAGCAATAAAGCTGCCTGGCAAGGAATGCAGAAAGAAAACATGTCACTTTATATCTGTTTTATGCCTCGTTCAAATCGCTCTGCAACTTGCAGCTTATTTGAGATATAAAGTGCAAAGCATTTTGCTTTAATAATGTTCAAGGAATGTTAATTTATTCTGTAATAACAACAGATTTGCAAACGGATTCATTAGATATCAGTTCACTTAAATATTTCCAAAGCAATATATCTATAAAGTTAACAAAAGGAGACCTGCAGAGACCTTTTAATGTCTTCTTTTAGGTTTTAAAAACTCTTTCCATAAACTCCAGGTATGGAAACTAAACCACAAATCCACCTTTTTCGAATTTAAATGCACACTTGATCCAACTAAACCAGGCAAGTTTTACAGAAACATCTAATGTAAACATGAAAAAACAAACTCCTCATTTATGATAGTGTTGTGTGCATCAACAGTCCTTTATGAAATCAAAAGATATTATCTGCAGTGTCAGTCAGTGTGTGCAGTTAGCCAGCAGCAACATAAGCAACCACATTAAAGAGATGGATAGATAAATATGCAAGTATAAGAGTGTGTGTTTAACCCCGAGACACCTCTTCAACATGGAAACGTATCTCTCACCGTGAACTTCAACTCAACCCTGACTCCTCTCTCTCCAGCACGCTTCAGATGCAGAGATCAGATTTTTGCATGAAAAGAAGACTTAGAGGAACCACACTTTGTACAGCAACATAAACCCCTCTATATCAGATCACTTTAGAGTGCAAGAGAGCCTTAACAGTTGTTGCCACGTGCGTAGTTGAACACCACGTGTTCTATTACAGTGACCTTCCCTTTCATATAACAGGTAGTCTATACTGAGGCCATGTTTACACCTGGAATTAAGGTGAATTTTAATCAGATTACAACACTGTGTACAGGTGTAAACTGGGTCTGAAAGGTTTTGAGCTTGTCCGTTTTCGACCACTTCCAGAGGTAGTCAAAAAAGCATTCGACTGAATTGTTTTTGTAGTTTAAACGATCATGTGGTTAAAAGCATTTGAACAGCCACTGCAGACAGCTGCCCTCTCCTCTTATATGGGACATGTTGTTTTTTAGACCGGATTTAAACTTTGCCAGTTGAAATCGTAAGTTTGGTTTGAAGGCGAAAAAAAAGGAAAACGCGCAATGTTCTCTTTCCAGTCCAGATTCTAACACAACCCCACAAAATTTGGCATAGTTCTGTGGAGAGAAGAAACGAAAGCTGCTGCTGTCTGTTTCGTTTTCTGTTGTCTCCTTTTGTGTTATTATCCAAATTGCGCTAGCTTATTTTGCAATATTAGATTGAAAGATCTAATTGTAGACTGAAAGAAAAAGCCATATATACCTGCGTATAATCTGGAAAGAAGTGGCCGAAAGTGGAAAAAGGACAGATTAAAACACCAGATATAAACGGAAATGTGTCTCGCTTGTCTATTTGTGATCCAATCACCCAAGAATATCTTAATATCAGGTGTAAACAGGGCCTTGTTATTGTCATGTTATTAACTGTCTCATAAAAAAGTGTACATAAAAATTAATAATTCAATTAAATAAAAAAATAAATAAAAATAAAAATAGTTATACTTTTGGTTATCCTTCACTAAATTGTCTACTTGCCATACAAGTGAAATTTTATAAATGATTTACTAAATTGGTTTGCGGCCTTTGAGGCTATGAGGATCCTGCTTTGTGGCCCTTGAGCTTTCCAAATGTAAGACATTTAAAGCAGCATGTGATGGACCTGATACGCACTCAATAGGACATTATTCAACCACAGCACTAAGTGTTCCTTCATTTGTTTACATAGACTGACTGATATATGAATATGAAGCTAATAAAATGTCTACCACTGTCCATTTTCCAACACTGTATAGAACAATATTCTAATCTAATAAAGACTACTCCTCCTTTGGGGAGTCAGTCTGCACTCCCTTCAAACCCAAAGTCAAGGAGAGTGAATTCCACAGGCCTGACGTACGCTTTTACTTTCACTGTCTTTCATACAGGAATTCAAAACTATTTCGAGCTTAGTAAGAGCCTAAGTGTAATGTCTAGGGAGAAAAGTATCGAAGGGATGGAAATCATAGACCTGGATGACTGTTTCAAACACCAATTTCAAGGTCCGAACCGAAGAATGAAAGATATTTGATGTGATGTATAACATCTGTCATTGCTAATAAGTTAACAAACTGTAAAAAAAATAAGGGAACTCTACGGTGAAAAATCCAGATGTAACAGAACTACGTTCCCATCAGCTCATTTAATTAAAAACAGCTGAGCATGCCCTGCTTTGGAATAACCTTGACATATAATTTAAAACAAACTTCTTCTGATAAATCAGCACAGTCTTAGCCAAAATCATGAGTATCATCCAAACGTACTAAGAACCGTCTTTAAGAGTTGTAGTTTACAGCTCAGGGATTAAAACAGAGAACATATGTTTCTTAAAGATGTAGCTAGCAAGGGGCTAATGATTACTTCCAGCAGGACTAGCAAAGCCTGCTAGGCTAATTACATCTGATAAAATCAATCCAGCTTTTGTCCATGCTCTCTCCTGGCCTGGCTATAAACTTTAAAATAAGAGAGCACACCTTCAACAAAAGATGTTATCAGTCCACAAATAACTACATTTTGGTGCATTTTTGGCAACTTTGCACGAACTTGATTTATTATTTACAAATAAAGCATTGTTTCAACACTACAGTACAGTATCAGACAGTTGCTTTTCAGTTCAAACGTTTGGGGTTGGTAAGTTTTTTGGTAAAAACAAAAAATTATTTTCACACTAAGGCTGCCTTTATTTGATCAAAAATTCTGTAAAAACAGTAATATTGTAAAATATAATATACAATTGAGATTTAAAATAACTGTTTTCTATTTTAACATATTTTAAATCTAATTTACTCCTGTGATGGTAAAGCCAAATTATCAGCCGCCATTACTCCAGCGTCACATGATCCTTCAGAAATCATTTTAATATGCTGATTTGCTGCTCAAGAAACACTTCTTATTATTTTCATTGTTGAAAACAATTGTGCTGCTTAATCTGTTTTTGAAAACTGATAATTTTGTGATAATCCATAGCCAAGATAACTTTCAAAATTCAGGTAGGTCTTACAAGTTTAAATAGGCAGCATACCTAATAGCATGATCCAATAGGCTAATAATAATCATAATAATATTGTTTTTGTTGTTGTTGTTATCATTACTGACTATTATTATGCAACCTAATAATCATACCTAATAGCATTATGCAACCCAAGATGAAGTTCAAAAGTGATCTGGATCAGATTGGTTTTGGGTCAAGTGCTACATTCCATTTAAAGTAACTGATCTTTGAAAGTGTAAAACTGAACTGCTCGCTGCAACACATTTAATCACACTTGCAATGTTCAGGGGATCAAAGCGAGGGGCATCAACAACAGCTCAAGACCGCTGTAAGGGCTGCTGATGCCAAATATCCCATAACAATATAGCTCCAGAAGACTGCAGGGTTTTTCTTAAACTAAACTACAAAGCACTGAAAATTTTGAGCTGACATATGCTTTTACTCCACAATAAAAACACACCACAGCACAAGCAACATGGCTCAAGCTCCTGTGGGGTTATCAGCGAGGAAGTGCTGGTAGAAAAGGACCCTCTCTCAGAACAATACTATCTGACAGCTCTGAAGCTGCTCTGCCCACTTCTCCTCGGTCAAACGGCCCCATGTACTCAGCTTGATACACCGTAAGGCTAGATGACTCACTATGGAGCAAATGAGTGGCTGTGCTTTTCCATCCCAAGAGTGGCAAACAATGAGGAGCCACACATACACATTAAAATGAAATAACTCAAGACACAAAAATGCCTCGCTAGCACTCAGTGCTAATCTAAAAAAAGGACTCCCAAATTTGTCCACAATACATTTCATAAACTATCCCTGTAAAATGCAAACAGGTGGAGACTAAATGACCATCCACAATTCATGTGGGTTTAGTTTCAAGCTTTGAATAAATCGAGACTTTGCTAATTTGGTTCTGTCATTTTACTCTAAATTTTCCTGTAAGCTGTAAATATGTCATATGTAATATTACATTAAAATATTAAATTGATCTGAAGCTAAAATATTTTCTCCTCTCAAAGTTTAATATTACCCTGTTTGTTTGAGCGGTCCAGCATCTAAAGTTTCTGGCTCAGCCAGTGGTGTAAGTAACATTAACTAAGGCACTTTTAAATAGCACCCCCAAACTCTGTCATTTTCTCATCTTAATGTCATTCCAAACTTCTATGACTTTTCACTTCTGCAGAACCCAAAAGAAGATATTTTGAAATATGTCTCAGTGCTTTTTGTCCATATCAAATGAGAACAAATGTTGTTTGGGACCCCACTAACTTTCATTATATAGATAAACCAGTCAGAACATTCTTCAGAATATCTTCTTTTGGGTTCAAAGTCACATATAAGTAACAGTATGATGACAGGATTTACATTTTGGGGTGAACTATCCCTTTAACACCTCTGCTGGTTGCAAGACCAAATTGTAAGCAAAGAGAGAGACAATGGCTCGATCCATACAGAGCAGTGGCTACCCATCTGCAGTGTTGAAGGCGGAGCTGGTGTAAATCAAAGCCGCAGAGGCAGTCATTGGAAGAACCGCTCTGACATTACTGTGGACAGGCTGAGGAGAGACGAGACCTGCTCTCGCTGAGGGCTGGATATACTGCAGGCCGCAACCACACACACACACACACCACAGGTTGGCTCTGAGGATGCCTTCACTGGAGAACAACCTTCCACACTGCACACGCTATCCACCCCCTTCATGTATACTTCTTGTTCCCACCCAAGTCCACGCACAGCACATTTTACAACCACAACCACAGAGAAATGCAGATTACTGTCTGTTCTTTCTCACATTATTTTATTAACCTTCAGATTTACAAACCCAATGAAATTGCTTGTTGAGCATGTTTTCTCCCTATTGATGTATTGTTTTTCGAATTAAAACAGGAAGTTTTTAGTAGGAAACTACTTTTTCTGGCTATTGTTTATTAAGTTGATTTGGTACTTGCTAGTTGTTTAGAGGAGGCATTGGGGGAGGGACATTCTTATTAAGGATCTGATTGGACAATAAACTGTGTAGTTCAGGATGAATCATCAATAATTCTGGTCCATTTTCCTTGATGTGGAAGACTGCAAATTTTAAATGTTTATCTGGCTAATTTAGTCAAATTTAAAAACTACACTATTTAAAAATAATAATAATAATAATGTAATATTGTGAAATATTCTTACAATTTAAATAAACTATTTTAATTTATTTTATAATGTAATTTATTCCTGTGATGCAAAGCTGAATTTTCAGCATCATTATTCAAGTCTTCATTGTCACATGATCCTTCAGAAATCATTCTAATATGCTGAATTGGTGCTCAAGAAACATTTATTATTATCTTCAATGTTGAGCAGTTGTGCTGCTTAATGTTTTTGTGGAAACCATGAAGGTTTTTTTGATGAAGAGAAAGTTCAACAGCATAAATCTTTTTTTTTATCAATTTAATGAATTTGTTTTGGGGTTTTTTCAAGTTAATGACCCTAAACCTTTTAACAGTAGTGTATATATGACCTCAAAGCTAACAGACTTGGACTGAAAGCCACAAAACACAAATTTTGACATTATGGGGTTTGTTTGGAATCATCATTTGTTTATTCTGGGTATGATTTATTAGAGCAGAATCATACCAACAATTGTGTTCAAATAAATCCCACACAGAATAATAAACAAAGACAGCCTTGCAAGAAAAAGGGCCTCAAAAGCCAGCCTCACAAGTTCCCCAGCATTTGTCTTTTTATTTTCATCCACATTCACACAATTCACCCAAACACACCCAGTCAGATTCTTCCCCCTGAGGCAAACTCTAAACACCACTATGGATTTGGATCAGATTTGGAGACTAGATTATGAAAAAGAGAGAAGGGATAAACAATAAAAATAAACTCCAGTGTTTGTGATGGCCGGTTTATTTTTACGTTTTATAGCCCCACACACACACACAAAAGGGTTCCACCAAAATAATCAACAAGTCAAAAGGAGCAAAACAGGAAAAAAACAAAAGGTTGGCTAGTGATGGTTAATGAAGACCATATGCCTACCTTCACTGGTAGCTGCATTCTTTGGAGCTTTGGTTGATGTCTGATCTGTACTTGAACTCAGGTCGGAGGAAATACTGGAACTGCCTTTCCCTAAAATCACAAAGAACACCCCAGGACACATCAGGACACCCAGAGCACTAATAGAGAATCAACATAATAGCCTGAAAAAGCAAAAGCCATAGAAATAGATACTGTATGCAAACACCTTTATTTTAGCATACTTACACATCTGTACATATACCTATAATGCTCACAATACACAAAACACAGTATTAAATATCAAGACTTTATTTTATCTGTCAAGCGTGCACAAATAACATAAATATAATAAAAAATGAATGCAACAGTGTTCACCAAATCTTACGATAAATGCCAGGCATTCTTTTTCTGTCCATCACAAACTTAAAATAACAAACCAGATGCCTCCCACAGATACTCCCCAATGGCAGGGACAAGAGAAAAAACGAAAAGCTGAAGCTTTTTACAAATCACATTACAGAAAAACTGAGCCCCCCAAAAAAAACACAGGCCCAGCTAAATTTGAATTAAGAGTGTGAGATGAGGTACCGTTCAGTTGAGTTCATCACATAAAAAAAAATTACATATATAAAACTAGAAGCCAATTGAAATTTTTGGGGATGATTATATTTTTTGGAATGCAACATGAGAAGCCTTTTATTTTATAATATATGAAAAAGTTGATTCCAAATGAGGAAAGACACAATAGTAAACCTAAGTCTCATGTTTCTTTGTATTTGCAGTTTGATTAGTCATGCTGATTTCACATTTATTTTGAATCGGCACAGCCAAAAACCAGCAGAATAAATATATTTCTCTTTTTTTTTTCGATAACGGTAAACTTAAAACAACATGCCCTGGTGTGAAAGTTTCCTAAACACTCCTGTTTGTTTCAATGGCACTTTAGAGCATCAGGTCACATATGAGGCATGTTTACAGGCTTGATGAGAGAGAAAACACAACCCGAGTTCACATAAGCTTTTATTTTACCATAAATGGCCTGACTGATGGAGCTTCCACATGCTGAGCAAAAAATGTGTTTTGCTCTGTAAACAAACCAGTTTTTCACTAAATAGTCTCCTAGTGATATCACTAAAGACATTTCAGGCCAGTTTTTTTTTTTTTAAATGATCAGTGAAATCAGTGAAGCAAAGTGGAATCTGCTCAGACACTAACCTTGAATGCAACGTCTGGTTACATCACATGCATTGTTTATTGTTCATTGTCTCTGAAGAATTTGCTTCATTGCTATTGAGATTAATTGACTGAACAAACATGGCATTGATGGAATTCTAAAAAGCTATTGCCATAGATGCTCAACCATATGATTCACATGAAATTTGAAAAAATAAGCAAGCGCTTTTTATGATTATGGAGAGAACACTGAATACAGGCTTACAGATATTCATAATAAAAACAGTGTGTACTTTTAACTGATACCAAGTTACAAATGTTAGATAGAAAGACACTCTAAACCAGTTCCAAAGATTGCAGTGTTACAATTACCTAAAAGCCTTAAACTAACCAAATAAGTTCTATGTTAATCTACAGTATGTGACTGAACACTTAAAAAATAAAGGCCCTTTTAGCATCCTTAAGACAATCATTGTATGAAACAAAAAGGTATTATTTGGTGTAGGCTTGATTTATTTTGTTATTATCCATTATACGTTTGACTGGTTTCCTTTGGATAACTTATTTAGGCTAAAAAATGGTTGCACTGGAATAGATCCAGGACATCCTGATTTTATTTTAAGGAAGAAAATATGGTCTTTGACTGTGACTCCCTCTGTTAGAGGTTCATATTAAACATAAACAAACATTTGCTTTAAAGTATCCATGATGCATTAAATGCTCATACTGTATTGTTTGTAAAACCAATGCTGAAAAGAAAAACTGGTACTCTTTAAAAAAAAAAACAGCTCACAAGTGCGATAAACAATTATTTAATGCATTGAAGCCACTTAAACACCACTTAACATGGAAACGTGTACATTTACTATTTGTTGGCTTACAGACTGCAGTTTTTAATGTTGTGCATTTGAATGAAACACAGACATCATCTTGTCTTACTATGTTTAATTAAATCAAGGGAGGTCCTAGAAATAAATAAACTAATCAGTAGACAACATCAACTTTGTAAGGATCTCAACAGCGAAAGACAACAGCAAACATTGCAAAAGATTGTGATATGTGAAATATGTAATTTAGAGAGCTGCGTGTGGGGAGTTGATGGTTTTCTCACTGAATGCCAGTCTTGAGGGCCAAACCTTGACCTTCCAGAGAAATCTGGTGTGCTTTAAAAGACCACAAGTCTCTCACGCAGCCAAGAACTGACTCTGTGAGAGCAAAATCTCTGGCATGAATGCTCATGGTTATTAGGACATGATCAGTAGCAAACTTTAACATCCGTATTGTAATAGACAGCCTCTGTTTTGACCTCTAATCGCTGTCAAATACCTACTTGTTGGGGGGAAAATGCAGAAATCTGCCCACAAGCTGAAATGATGGTATGTGTTTGCCATGATTCACAGCTTATTAAAGTACACACACCCTCTGTTGATGGTTACTTTAGTAAAACCATCGAATTGTGCACTCTGATGTCGGCACTCATTCGTTTCTTATTAGCTCCAAACCTAAAACTCTTTAGTTTTTATAAATCTGCTTTATAAAGCAGCAACAAAATCTTATTTTTGTCTATGTAAACAGTAAACAGCACCTTTCATGTGCATTTATCCTTAATGAGTTGGACAAGAAAAATAGACGTAAGGCACTAAATTTATTAGATTTATAGCTGGATTGTTAAGCATAAACACCAAAATTCTCAAGCATTAAACACAATGAATAATGTTACATTTGCATTTGTTTTAAGCATGTTTTAAGTAGGCTAATGGTGACATTCGAATGTATGAATTCTATATTCTTATGCCGAAAATGAACTATTTAAGAACCAGGGCTTTCCTCGGTTCAATCTAGCTAAATGCTGTTCAAACAAATATGGGAGAATTATAATTATTCTGACATTATATGTATTTGTATTATTTATATTCATGTGATATATGTATCAATAATGGCCCAATGCCAGAAACATCAGAAAGTCTTTTAACTTTTAAAGGGTCCCTTAAAATGTATCAAAACCTAAATGACAAGTATGCTCTAAAATATACTTATTACAAGAGATTTCTGCAAGGCCAGTGTTGTTCACAAAGAATAAGGGGGAATAGTGACGTTGACACAACTATGGCTGCTGTACACCGAGATTTAACAGTGGAAAAGCAGCATTGTGTCTGGCTGTGAGAGTTTGATTCTGGCACTCACCTTCACTCCCGCTCTGTTTCCCATTGTTCGCACCCATCCTGTGGAATGCATAATCTACCGTCGGCGCTCCGGAAAAGTATCCATATGCGTAAAACACATACGACTGAAGAGAAGATGTGATGAAAATCCGCCAAAGACTGCTTTCAGATACAGTTCGATCCTGTAATGCAACTAGGAAAGTAGAAATAACGGCAAAAGTCTGAGCAACTATTATGCAATCGGTTAAAACTCAACGCATTTCCACAAACGACTGTTTTAAAACTGTATTGCTTCAGATACAGTGTTGGTTATGCATTTTCTTCATGTTAAAAGCTCTTCGTCTCCAGACAGTGCGCAGTCATCCAAAGGAGAGACTGGAAACCAGATACTTGTTGCGTCAGGAGCACGCATGGGCTCTTGCAGAATCTGTTACCATGAGTACATGAGCGTCTGCTGCGAGCGCGAGGCACTTTGACCTAATATCCTCCCTCTTTCCTGTACAGTAACGCAATGCTTTTAAAGCCACGATGCTTAATGTTATGGCAAGCCGTCTTAGCATGTATTGTTGAATTAAATAATTTTTATATTACTAGTACCTATTTTTAATTGCTTGTACTACTAATTTTCTATTTTACAATAGCTGTTCACTATTATAGCTAGCCTGGGTATGGCAAGTTTATTTATATTTATATACACAATGAACGTCATACACAAAGTTAACTCAGACTGCTTTATATAAAAGTGATTTTTAAATGTCTGGTTACATCAGCTTTCTAGGATTCCATCTTTAGGGGGCTTAGCCCTCAGAGAGAACGTTATACAACAATACAAATGACCTAAATAAACAACATTTTACTGTACTTATGGAAACTGTATTACTGTATGAAGTAATTAGACACAATTACCTAAGTTACAGAAGTTACTTAAGAGCAGTAAGTGATTCTCATGTTTTTCTTTACGTAACCGTGTTTACTTGGATATTTGTCAAGACAGCCATTGTGAAATAATATTGTGTGTATTTGCTTATTTTCAATGGCACGATTTTCTGTTTCTATTTGGTGCGCTATTTATATGCAGAGACTAACTTTGGCGTACATATGAGACGCAATGGTTATGTATATGGGTGTGTGGAAGGTGCGTATCATATAAGTACACCAAATAGAAACAGAGATCATGAGCAGGCTGCCTCTCAGTGTGAGCACGCTTCATTCAAATGTGTACGCACATTAACGATCTATCACAGCACATGAGTACCACATTGAGATAGAGAAACGAACGAGAATGATAAACTTTCTTGAGGAAGCAGCACTGGCCTGATTGTTCAGATAGCTGATTATACTTTTTAGGGGGGCTGAAACCCACCTAAAAAGGGTCTAGAACCGCCCCTAGCTTAAATAAGAAACCTTTTATTACTAAAAGTAGTGCCTAGTAGTGCCAAGTTTTATATTCCATTAGTCACTATACTTATATCTGTCAGCAGATAGACACGGGACACAGAGGTAAATGCAATACAAACAACAGGTTTATTGAAAAGCAGCAGAGGTAAGCAGGCGGGGAATGGGAAAGTCTCTAGGGGCTTATCTGAGCGTTAATGTCCTTGTTTCTTTTCCAGGGGATCCGGAGGTAGCGTGGAGACGGTGGAGAACTGGAGCGTTGGAGAACAGGGATAGGAACACTGGAGCAACTGGTAGGTAGACAACAGGTAAGTGGGTCAGGTTAGTCAACATGGAAAGTTTGAGACCAGACAGTGAGTGAACGGGAGGAGTGCAGGAATATAGTGCTGAGAGGTGGCAGTGATCAGAAATCAGGGGATTGGGATCTGGTGAGTGTCGCTAGTGGAGACTGCGGTGACTGTGGTGACTCTCTGACAATATCATTATAGTGACAACTAAATATTCCATTGCTACTACAAATTGCAAATTTTTGCCATTCATTCTATTAATGACTAATATTGCTCAGACATTTTAGTTTTACTAGTTACTATTTATTATTAGGCCTACTTAGATGCATAAAAATAGTTAATATCTATCATTCTATCATTCTTATTAGGCTTAATGTATATTCCAGATGTTAAAACAAATGTAATCTCAGTGATAAGATTTTGATTGAACAATAAACAATAATTATTCTGATTAGTCATTACATTATTATTTACTTGTCAACAGAAAATAAACTAAAAAAATGCTACTACCCTACTACTGAACTGCTTATTAGTATAATAATAATAATAATAATAGTAAAATAGAAATAGATGCTAGTAATTTTAAAAGAATAAATATTAAAACGGTTTGCCATAGTGGTTGTAATGTCTAATGAATGCAATGCATGGAGGAATTTGTAAAGAAAATGACTAATAGACTAAGAACGTGTGTGTGCACGTTGGATGGGTTAAATGCAGAGCACGAATTCTGAGTATGGGTCACCATACTTGGAAGTATGTCACTTCACTTCACTTAAGAATATGGAATTTAGATGTAAAATGCATCTTCAAAATATAAAATTCCATAATATCAATAGACTGCGTTTGTTCCTAATTTGTCTCAAATGGAACTGAAAAATAATTTCTATACTAGTGCGACCTACTTACAATTCACGCAATTCATAACCTCCAAGCTAGGTGGCGACACAAACTCTTTATAACAGCACTACTTTCCTCTACTTCGTTGAAGAAAAGCGTCAGTTTACAACAGAAGAGGCAGACCTTGAACCTGTATGTGCTGTAAGTATCTAATAGTTTCCGGATAACTTGGCTTTTCTTCACTTAAACGGTCAACAGTTTTCCTTCTATTTAAAGCAAGCAGGAAGAAATGTCACTGGCATGTAGAAAACCACGGCTTTAACAAGTGTACGTATTTATGAGCCGGTGTGTAAAAACAACGTGATAATCTGGGCACTGATTGATATTTTCGTGAAAGGCTTTGTTTACTTATATGTATTATCCAGTAGTGTTGCTCTAAAACCACGCCTTAGCGAAATTATTCAAATTTATAGACCTCCTCATTTAAGTGCTATGATTTTTGTTTATTCTACTTAAAATATTCCTGTATCTTGCTTTTGCTGCCATTAATGGTTTATTTTTAAAAAGCGAAATCTCGGGAGATCTTGTTCATTTCCGTTCCGTTTTCTGTTTAACTCATACAAGACCCTCCCTGCGTCCCAATGTGCATACTATCCACCCTATATAGTATTTAAAATGACTAATACCACATAGAATTTAGGATAGATAGTATGCACATTGGGATGCAGGCTAGAAACTGATTTAAAGGAACAGTTCACTCAAAAGTGGAAATTTGCTGCATGTGTACCACGATGTGGATGAGTTTGTTTCGTCATCTGAACAGAGATTGAGAAATTTAGCATTACATCACTCTGCAGTGAATGGGTGCCATCAGAATGAGAGTCCAAACAGCTGATAAAAACATCACAATGATGCACTTGACTCTAGTGCATCAACTGAAGTCTTGTGAAATTAAAAGCTGAATGTTTGTAAGAAACAAATCCATGGTTTATTATTAACATTTATATCTTAGATGGCCTGCAAATTTAAATTTTTGGTTAAACTATTCCTTCAATTGTAATTTATGTAAATCAGATTTTTTAGGAATTCTAAGCATTTGCTAATATTCATCATTGTAGTGTACAACATGTTGCCTCACAGCTCTGTAGTCATTAAGTCTTTTTCGTTCTCATTCTGTAGGAATAATGTTCAACAGCAATGGCTACTTACAACACACTGCAGGACCGGATCAGAGTAGCCAAGGAGCTGCTTGAGCGAGTGGAAATTATTTGCAGTCGCCAAGGCTGTGAGGTTGAGGGTCGTGCTAAACTCTGCAGTAAGCTGCGGGCTGAGCTCAAGTTCCTGCAGAAGGTGGAGGCCGGTAAAGTTGTGATCAAGGAGTCCCACCTTCAAAGTACCAATCTCACTCATCTGAGGGCCATCGTCGAATCAGCTGAGAATCTAGAGAATGTGGTGAGCGCCCTGCACGTGTTCACCTACGAGGGCCCTGACGGCCAGAAACAGACGTTAGTGGTCGATGTGGTGGCGAACAGCGGACACACATGGGTGAAAGCCATCGGGCGCAAGGCAGAGGCGCTGCACAACATCTGGCAAGGCCGTGGCCAGTATGGGGATAAAAGCGTGATACGACAAGCAGAAGATTTCCTTGAGGCAAGTCGGCAGCAGCCTGTGCAGTACAGCAACCCTCACATTATATTTGCCTTCTACAATGGGGTCTCAAGCCCTATGGCTGACAAGCTCAAAGAGATGGGCATCTCTGTGAGAGGCGACATTGTTGCTGTTAATACAATAATCGAAGGTGGAGAGGAGGAAGAGGATGAAGACAGTGAAGACAAACATGGTTATGTGGAAGAGGACCAGGAGGGAGAGAATGAAGCTTTGGCTGAGGAAGAAGAGGATGATGGCGATGACAGTGATGATACAGACCTCATGCACACCCGTGTTGATCGAGACACCATTGTGGCCAGCCTTGCCTTCCCCACTGAAGTGAAGGTGGACTTGTGCAACAGGGTGAACCTTGACATCACCACTTTAATCACGTACGTGTCGTCCCTCAGCCACGGCAAATGTCTCTTCACTTTTAAGGAAGTGGTGCTGACGGAGCAGGCCGCCCAGGAGCGCCAAGAGAAGGTCCTGCCCCGGCTGGAGGAGTTCATGAAGGGAAAAGAGCTGTTTGCTTGCCATTCTGCGGTTGAGGACTTCCGCGTGATCTTGGATACTTTAGGAGGCCCAGGAGAAAAATCCCGAGCAGAGGAGCTGCTAGCCAGGCTCAAAGTGGTTCCGGATCAGCCGTCTGAGCGCACACAACGTTTGGTTATGAGCTCAAAGGTGAACCGTAGATCACTGATGATCTTTGGGACAGGGGACACCCTGCGGGCCATCACTATGACTGCGAATAGCGGATTCGTTCGCGCTGCTGCTAACCAGGGTGTGCGATACACCGTGTTCATCCACCAACCTCGCGCACTCACTGAGGGGAAAGAATGGAGAGCAACTCCCATATGACTGAAGGGCTGAAGATGAGATATGTCAGGAGATTTTTGTATAAGATATTGACAGATATATTGTATGAAGATGGTTAAACTTATATATGATGCTTAAAACCTTATAGTCGCAAATAAATTGCACAGCTGGTTGGATACAGACACTTGGCAATCTTTATGTAAACTCAGTGAGCTCAGTGCCTCGAATGCAGCATTTCAATGCAAAGCCAGCAGAGATGTCAAATTAACCAAATGTATGATTATATCAAAAATATAGTGTCAAAACAGTGTTTAAAACAGAGGCATATACTTTCGTTTTCAAATCTCTCGACTACATGCCTCAGGGTTATTTTACTTTTCAATTTGGTTTCTTTTCACAAACCTGATTTGTCTTAGTTAATCTTGTTACATCCATTTTCGCAAGAGTACCAAATAAATACTCTTCAAATGGCTTTACCTCACAAAGAATATTTCCTTGATTCATTGAAGACCAGTTATATTGTTGTACAACACATTTATAGTGTATCTATTCCAAATAAATGCTGTTTGTTTGAACCTTCCATTCATTTAAGAATCCTGAAAGAAATATGTATTATGGTTTACACAAACATATTGAGCAGCCGTTATCAAGATTGATAATGTTTAATTATCAATTTTTATAGAATAGAAGGGCTGCTGAAAATTCAGTTTTGTAATCACAGGATTATATTTTAAAAAGAAAAGTTATTTTAAAATATAATATATCATGACCGTTCTTGTATTTGTAATTCAAATAAAATTATATTTATTAACATCAAAACAAGTTATAGTTATTTTAAAGGCAGCACACTTTGCTTGAAATGAATAAAAGAATAAGACACTTTCTGGTGGTGAAAGATGTTTTTTGTTAATATAAACTACATCGGTATTTATTCTGTAACAACAACTGTGTGAACTTGAGGAGAATTGATTTCAGAGATCAATAAAAATGACCTTGAGATGAAGTGACTAAAAATAATTGGAAAAAGTGAATCAGAAAAGTAAAGTTGGCTCTAGCGTCATTTATTTGCAGATGCCTCTTGTTATGATACGGTGCAGCTAATGAAATGAAATTGAGATTGAGATAAATATTTTATTTCACAAAATAACTTTTCTTGCTTCTATTAGTTAGGGAACTAGAAAGTTACTGATATGACAGTCCAGCTCACCTTCACTACTGGCTTCAGTAAGAGATCTGTATGTAATTTGTCAACTTCATAATCACAGCAGTTTTAGTGGCTAGATTTTTTGGGGTTGAACTACTATAATAAGGTGGGCAATTGCTGTTTCATTGAAGGCTACGCATGCCTATTAAAAAGCACAAGCATTATCTACTGGTCTACTGTTGTACAGTTATCCAGGAGACCTCTAGGCGGACAATTTTCTTGTGGTAATGACGTCGCCAAATATAATTTTAGTTATCTTCTGTACACCCGGTACTGTAGAAGTATCATCGACTAGAAGACACTGGTATTACAGAAAGTTTTAAAACGACACTAAAACTATTTGTAGCTGTAACCCATCGAGTTATGTGGCATTGTTTAACACGTTCAGGTCTTAGCATATATGAAGATTATTTTCTGTCTATTCACAAGTGAACTGGTAGTCTGTGAAGACCAAGCCCAGACAGCCGAAGCGGTCAGTAGTGCTGCTCCCTTCTGAGTCATGCATTGAAGCAAAACAAATCTGCTCGTAGCAGCAAAGCTAACAAGACGTCGACCACGCAAGTGCCCGTTCATTTGGTAAGTATCTGATTTGTACACACTTTTTCTATAACTTTTATTGTGATAGCACACTGCCATTCGTTTATTTTATTAGATGGTTTGATATACCACCACATACTAAGTCCTCAAGCAGTACGTTTTCCCTATTAGCTGTGGAGGAGTGCTAAAACCAAATCCTCCCTTAAACACGGAAGTGGCAGTTAGCGCGCTGTCAGTATTTAAATACAACAGGAAAATCGGTCATGATTTTACACCCAAGTGCTTGTGAACTACAGCAGCCCCTCTTGCTTGTCATTTTGACACAACTGAGTTAGCCTGCTAGCTCAGCAGCTGTCATTAGCTGCATCAATGAGCACTTTCTGAATGGTCGGGATCCCCTTTGTGAATGACCCCGACATTAGAATAACCTGATTCCCTCACTAGTTTCTATTCAGTGAATTAATACAATTCGCGCATGTCTTGTTTTCTTGTGAAGGACTGTATGAACAGAACAGGTGTCAAATATCACGCGCATGTGTTGTAGCCGTTGTTCAATTGATATGTAATGGATCACGACCTAAAGTTAGTTTATTTGTCATATAAGTCCTCCGCAGTCCGCTCTCTGTTCGTAAAACATATTTGCATATACAGTAACATTATGGTGAATCTAACAGCACATATTTGAGATTTTAAATGCTGCTGCTGCTGCATATAAAGGAGTCTGGAGCCTGTGCAAGTATTTACAAAATAGTCTAGTCTGTCTTTTTGAGGTACAAAATCAGTTCCCTTAAATAGACGACTTTGTGCTTTATCTACCTATCCATCCATCTATAGATAGATATTTCATATGTTAGATGTTTAATATTTAATTATAATTTTCATACAATATACTTAGACATAACGCTCAGTCTGTTTTGAAAGGCTAATGAGTCAATATACTGCTATAATGACAGACAATGTTATTTTAGAAGCACATGATATCTTTTGGATATTTCACTTGTTTTCTCTGACCTTGCAATCTGTATGAATTAACAAAAGGCCCTTTCATTGCTGTATATTTACAGACCAGTTCAAAACCATAGTCTTTGGTTCAGAAATATTAACTTCATTTTATGCAACCTTGTAACATTCTCATGTGTTATTAAAATGAACCAGGGCCACAAACAAAAGCCTACTGAGGCCCCTTTATAGAAATGTGATGCCCCATTAGTCAAGTGCTCATTTAAATATTCCATTGTTTTTTTTCTTCTCACTCTTTGTGCCAACAAGCTTGTTAATGTGGTGTCAATCACGTGGAAGCAGTCAACGATCAAGCATAACGTATGCCACACCCTTTCCATATACTCCACAGATGAGCCGTGTAAACGGAGTAAACCTAAAGCAACTGCTGTTGTTAGCACTCGAGTCAACAGCAGTAATCCTATATTATTGTGTAGTGACTCCGCCCATGATTTCAGGTTTTCAAAGAGGTTTTTTTATATACTCATTACATATAATCACATTACCCTTATGACCTATAGTCTCACAATCTGGACAGTTGGTTACTCTTGTGTTTTAAAGTTTGGATTTATTTGGCTATATGGAAGCAATTAATTCCACATTGATCACATTTGATAGGAAGATTAAAAAGGATAATTCACCCTGAAAATTCTGTTATTTACTCACGATATAAGTGATTCCAGACCTGTATGACTTTATTCTTCAGTGGAACATTAAAGGTGATATTTTGATAAATGTCGCAGTGGTTTTTTTGTCTATACAATGGAAGTCAATGGTCATCAAAACTGTTAACATATATTTTATGTTCCACAGAAGAAAGTCATACAGTCATACACGACATGAGGGTGAGTAAATGATGATAGAACTTACATTTTTGGGCGAACCATCAGCAGTTCTTTAAGAGAATTGTCAATTTTTTTTTTTCCCTTCACTCTAGTAAACAATGATGTAAGTGTCAGTTAGGAAGGGAACCAACAAATGCTATGCTAGCTTTTATGAGAAGCCTCATTGTTTTAGCATTTTCTCAGGGGACCAAAAAGAAAGTAGGCCTGTTATCATCATTATAAACAGGGTGAATGATGGGAACAAGACAAAGCTGATTATTCACAAGTAACACCCTAAACATGTTTGACTCACTTGAAAGGGTTCAGGTATATTATTAGTAATGAATGTTGGTAATTGTTCCTGAATGACTAAAATAGTTACTGCTGTACATGAAACACCATTCTTTATCATCTGCTCTCTTCCTCTCGAAGTTCTTCCTTCTAGGTTTCCCTTAATATCCATCTACCTCTGATTTTTCACTACTTCTTCACTGCATTGCCACCATCTCTTGGTGCCTGAAGCCATGGCTGCTAACAAGAATGCTTTGGCCCTTCACAAAGTGATAATGGTGGGCAGTGGAGGCGTGGGCAAGTCAGCACTAACACTGCAATTCATGTATGATGAGGTAAGACTTAATATTTAGGAATTTCACATCATGTGTACATTGAGATTAACCACAAAGTATAATTGTGCTGATCTCTTTCAAAGTTTGTGGAAGACTATGAGCCCACCAAGGCTGACAGCTACAGAAAAAAGGTGGTTCTGGATGGAGAGGAGGTTCAGATCGACATCCTCGACACAGCGGGACAGGAGGACTACGCTGCTATTCGGGACAACTACTTCCGGAGCGGAGAGGGATTTCTCTGCGTGTTCTCCATCACAGAATCTGAATCCTTTGCTGCTACTGCTGATTTCAGGTAGAGATGACTTGAAAACTGGTGATTAACACAACACTGGTATTGCAGGGTACAAGTCAAAAGCTTGGCAAAATATGTTCACGAACATGTGCAGTTTTCTCATTTTAACTCTAAACTTCAGAGAACAGATCCTTCGGGTAAAAGAGGAGGAGAACGTACCTTTCCTGCTGGTGGGAAATAAGTCAGACTTAGAGGACCGACGGCAAGTCGGGGTGGAGGAGGCCAAGGCCAGAGCAGATCAGTGGGCAGTCAGCTACGTCGAGACTTCTGCCAAAACCCGTGCCAACGTAGATAAGGTAGGCCATACAAAAACTATTTTGGCAGCCATTACATTTGATACATTTAGGGATAGTTCAATCAAAAATGAAAATAGTCATTTATTCACCCATATGTTATTTCAAGCCCATATAATTTTTTTCTGAGCAATTTAAAAGAAATTGTGCAGAATATTCATGTATGGATGACTTGAGAGTGAGTAAATGATGAGTTTTTCATTTTTAAGTGAACTATCCCTTCACCAAGCAGAATGAATCATTCTGTATTAGCAGTACTAATGATTCAAACAAACTTCATAATCTCTCCAGGTGTTTTTTGATCTCATGCGTGAAATCAGAGCCAGAAAAATGGAAGATGACAAAGAGAAAAATGGAAAAAAGAAGAGGAAAAGTTTGGCAAAGAGAATTCGAGAAAGATGTTGCATTTTATAACGACTGGGTCGCACTATAACACTAACATATTTTCTCTACCCTTCCACTGCTTCCAAAAAAATCCATCAGGTTTCATCACTCTCCAGGCAAAAATGCTGGAGATTATCTCCTTAAAACACAGCCTGTGTCTGTTTCTTCTCGTTGTTGTTTCTCAATGGGTATAAGATATGCATTAAAATGTCAAACAGTATCAAAGGTCTGACATATCAGATAAAAACATTTCTTAGCTCAAGCAGACCAGAACTGACTACTATAATCATTTTTAATGACTTAGATTCTGTTTACTTTAGTTGCTTTTAGTTGAATGTGAGTACATTGATTGCTAAACACTAACACTGTAGAAAAAAATACTACTACTCCGAACTATTTGTTAGCAAGTTCATGTTATGAGGATTTAAACCTTCTGTTTTACTTCCTAAAGTAAAGCCTTAATGTTACAAAAACGTTGGGTGTCAAGCTGCATAAATGCTTTTAGGTAGTTTTCTAAAAGAAAATTATAGCTATATATCTTTGCCTAACATAGGCAATGCTAAATATTACCCAAACAAATGATTAAAATAGCTAATAAACACAGGGATCAATGGAGCTTATTCTCAATTGGCTTTTTTTTTTTACCAAAACCTCTTTGAATTCAGGCAGTCTAAAAGGTTAAAAGCCCATGCATTTCAGAAAAGTTGGCACTGTCCTTTATTTCATTTTAATATCCTAATTCTAATAGTGCACCAAACTTGTTGTAAATACATGATTTAACATAACCCATCTCTCCTTAAACACACATACATAAAACATTAGTTAAAAGGGCTTATTCACTCATCCCTGTATGGCACCAGATTTAGAGGTTTGTTTTGTGCTATCTAGGGGCACACAGATTTTGCGATTTAGAAATGAGAACGCCATTTAGCTCGAGTTGACTTAACTGTGAAAACAGGTTGGAATGTTTTATTACACAGACTGAATTGTGTCCTTTATTATAACTTATATGCAACGGAATATTTCTTGCTAAGTTTATCCTGTGTAATTATATTTTCTATTGTAAATTAAAATTTTCTGAATTTTAGTTCTAAGGGGAAGAGTATATTGTGAAATCATGCACACTCATACTAAAACTAAGAAACTCTAAGGGCTGGACACAATCTGCTTTTCAGACACCTGCAGAGCTGGAGTAAACAAGAATCATCACCCTTTGATGAATGGTTTTGAATAAGCACATCCATGTGTAAATAAATGTGAGGTTGACAGTTTATTTCCACATTACAGATTTTTTCTTTTGCAGCTATAATTACTGTTTCTTTTAAATGTTAACTTTGTGACTGTCTTTACCAAATCTTTATGTGTGTACTGTGGCACATTCAAGTTTTTCTTTCCCTTGGTTTAGTCAGTCATAGTGGGTTACTATCCCTCAACAAGCTCTTGATTGGTCTTTTTGTGCGGTAAGCGTGCCATGTGGCAATGATGCTGACATATCAATAGCTGATGCCTCAAGAGACCCCTTATTACTTTAAAAAGTGTGTCTTTGAGTGCAAAGAAAAAAAAAAGTTTACAATACAAGACATTTTAATATAAGCATCTATTGTTTGAGTCTTTCTTATACACTTAGATACACTTTCATTCTATATTTTGGGCGTCTCTTGGCAAAAGAACATGCAGAAATCTGAATGCAAAATAGGGTAAGGGCAAATTATAAGCTTTATCGAAAGAACTAGCTGACAACCAATACAAAGAAAACTGACAGCACTGATGTAATGTAATTATGTAATTATTACGACAGTAATTATGGTGATATGAATGTTGAATGAAAATGAAATGCAAACACTTAAGCATACTGAACTTAAAAAAAAAAAAAAGTAAAATGTTTGTTACATTAATAAAATCTATTTTTGTAGACCTCCAATACGAGATTCATATTGTACAGCAAAAACGTAATGCCTACAGAAAAGACTGAATTACAACTTGCAGAGATGTGTAGTAATGTTATGGTGTTTTATCTACATTATCCATGGTAAGATTAATTTTGAAGATATTAAACATGGTTTTAGTAAATAAAGCGTAACAGATTTCAACTGGCAATGTTTTTTGACAAGGACTGTATTGCATTACAACTTTTAATTATATTTGTCTTATAATTCAACAATAGCTCTTTGTGGGCTGTTTATGATTACAATGCCTGTTGCCAGTCTGTGTTTTTATTTATATATATATATATATATATATATATATATATATATATATATATACACACACACATACAAAAAAATGATCATAGACTGTGATAAAACCAAAAGTCACCAAAAATAAAAAGTAAAAAACAAAACAAACTAAACAGTCCATAGAAAATTAGTAAAGGAGCCAAACTTACAAATACTTGACCTGACCTGTTCTAGTTAACAGCACACAGTCAATATTGAGAGGTAGATGGATGTGTTGATCAGACATCTTTTGTTAGACTGCATTTTGAGCTTGACGACATATTCCTCTGAATTCAATGAAGGATTTGCAAACTCCATGGGAGTGGGCCAGAGATGGCAAACTACTATGAATAGGCTGCCAGTTACAATAGCACCCCATTTTTATGATCCTGTCGTTGAGGTGCAGATATAAAAGTAAAAGAGAAATGTCTCTTTTTACAAGCAAGTACATATGATTTTAGAAAATGTTGTATAGTCAGTTTCTCAAGAATTATTGCTGGTGAATCCTGCCTCAGGTCCATGTGTTCGGCTGGCTCCGTTTGACTTTAAAAATTTAGTGCACTACTGGTGCACTAAATAAAAAAGGACTGTTCAGTGACTTTTCCCTTTCACTGAAGTTAGATAACGTTTTAATTGTAGTACCTCCCTTGTCTGCTTGTATTGGTTTGTTTGGAGTTGCATTTAGACTGCGTTTGTGTAACTGAGATGGGCTGTAGGTCAGCCCAGGGATCTTGGAGCATTGATGGTTTGTAATATTTTTCCATATCATTTGTCCCTCTCTCCCTGCCATGCGCTGACCCAAACGGTGTGGATGTCCGTGGTGAACCCTTAAGGAGAAAATTGTCATGCAGAAAGACGTTAAACGACCAGTTACTCACAGATTGTATCAGTGTCCAAACCAACAACAACAAAACAAACGCACATAGTTCGCAGAAATGAACTCGGATTAGAGCAGCAAAATACCGCAGAGAAGTGAAATTACAGCACAAAAATGTTTAAAACTCAAATTGCGCATAAGTATTTTAATTAGGCCCTGAACGCGAGTGAACTACCTGATATCCAGAGTGTCGTCTGGGGCTCTCATACGGCGAGCGTCTGAACGGTGCGCCGCGGGGACTGGGGCTCGATCTGCGCGGTGTGTGAGCCGGAGACTGGTCGCTAAAATACTTCCCACCACCACCACCGCCGCCGCCGCCTCTGTTACCACCAAACTCTCTCGGTGGGGTATTGGGAGAACACTGTCCAAATCTAGGTCCAAACGGCGGCGGTGGAGTTGAAAACGCCCACGGAGGCGATGGAAACATACTCCCTGTCCTGCCGAAGGCTGGAGGCGGGCTGCGGAAGCCTGCGGCCCGCGGACCAGAGCCCTGGCGGGGATGGCGAAACTGTGGTCTTTGCATCGTGTCCTGATCTGTTTCCCAAACCTCAAAATGAGTGTATTTATAACGTGACGCTCTTAAACACGTTTTTCACTTAGCATAACAAAACAGCACGACCCGGAACAAGAACCGTCTCTCGGTGATTATCATTTGAATGTAACAGTCGATGAAAGACTCGGTACTGCCGCCTATTCTCACGGCGCGTGAAGCGCCCATCGTTTCATCATCGAAAGTACCAATAAACGCCATCCATTTAAGAAAAGTTTCAGTGTAGTTCAGACACTCGTTGCCTCAAGTATTAGTAAAAAATAAAAATTAATTAATTAATTAATTTAAAAAACGGGGCAAACACTTGGCATTAACTTTGTTTTTTTGCCTTATTTTGTATCAGTTTATACACTTGTAGACCATCTGGGAGATACATGTGTAAATAGCCTTCCTTACATGAACTGACATGAACAGCTACAGTTTTTTTCTCCTGTAGTCTAATTTTTCTCTAATTTCACTACTCTGCATGTGCTTTTCTCTACAATTTCTCTAAATTGCATAGCAAAAAAAAAAAAAAAAAAAAAAACTATGTAAAGTTGTCTAAAACCTGCACCAAATGTAAAATTAAGAACTCACACCCTGGGAAGTGTATGGGAATTTAAAAAAATATTATTATTACTATTGTATTTTATCGAAAGCAGTATTTATATCTCTTTATGTATTACTAAGATATTTGTGAGAGCCATAAACTGTGCTTTATTTTCTTCAATGTAAAAATCAAGTTCTTCAAGTTGTAGATGTAAATAAAACAAAGATTATTGGGGTATGGTTAACAATAAAATACTATTCAGTTTTTATACTTTCAATTTTAATGTCATGCGTCTTTCCGTTTTAACTATTTATGAAATTCACTAGTATTTCTGAGTGAAAATTATTTTGAAAGTAAATCCTACACTTTGTGTGTGTGTGTGTGTGTGTAGGCTACATTGGAAACTAAACGGTTGTTTCTCTTCAGCAGTCAGTAGAGGTCAGTGTAACCGTTACTTTTTCCATAGTCTTATAAGAAAATAAAGGAATGAGCAGATTAATGTGTATAACAAATCTTTTCACTATAGCAAAGCACAGTTAACATGAAAAAAAAAATGTGTGGAAGGGGCCAGGGGTCCTGTTGTTGTGAATAGTCCTCTGCTGAGGTCACGTCCGTGTTTTATTAGCTGTGCTCTTGAAAACAGATCATAATTAATCAAAGACAAAGTTTTGTGCTGAGAGGATAAGAGGTTTATAGTGAGGAGGAATTATGCTTTCCCACAGCACTAGTGTTCTGATTCAGAACTGCTGATGGATTGAGTTCTCAAGCATGTTTTCTTTTAATACATTATTTTGTTCATTTCAAAGCTCTTGTGTCAAAGTGTCATCGGTGGAGCAGTGTTTGGTTTTGCTATTATTTAATTTGGAAATCAGAATTACCAAGAAAGTGTGGCCTTAAAAGGCAATCTAAATCTTGAGACATTACGTTTGGGAACTTCTGCAGTGAGAATACATGGCATTAGAATTTTCTAATTGTCACTACTAAGTAATTTAGGAAAATAATATAAGTTGTAAATCATGGTAAAGCAATGTAAATCACGGTGTTAGTTCATTTGGATGCTGTTTTTAGATATTTTTTTTCAGTGTTATAAATGTCTCAACTCAGATAAGGTTGGCAGACCAACTGCAGTGTTTTTGTCCTGCCGGAGAAAAGCAATGATGACCATTAGTGGGCTAAAGATCAGACGCAGGTGTGACTGGAATAGCCTTAAAATTGAGTTTGAAATTAACAAACAAGTACATGCACACCAAAAATGCAGACTGGGACATGAGGCATGCTTTTGTCTGCAAAACGTGAAGAACAAAATGTTTTATGGGACAAAACTGTGTCACTGAAGACATAGGCCAGCTAATTGAGAAACAATGTGGCACTCAGATGAACTGTGTTTCCTCTTAAGTCTCCCAGGCAAGTGACCTATTTCCTCACACCCTAGATTTTGCTCATGTTCTAGCCCTCCGATTCCCATATTTACTGAGTTCCCAGACTAACTTTGTCCCACCTCAAATGCCCCTCCATCATCCACCCTCTGAAGGCTGGTCACTTCTACAATTTTCTTTGTTTACTGTTATTGTTGCAGTCCTAAAAATACCCAGAAACCTTGTATGTTCTTGTTATGACGAGAGTACTCGAAATAAAATGTGTGTGAAAAAACAAAAAACAAACAACAATTTTTTTTTATACCACATTTAGTTCTGCTCCTTGAATTTTATTGGCCAGCTGCATTCCATGAGTGCTGATATACAGTCCATCCAGTAGGTGGTGATAGATGACCATCTTTACGAGTGAATCATTAATTAATTAATTAAAATCTGGCATTCCTATGTGCGAGTGGGCAGCAGCTCACGTCTCGCACGAGCGCATATTTTGAGATACCCATTATAATAAATTTTAATAAAATACAAGACTACACTGTAAAAAATAAGTGTAATTTTAACTGTAAAATTTTGTAAAAAAAGCTACTGAAAAAACTGTAAAAGATCTAACCAGACATCGCATGTAATTTTACAGTAAAATGCTGTTAATTGTACAGTTTTTAGAAGTAAAAATAACAAATCAATGTATAATTTAGTCAAAAACTGTAAACTGATATTCCCAGAATTCTCTGCTTTACTCCACATTTGAAAGTATTTTGTTTAAATAATCATGTTTTTTAATAGTTTTTGTTATCAGTTATGTACATTTGGGCTTTATGTTACATCTTCTGTTGTTTAATGAAAGTTTATTGCATTAAGTATCATGTGTGTTACCACGATGGTGTTTTGTGTTTGCATGAATGACTCTGTGTATATTCAACCCAGTCTAACGGCATATTAGTATACTTCTACTTGTGAAGCTACCTGTGATTAGCTTTGATTATTCATGTGACTTTCTCTTTTACTACCTGCATTATTATGGTGGTCGTCAGTATGTGAAAGGTACAAAACAGATTTTAATAGCAGTGTGTGTTGTTGAATTTAGTGGTTTACATTCAAATTTTCCTGTTTGTAACTTACAGTTTTATACTGAAAATTTTACAAAATTATTCTGAATTATTTTGTAAAAACTACAGATTTTTTTTTTACAGTGTACATTATAACTCAGGAGAGTATGTATTTTAATATCTCTCTTCTCCGGTTGTCAGTCATAATGACAGTTTCTTGCGTGAACGTTATAGACCTATTATACCCAATTGCATTCTTTCCTTTTTGTATTATTGTTTAAAATATTTATTTTGAAAATAATTATTTACTTAAACAAACTTACTGGGCAAGCATGGTAGGCTATCACAGCTGTCATATATCTTGCTATGCCCAGCTGATGCAAAGAATAGAATCTACACAGAAGAAAGCCCAGTCTATAGATAAATGAGAACAAATAAGTTTGTTGGGAAGCTTTGAGGTCATTACCATTAAAGAGAAGTGATGAGTGTTCACATGATTCATCTGGCATGTTAGCAAAAGATTTGTATAGATTTATAAATAGATTTATAAAACTTTTTGGAATGGCATTTATAACGCACTTAAATTGTTTATGTTCAGTAGTTATTTAGAACACAAGTCACAGAAGGATAACAAACTCCCGTCCTCATTCAATAAATGAATCCAATCAAGAATACATAGAGATATTGTCAGCAGATAGACACAGGGGTTAGTGCAAAACAATCAACAGGTTTATTGAGTAGCAGCAGAGGAGAACGAGATGAGCAGAATGTCCAGGTAAGCAGGTGGGGAATGGGAATGTCTCTAGGGGCTTATCTGAGTGTGAATGTCCTTTTCCAGGGGATCCGGAGGTAACAGCAGAGCGTGGAGATGGTGGAGAACAGGGATAGGAACACTGGAACAACTGGTAAGTAGACAAAAGGTAAGTGGGACAGGTTAGTCAACATGGAAAGTTTGAGACCAGACAGTGAGTGAACGGGAAGAATGCAGGGATATAGTGCTGCTGATTAGTGTTGACAGGTGGTGGTGATCAGAAATCAGGGGATTGGGATCTGGTGAGTGTCGTTAGTGGAGACTGCGGTGACTGTGGTGACTCTCTGACAGATATAGCCTAAATCTAAATATAATAAACCTGTTGTTTTATTTTGGGGCTCTGTGTGGAATGAAGGTGTGATTATATAATAATTTCCAATACAGCAAAACCTGTTGGTGTCTTTTTTTTTTTTTATCTGTGCTTCTCATCCACTCTGCACCCAGTGGGTAGTGCAGCTTCACACTGATTTAACTCTGCACAGCTAAATAAAACAGGCTGGGTGCTGATTAAAATTTCTGAAATAAATATTTCTGTAAAACGCTTAGTTTGCACAGAAGAAAGCCCGATCTGCTGCCCCGTACAGTTTATGAATCGGTATACTGATATAGCAGCAGAGGACTATTATTTTCTTGAAAGGAAGAGAGGAAAGACTGATGATGTCAAGGGTTCAGATTTGGTTGACCAATCGGCAGAAAGGAGCATCTCATGACCACCCACAAGAGGAAAACAAATTTTGAAGTCTTTTATCTGTTTTCTACCCGTGAACCAAAAAATGAAAATCGAGGCAAATTCTTGTTTTTGCACTTTTCTGAACAAACAAAAAAATGAAAATAGGTGCCGTTTTCTCATTTTTCTACTATCAATATTCATTCAAAAAACAAATGATCGGATGATACACGGACCGGGTCAAATTGGCGAAAGTTGTTTTCTTAATTTGCAGGCGTTTTTTTCTATATGCAGTGTGTTTCTTTGTTTGGTTGTGTTGTGATCATTTGCAGCGTGTGCGTTGTCAAATTGAGGAAGTTGTTTTCTTAATTTGCAGGTGTTTTTCTATTTGCAGCGCTTCGGTTGAGTTCTCTCGGCCACCGTAAATTAGGCCTACTTTGCAACCGTTAAAAAGTATGTTCTATATAGTGAAAATGTAATCTGAATTTACTAAATTTGTCCTGTTGTAATTGTTAGCCTATATAACCTGCCAGCAATGCTTGTGTCCTAAGTGTCCATTGGATGTGCTCTTAAGTATTTTGCTGAAGGGAAGTATGCATATTCTGATATAGCATACTCAGTTATTGAAATTTTCATTCAAAAGATTCTTTCAAAACTGTTTTTTTCATTCTTCTGTGAGTTTGTTTGGATCTAGTTTCATTGGCAGAGCGAAAATAGACAAAGTAATTGTCAATACTGCGCAAAATATATATTTTATATTAACTTATTGTTCATTGATTTGTTTTATAAAAAATGTCATGCTGCTTAAATATAGATTTTACTGGTTTGTAAAAAATATAGGCCTATTTCTCATGTGCACTTTGCTTCCGAGTCTCTAGAGGTCATCTTTGCTTTAGTTGTGCCAAAGAAAAGCTCAATCTGTTTTACTGGACCAGTGTCTATCCTCTGTCAGTTTGGAATTTCTTAATGTCTTTAGATCCCAAACTAAAAGTCAGCTGCAATAGTGAAGATCCTTTCCAACTTTCAGTATGATCCATGAAAATCTTGCTCTTGGCAATTTGGCACATCATGGAGAAGATACCTGCTAACTGTTCAAGTGGTTATGTCCCAAATATTTTTCCTATTTATATTCTATTATTAAGGCCATGTCAGGCCTTTTGTTCATTAAAGTTTTGGGGATATATTGGCACTAGCTCATGGACCAAACTTGAGGTCAGTTGTTTGGGAATGTTTTAGAGAGAATGACTTGTTCTTTGTTGGGACATGCCATTGGTCTCGCTACATCAAAGGGCTGAGCAATACCTCCACGCAGAGGTATCTAGAGTTCAGAATCTCTCAGCATTGGTATACTCATGCTCTAATAATCAAATCTTGTCATCTGGCGTCATGCTTTGTTGGTCACATGCTATTCGCACCCGCTTCTCTCTGGCTGCTTCATTGTAATTCTTTATGCCACAACTGTTTGGGACACTATGAACAATTCAGGACTCATTGGCATGAAAATGAAGAGCCATCTCTAAACCATTTCATAGTCTTTGATATAATGTTTCATACTTCTTAGAATTTGGTGAATGGGAAAATGGTGCAGTGTACTTAAATAACTACATGTGTAACATGCTCATTCATCTTAGTTTCAGAGGAAACTAAGGAATCATGATGAATGGTGCTGTTGTTTGTGGACTCTTAATGGAATTTGTTACAGGAATTGGAGGAGTTCAAGGTAGTGACAGATCTCAGGTGAGCAGTAGGTTGCACCTGCATCCTTCAAAAGTTCAGCAGAATGAAATTTAATCCACTTCTAGGCTTGGTCGTCACTTTTTTTTTTTCTTTTCTTTTTTGACAGCTGTGCAGAGCCTCTAATTTTTTATTTGACCCTGGAGAACTTTTCACAGATGCCGTGAGAGTGTTAAATCTTCTTGTTTCCTTCAATCATTCAACATGGTCTCATAACACGTAATGCTAGCGTCAATCATCATTCTGCCAGATAGCACCTGAATTTCCACCCACATTCACTTAACATTCTTACGAACATGTATGTGAAGTAACATAGCATCCTTGTGATATCAGATGAATGTCTGAGAGTTGAATTCTGGGAAGAGTGCAGCAGACTGATTAAGATAATGACTTGAATATTCCTTAGAGTGGAATTATCTTCTTCCTTTGTCTGATCTCTCACAACATAAAAAACAGCTGGTTGTTTTTTTTATACCAGTCGTAAGAGGATAGATCTAAACACACCTGTCTGAGCTTTAGGGTATTATGAGGATATTTCACTAATTTGTTTTCTGAGCACATCCAGACTGATTTCTGCAGGTGTGGGTGACACAATTGAAAAAGTTTCTTGAACAACTTTAGGCTGTCCTTCGTGAGGGCAGGGATGAAATCCCAAACTCGTGACTGAGATATCTTTTTTCACTTCACAAGCAAACCTTTATTCTCGGATTAAACAATGCACCCTTGAAATGCCATCCTTTTGATGGGTAATGCTGTTTCATAAACACAGTTGTGAAAAGAAAGAATGTATGTGTTAACAGATTAATTGATCAATGACAATATGTGTATTTTTAGACCAATTAGGACTCGAGCCAAAATAGATGCCGGTTCTTCCTCCCTGCCAAGTCTGGATCAGAGGTAGCAATCGGTTCTGTGAATAGCTGGGGAAAACGCTCGGCTTCGAAACAAGTCCGTTGTCATCCGTGTGGCAAACGAGAGATGGGGTCATGCAGGAATTTTCCAAACAAAATAAAATAGTTGGATCTCTGCAGATCAAATAATAGTTTAGTAAATATTACATAACAAGATAGTTTGAGATCTTAATATGGCTGCCAGAGAAATGCCCAATCTTGCGTATAATGGCTCTGTTGTTTTATAATACTGGTGGCCTGTCCACTTTGTCTTATCAACAACATTTCACATCTTGATTAATTTAGCATAGCCCACAATGTAATACTAACAAACACTATGTGTTACACTTTTAGACTCATTTTACTTAAAAGAAAAAATAACTCTGTGACATGTGTTTCATTGGTGTGCTGTATGTATGGAACATGTAAATGGAACAAAGAGATATTGATGAGATATGAGGAGGTCAGTAAAACACTTTATTTAATCCAGCAGATATTGAGGAATGAACGCATTTTTAAGGCGATATTTTATCTATGATGATCACATGTAACAAATAAAGGTTAAGGTGATAAAGGTTATATGAATGAAAATTTGAACGAATGAAATGTTATTGAACAGATTTCCTACATTTCTCTTTATATCTTTCTTTTGATGATGTAACATGTTTGATGGACTTATCCTGTAGTCTAGCATGCACTTTCCTCCTGCTCCTGGCAAGACAATCAAAAGGCGTTTCTATTTGGTGATAATGTGAGGATTTTGCCATTCTAAACCAATGTGCAAGCTAAGAACAACACTAACACACCTCCTGTGGAAGTTTGTATTCATGCACACCCAATTTACCTTGGACAAGAGTTGTTGATATTTCTGATAAAGAAGAAGGATCAGGCAACTCCTTTTTCCTGCACTGACAGAGGTAGCGTTTGCGGCACTTGATTAGATATCCACAAGCAGCGCTGTATATTACAATTATTTTCTAAATTATGTCTGTGAAATAATCTGTACTTGCTACTTTTGGATGGACAGAAATACTAATCCACAATGTCTAGGCATTTTCTAAATTTTTTCAGGGTCTCATTTCTCAGTTCAGTTCTGTACAGTTGATCATGGAGATATTATGTGTGTATAGGGAGCAGAACAGTTTTAAGAGTGGAATAGAAGATTATTACTATTTCCTAATGCTGAACCTTCGTCTATCATGTTAAGCTTGTATGCAACTGGAGAAACTTGAAAGTGGGGAATAGTTTCCCAGTTTTCTAAAGAATTAGCTTCTGAAAATGAATGGCTATTCACATTAAGGCATCTGACTGAGTCAGTGGAATGTGAGGTAGAAAGGTCAGAATGAGGGATAAGAGTTGCACACATAACAATTAGGGGGGGGGGGGGAGCATTTATTAACTGACTTTAGTTCATTTGACTAAACTGAGTGCAACATTGCTCCAAATGTGAGAGCTCAGTGGATAATGAGTGTTGGTGTGGTTTGTGAAGCCGGGTGAATGACACCACAGAGACTGGTTTTAATCAAACTGTTGATTAATATATCCTGTGCGTCGTCTATCACATAGCACAGGTCTTCCCAAATGTCTAAAGTGTTTCTGTCCCACAGATGCAGATTCGGAATGAACATTTAATGAGGTTCTCCAGACAGTGGACACTCCCTTGTTTTTAGTTCATGCCAGCAATTTACAATGAGTGATACTCCCAGAGATTAATGAGATGACAGGATCATGATGATGATTGTCAGGTCAAACAGCAAGCAGTAGAGAAATTGTTGTAATTATTCTAAAATATTTTGTAGACAGACAACTTGCTTGTGAAGTCATATGGCAGTCTACATAAGGGAGTGGAACGTATTTACATCCAAATGATAATTAATTTACAAACCCCAGAATCTAACTTTGAAGTACTTGAATCATCTAAATTCAGTCAGATTTACTGAATAGCAAGATGTTTGTGTTTGTCACTGCGTGTAGAACTTGCTGATGTCTTGCTAAAGATCTAAAATGCACAGACAAACGTATAGACTTATACATTCACACAGAAAGCAATTAAAGGACACATTGGGACACATTGGCGTCTGAGCCCCTTTTGGGGAACGTCCAGGGGCAGTAATTAACCAAACTGAAATGTCCCAATTTTGCTGTGGCTGAACTATGTGACCACAGACCTGTCAACCCTTGCACTTGGGTAAGCACGTGTGGACCCACATTTTCTCCACCAGTAGCTTCTTTGTCTCTGCAATCAATGGAATTTTTAAAAAATCTTATTAAAAAAGAAAGAGGTCACAATACTGTGTGGCTGATGCACATAATGTTCTGTATTCACTGCCGTTTGAACCTCTTTTCGGCATACATTTTGTACTGTCCATTTACTTCACATGGGCAACAAGCCAGAGGCATTAATGGGCCAGTGCTAAGTATGTCTCCACTTACTAATTCTCATCCTTTTCTCTGAGTTTGACTGGATAAATGAAGGAATGGACCATAAACTGCTCAATCAATGTGTACTGAGACAGACAGGGCAGAAGCTGTTGCAGTGTGATGAATAGCCGTTTTACTGAAAAATATCATCTCACTGACCTCCTTTCATTTGGCAATGATTGTTGCAAACCCATTCTATCAATTGGAGAGGTAACATTCACCCTTTTTGTCCTGAGCTATTATTTGCACTGGTCTGTCATTTCTGTCAAAGCGGCCTGTAGGAGCCATCCTAAATTAGAACAGCATCTCTTCAGGATCACTCAAGTCCTCAGTTAACCTCTACACTCTTAAAAATAAAGGTGCTTCACAATGCCATAGAAGAACATTTTTGTCTAAATGGTTCCATAAAGAACCTTTAACATCTGAAGAACCTTTCTGTTTCACAAAAGGATCTTTGTGGTGAAAGAAGGTTCTCCAGATTATAAAAAGGTAAGGAAAAGATGGTTCTTTAAAGAACCTTTGACTGA
The DNA here is from genome assembly GCF_936440315.1 of Barbus barbus. Taxonomy (NCBI): domain Eukaryota; kingdom Metazoa; phylum Chordata; class Actinopteri; order Cypriniformes; family Cyprinidae; genus Barbus; species Barbus barbus. The sequence goes on along the minus strand of NC_136743.1, from coordinate 18,794,078 downwards.
ATGGTTCTTTGAGGAACCAAAAATGGTTCTTCTATGGCATCGCTTGAAGAACCTTTTGAAGCACCTTTATTTTTAAGCGTGTAGCCTGTCCCAGTTCTCTGCTCTCCTTCAGAAGCATCTTTTTAACAAAGAAACAAAGCCTCCCTGTATATACATGCATATTGGAAGGGTTAATTTCCAATAATAAAACAACTGGATGCTATTGCATATGAATGTTTGATAAGAACGTCTGTAAAGTGAGGGCATCTGTGTGTGTGTGTAGCCTATATATACGTATATATATATAGAGAGAGAGAGAGAGAGACCGAGAGAGAGAGAGATGGATGGATGGATGGATAAGATAAGATATTTAGATATTTACAGGTGATTTGCCCATATTTTTAAATATGCATTACATATCAACAATGTTTTAAAGTTGAAGGAAATGTTCATAAATGATAGGTAAAATGTATTGCAAATACATTTTGACACACACTATCGGTCAATATTTGAATGTTTTTGAAAGACATCTTTTATGCTCACCAAATGCCAATGATAGCCTACTGATTCTTTAATACTGATATTTACTAATATTTGATGGCCAGTTATTATCAATTGTTACTGGTGTTCAATTATTAATAATGGTTATTATTATAAACCTTTTTTACTGCTTAATATGTTTGTGAAAACGTTTTTTTATTATTATTTAATGAATTAAATTAATTTTAAAAGAACAGCTTTCGTAACATTATAAATGTCTTTACTGTTGATCAGTTTAAAGCATCTTTGTTGGATAAAAGTTTATTATTATTATTCTTCAGGATCTGCTTACGAGGGAAGGTGATGGCAACCGTTTCATCAGCTGGCGTTCATTAGTGGGGGTTTACTCCTGGAACGTACCCATTCTACCGAGCTCGTGGGATCAACGGCCTCTATACCGCTCACCACGCATCCGCCGTCATAGCGTTTCTATGCATCATTTTCGCCCGCTGCGCAGAACAACGCAGCTGCCTGAAGACTTTGTGCAGATAAAGATGGCGCTGGTCAACGCGAGGTCTGCGGTAAATAAGACTTTTATTCTTAAAGACTTCTTCACGTCACGAGTCCTTGACTTTCTATTTATCACGGAAACGTGGTTTCCCAATGGAGATCTAGCTACTCTCTCTGAGCTATTACCGCCCAAGTGTAAATTTTTGAATTCCCCCTGCTCTGGGAGAAGGGGTGGTGGTCTAGTCTCAATTTTTAAAGATTGTTTTCAATGGCGGATCAGATCTAGATCAGATGCTATTGTTGGACTCGGACACTCCTTTAGCTGTTGCTGTAGTCTACAGGCCTCCCAACTAGCCACATAAAGACTTCTTAACAGATTTTTCAGATTTCTTGGGGGGAATCATCCCCAATTTTGATAGGTTTTAAATTTTGGGTGATTTTAACATCCATATATGCTGCCCCCAAAACTAATTTGCACAAGACTTTATTAGCCTAACAGAAGTCTTTGATTTGGTGCAGCATGTTAAAGGACCTACACATATACACGGACACACTCTCAATCTTATTATGTCTCATGAGCACTGCTCGAATTGAAGGGGGGCTGGGGGGATCCGGGACCCCCCATAAGGCATTAGGGACCCCCCATAAGAAGTAAAAAATAGACTTAGGGGGGTCCCTCAGACATTTTTACTTGGAGTAAGCCATTTAAAAGAAGAATAGTAGCTTATCTCTCTTTATGCAACATTAAATAGTATATAGTTATGCATATTATGATCAAATATATTGTTTATTTTGTATAAATTGTATATTGCGAGACTAACCCCCACCAAAAAAAAAAAAAAAAGTCTGATGGTGGGGACCCCCCATAAGACTTGATTCAATTCGAGCACTGCTCATGAGTGCTCTATGTGTGATACTGAGCTATGCGATCTCAGCTTTTCTGATCACAATCCTATTTTATTCAACGCATTATTGTCATTGAATGTTGTGAAATTTCAGGTATCAGTCCATCGGACACGGAGGATTACTGCTACCTCGGCCTCTTTTTCTTCACTGTTTGAGGAGATTTCCCATTCTACTGCTCTCGCTTCATCTGAGCTTAGTCCTGATGAATTGCTTTTTAGTTTTAATTCTGTCTGTACTACTATCTTGGATTCCGTGGCTCCACGGAGGACTAAACATCACAAGTTAACTCCCGAGCCATGTTTGAATAATACTACTCGGATTATGAGACAGGCCTGTAGAAGGGCCGAGAGGAAATGGAAAAAGGACAAATTACAGATTTCGTATGAAATGTTAAAGGATTCACTTATTAAGTATCAGAAGGCGGTGGGAGTGGCTAAATCAGCCTATTTTTCAACTTTCATAGATAAAAATCATAATAGTCCTAGAACCATCATTAATGCTGTATTAAACCCTGTTGTCTGTGTGTATCCTACAGAGTCAGTAGCTATGTGCGAGCAGTTCTGCCAGTATTTTATTAATAAGGTATCTGAGATCAGACATACCATTAAACCAGTTGCTGGCGATCCTGCAGGTCATTTAAAATATATAGGTGTCTTTAGTCAGTTTACACCTATTTCGCTCTCCATGTTAAATGACATTGTTAATCAACTCAAACCAACTGGTTCACCCTTAGATATAGTTCCCCCACGGTTATTTAAACAATTGGTCAGTGTTATGGGTCTGACACTTTTAAATCTGATCAATAAATGCCTCAAGTTAGGAGTTGTTCATGACTATTTAAAACATGCCTCAGTACAACCCAGACTTAAGAGGCCTAATTTAGATACCTCTGATGCATCTAATTTTAGACCCATTTCTAACCTTCCATTTTTAGCAAAAAATATAGAAAAAGTGGTTTTTCATCAACTGCAAAGTTTTTTGATGGATTACAAAATTTTTGATGCATTCCAATCAGGCTTTAAGAAATTTCATTCTACTGAGACGGCTCAACCTTAAATTGGTTTCAGTCTTATCTTACGAACAGAAGTTTCTCAGTAAATATTGGCAAATTTCACTCGTCCTCTGTACCTCTAACCTGTGGGGTCCCTCAAGGCTCTACTCTAGCTTCCATGTTATTTTCCTTGTATATGCTTCCTCTCGGATCTATCTTTGAGAAGTATGGTATAAGCTATCAGTGTTACGCAGATGACACAAAAGAATGGATTTAGACCTGATGACCGCCTGCCTAATGGATGTTAAGGCATGGATGTCTCTACATTTTTTAAGTCTTAATGAGAGCAAAACAGAGATGGTGATATTTACCCCTTCAGATACACATGGTGTACCAAACCTAAATCTTGGTGTTCTGGCACCTTATGTAAAGCCATATGTGAAAAACATTGGGTCTCATTCACTAAACATGCGTACGCACAATTTTTGCCGTGAAATGTGCGTACGGACGTTGTCACGAATAAATCATGATTCATCAAAAACTTTCGTACTAAAATTTATTCTAAATGTACGAAAAAATTCAAGAACAACTTATACCACACGTACGCAATAATCATGTACGCCCAGGGCCTTATAAGCATGTATAAAGAACCCCACATATAATTAGATATGTTATGTACAGGGTGGGTGAAAGGTAACTAGACGTTAAAATTGATAATAAAGTATAATTAGAGGTTCAATTATATATATAATTGAAACGAGTTACTGTGCCTCCCCACTTTCCATCCTCTCCCCTCCTTGCTGAACGCGATCGATTTTGAAAGCGAAAGTACCGATAAAACAGGGTACATAAGAAATTGAACGCTTTAGCGAGCGTCAGCAACTGCACGCGATCACAGATTGCACGCTCTTGACGAATACACCCCCCCCCCCCCCCCCCACACACACACACACACAAACAACGTGATTTGTGCCCCCCCCCCTAGAAATTTTAATGCCCCCCGATGGAGGTGCCCTGGCGCCGGCTCTGGCGCACAGCACAGATATGTTTGCTGAGAGTGACGAATGGCTGTTAAGTTGCTTTTAAATAACAAATTTTTTCTGGCTTCCACCTCCGACAGCAAAACCTCACGTTCATTATCGTTAAAGTTATTTTTCTTTGTCTTTTGTTTTGATGCCATAATTGTCTTTCTCTAGACGAGTGCACCTTTGCGGAAAGCCCTTATATGGAGCTGGTTTGGGCGTGTATTATGCTAATCACTAACCTCGTGCACGCGGGCGCTCTTTTAGAAGACTCCAGATTCACTAACAGAAGAACGAGTTTAAGAACAAGCTCATGTGCGTACGCACGTGTTGTGAATTAGGCGGAAAGTTTTCGTGAGAAGTTCAAATGTGCGTATAAATACGAAAAACGTACGCACTTATTAGTGAATGAGACCCACTGTGTGGTGATGGACAGTGCTCTAGACAAGTCAATCAAATTGTGAAGTCAAGTTTTTATCAGTTGCGAACCCTGGTTAAAATGAAGTCCTTCATTTCTTTTAATAATTTTGAAAGAGTAATTCATGCCTTTATCACCACGAGGCTTGATTATTGTAACTCTCTTTATCTGGGGATAACTCAATCCTGCTTAAACCTCCTTCAGATGGTTCAGAATACGGCTGCTAGAGTCCTGACAGGAGCTCATAAGCGTGAGCATATTACCCCAATCCTTCAGTCGTTACATTGGTTACCTGTGCGCTACATGATTAATTTTAAAGTGCTCTTATTGGTTTTTAAGTCATTAAATGGTTCCCTCTTACCTCTCGGATCTTTTGATAGACCATCAACCTGCAAGAGCTCTTAGGTCTGCCAACGTAAGGCTCTTAGTGGTTCCTAGAACCAGACTCAAGTCTAGGGGTGATCGAGCATTCGCAGTAGCTGCTCCGAGACTTTGGAATAGTCTTCCTACAGAAATCAGAACCGCCCCTACACTATCAATTTTTAAATCCAGGTTAAAAACGTTTTTATTTGAGCTGGCTTATTATTCGTGATTTGCTTCTGCTCTGCCCTATGTCTTGCAGTTTTAGGTGTGAACTGTCTTTGGTTTTTAATTCTGTTTGTGGTTACTTTCTTTGTACAGCACACTGGTCAACGGCAGTTGTGTTTAGTGGTGTTCTATAAATAAATTGAAATTGAAATTATTATTGAAAATCTTGCTTACCCAAAATTCAGAATGGTAGTATGGTAATGGTAATATAATGTTAATATAAAATATTACGCAGCACAACTCTTTTCAAAATTAATTATAATAAGAAATGTTTCTTGAGCACCAAATAGTCATATTGTAATGATTTCTGAAAAATAATCTTATTTGTGATTTAATGTATCACACATTCAAACATTTTATCTCAAATATTAAACGTTTATTGATTCCCTACACAAATATAGCCATAAATTATATATAATATATTTATTGTATTATTTTTTAACCACTTAGCTGGGTTATTGTAATTAATCAAATTGATTGTCTGTCATTACAGGCTTCATTCACAGAGCTTCAGGATTTGAGTGAAAGGATTCATAGCCATGAGATTTGAAGGGTTGACTCTTACAAAGCATCAGGAAATATGGTACGCTCTGTAATAGTTGTCCCATGGCAAATCATGTTAAAACATTTAATGCTATTGATAATATACACATTTTGGAGGACATACAACTTTAGAGAAACCTACATTTAAAAGTCTCCAAACTGCAATACCTGCAGTCAAGAGCTGGAAAACTGGAAGAGAGCCAGAGGGAAGAGATTTATGGTATTAGGCTGGAGTATCTGGGAGCCGCTTTGTAGTTAGTATGTCTTTTCCCCAGGAGGCGCTGTATCTGTGTAAAGGAGACCACACTTCTTCCATGAAAGCCACACAATTCATCCTGGCATTGTAAAAGCCTTAATTTGCATGCGCTTATTATTTGCCTCTCATGATTGCCTAATCAAAACAAAAGAGAGAATATCCTGGGATGAATTGTGGCCTGCTCTTCACTGTGTTTCAAAGATATTTTCCCACCTCACATCCTCTAAAATTTCACCTTTTGTCTTGAAATTCAAAAGGCCTGATACCGTGAAGTGTTTCTGCAGAGATCAGCGGCACAGGAAAAGAGCTTAACCATTTCTGTCAGCTGTTGAAACTTTTTTCACTTAACTCTCCCTGTGGATTTGAGCGGTTTTCCAGGGATCTGAGATTGGCTGCTGTAAAGCTGTAGAAATCCCCTCTCACGTACACGTATATTCTCTCTCTTTTTTTTTTTCTTTTTATTGTCTTTTCTCATTCAAAACTGCATTTCACATTATCACTACAAAATAAGGAAACATTAGGAACAGAACATTATGAAATTCTTTTGGCTGTTGTAAACCTGCATCCTTTTTGACCATGAAGTAGTTGTTCACCCAAATATGAAAATTTGCTTGAAATTTACTCACCCTCCAGTCCATCAATTAAAGTATTGTGAAGCAAAAAGCTGCGTGTTTGACAAATCCATCATTAAAATGTTTTAAACTTCAAACCATTGCTTCCAGATAAAATATGAGTCCTCTGTTCATGCATTGCTTTCTCCAGTGAAAAAAATGATCTAATCTGAATTAGGAGAGAAATACGCACCGATCAAGCACTGTTTACAAGATTAAAAATCCAAAACCTTTCTAAACAAATATGTTGGTGGATTTTGATATGAGAAAACAA